>NC_092779.1:25393798-25699479 GCF_047496795.1 Chiloscyllium punctatum
TTATGTTAATGTATGCCATTAAACATTAATAAAATTGTGCACCAAATATCTTATTGTTAGTCAGGGTCATATGGCATTGTTCCTTCTAGAAAGTGTTTCACAACTAACCACAATTAAAGAGAGTTTAATTTAATTCTATACTTACTTAATCAAGTCAAAATTATTAATTTTTTGGAAAATAATTCAATCTTACAAGATTATTCAATTTTTCCTCCTGGCTAGAATTATTCTGTTCTCTCAATGTCTTCATAAATTTTCTCTACAACTTCTCTGGTGTGATCACATCTTGCAATGTGGTGAACAGAACTGGGTGTACTACCCCAGCCAAGGCTTAATTCGTTTATGCAATGTAACTTAATGGGCATGTCAGTACCCATGGAACTGGAGTAGAAGAAAGTAGCTCTTGATATTGAGAGGCTAAGAAGAGCAGATTCACTTGCCTTGCTTTCCCTTTTCAATGCAACATCTGTAAAATATCTCACAATTGCTGCCAATATGAATTGAATTATCTGCAATATTTAAAAGACATCTGAATGGGTATATGAATAGGAAGGGTTTGGAGGGATATGGGCCGGGTGCTGGCAGATGGGACTAGATTGGTTTGGGATGTCTGGTCGGCATGGACGGGGTGGACCGAAGGGTCTGTTTCCATGCTGTACATCTCTCGGACTCTAACCCTACCAAATAGATACTGCATACAACATGACAGGTTAATATTATGAGATTTTTGCCTTAATTTTCTTCTGAGAATGTTTATTTTTCAAAAAGCCAGTTGAATTGAGAAGCAAATCTATACAAATATAACAGATAGAATACTGTTCTGTTTCTCAACTCTCAGACCAATGTCATAGTTATGAAAAAAATACAATGGATGAAAATAATTACATAGTACCCTCATGGCTTTACAAATAGATTTTATTTCATTTATTGTTCTTACAAAATTTAGTCAGTCTAGCTTTACGATGTAGCAATATTTGGCAGCCTCTGATACATAGTTGGAGCAAGCAATGTAGAAAAATAAGGGTGTAATTCTATAGAGAAAGAACTATTCACAACACCCATAGCTTCCTCTGAGCCCTCTTGACCTTCAGACCATGTATGTCCTTTCCACTGCCTTTTAGTGAAGGAGGAACAGAATACTGATTAAAGTGCTTGGCCTTGGGCAATATGTACAGTGGAAAGCTGAAGGCTTTAATTGCAATTCTTGATTTGTTATCAAGCATTACTTACGAGAGATTTTCAGATTGTTGGATTGTATTAAAACAGCAAATTAAATCTGAGCGTCTCTACAGTGCATATTAGATGGAAAGTCAAAAACAAGTCCAAATTCAACAAAAAAAAGCAAATATCAGCAGTACCTCAGTTACCACTGAAGGAGCAGCAATTAATTGTGCTGTGAATAGTAATGACCTTACAGTAAAGTGCACAATCTGAACTATATTTATATATTGGTAGAAGTTAGGATTTGTGATGTTAAAAATTGACAAAGCTTAGATCTATACATTACATAATTATTTTTGACTATGATCCAATTAATGATAAACATGTCAATTTTAATGGAACAATGATCCATGCTGAGGATTATTCAACTTGGAATTTTCGATGCAGCTAATACCCCACTATCGACCTATGCGTACTGAGATTGGCTATTTACATACAATTTACATATTTGATTTCAGCATAACTAACCACCGCAGAACAATCTTTGAAGCGTTTTATAATGTATCACAACCATTATATTTCTGCTGCATTTCATTTTTTCCCCTTGGTATGCTGATTTTTTTTTTGACAAATTCTGAAGATATTTAGTATCATCTTAGGACAATAGACTCCCTGTTACTTGTTCAAACGGTAGCCCCGATATTCCTGCAAGGTTAAGGTAACCAGTTCTTCAAAAAGGCTGAACCTCCAATGCAGGGGAAACTTGTGTTTTGACAACAATATATTTGATTCCTCTCAGGCAACTGTTGGAGGAATAAGTATCAGTCATGGAGAAACCCATGGATGGAATCTGGCTTCCATAGATGATTAAGGACAAAAAGTGGAGGGGAGAGGGCAAGCTAAAGAAACAGCAGATGCAAAAGAAAGGAGAAGTTTGAAAGAAGATATCTGATAGAATATCACACTTGATTTTAACAAATACTCAAAACCTTTGGGCCATGGTTAGAAAGGGTAACCTGCAATTTGGAAATCTCAATCAATAGCGATTAGATGAAAAGTGCTCCTATGTTGTGTTTGATGGAATGTGTAGTACACTCCTATAAACTCTGTCATAATCAAACTTATTTCCAGCTGTTAGTTCTTCTATCCATATTATGATGCAGGTGTTGGACTGGAGTGGACAAAGTAGCTAACTGAAAAAAGAGTGGGAGCTCTGAAAGCTCATGGTTTAAAATAAACCTGCGCAACTATAGCCTGGTGTCATGTGATTTTTGACTTTGTATACTTTATGAGCAGTTCACACAGGATGGAACCCAACTGGTCTGATGTTTAGACTTTCACTAACCCAACATAAAACTTTGAAATCATAGCCATGATTCTTTGTTATTAAAGTGTTAATTAAAGTCTTCACATACATAAGTCTTCATTCGATGCTTCCCCCAATATCCCCTTTATAAGCTATGCTCTGCCTGTGCACTTATGTCTTCAGAAGGGTATCAGCTACAACTTTCATTCATTTGTTGTCTTTGCAGTTATAGCAGGGCCATTCCATACAGTATAAAATCAATCTGCTGAAGCATACAGAGAGAATAATTCACTGAGAAACTCCAAGATAAGATAAAGCAGCTCTTAGCTTAAGAACAGACAGCAGCTTTACTGGAATACAATAAAGTGGAATGAAATGAATCAGTGTTGTTGCCGAGAACAAAGGCACTATGTGCCAGTTTCCAATTCCTCATTTGAGCAGAGTGAGGCAAGAATGTGTAATATAAGGTCTACCACCACCACATTCACAATGGCAGTTATACATTCTATTCCCTTTAACAGAATAGACTGGTTGATAAATGTCTCTCTTGAAGCCTAAGGAAGTGTGCCAATCATACACTTTTGGAAGCAGAATCACAATCAACTTTAGTACTTAACAGATTCTACATTGTTACAATCAAAGTTGAACTGGGTCTACAGAAAAAGTGTAATACAATTCCTATTTATGTTGCACAACAAAACAATGGAATTGTTTGAGAGGATAAACATTCATTCTTTCCCCCCCCCCTCCTCTCCATGGATGTTATGGCAACTTAGTCATTTTCATTTGTGCAAGAATATAGAAACATCAATCTCCAGCTTTTATTTTCTTTCAGCAGAAACCTTTCAGGATATGACTGAGAATCATTAAAACTGTCGAACGTCAATTTATCCCAATTCCACTAGCTGAAAGATATTAGGATTATGGCAAAAGTCTGTGATGATATTGAGGGTGTGATTCATCTGTACCATCCTTATGGTTAACCCATCACTGACTGATCCATACCTTCAGATTGTTCAAATGTTCCTTGTGCACTACTACAACATGCTGACAGTCCTTGCCACTGACAACAAAAACCATTCAGTCAAAGCAGTTCTTTGAGTGCCTGTGGGTCACCTTCCAAATTCACTGATTACATCCACCAGCTCCCATCCTATTTTCTTCAAAAGGCTGATCGGACCAAATCTCAACACTTTAAGATATAATTGACCTTTTTTTGGCAGGTAAAATGCTATTTGCAGCAGAGTCCTATCTCATTTATGTCGAACACATCTTTCAGGGGCACAGCGGTTGATCCATATTAGAAAACTACGTATTGCTAGAGTGATGCCGACAGATGCCTTCTCACCAATAGCTTCTTTGCCATAATGCAATTTTCACAATGTTGTGGTGAAACTTTCTTTCCCCATTGACCACCTAAATTGTAAGGACATTTTGTACAACAGGACTATCAAAGATGACACACATTTATACCTGACATGTTGAGACTGACACTTCTATGCCTCTTTCAGTTTTGCATTTTTCCTATGTCTTCATGTCCACTCAGCGTTTGAAGAGAACCCATTCTTACAAGGTATAGTTTGATGTTTCATTACCAACTCTGGATGAGGATTTTATGAAACAGAGTACTTGGGCATTTTCCCCTGTCTCATCAGTTGCTGTGGGGAGAGGCATCTTGTAATGCAGGGATCTTTGGACTGAACATAGGTTCCGTTCTTAACACAAAATGAGTTGAAAGCCATCCAAAGAGATGACTGTAATGCAGCATCACGAACCGGTTCAAATGTTTATGATATTGAGCTATTGAGAGTTGTCCTTTCAAAGACTGGTCCTCTGCTTAGGTGCCAATGGCCATCAACAAAAGGTGGACTGTACTTGATTACCAAGAGCCACTCAAAAATGACAATAATTTTGATAGTTGGCCAATGATGGTGGCAGGGTAATGGGAGGGGGTGTGGGTTTATGGCCTTTCTAAAGAAAGTGTGGAAGATTTTTCTAACCAACTAGAAATACTTTGAAATAAACAATAACGACTTGAGTTCCTACTTTTGATTTGTTCTCCCAAGGTGCATTGGAAGTAGATGGTGATACATATGTTGGAAAAGAACCTAGTCATGTTTACTCCCTTTTACTTTCTGGTCGTATGTGCCAGCGTGTTTGTATCCCACTACGTAGCCAGTATTCTGAACCAAGTACTCTCTGCCTTCTCTTCCTCGGCCTTTTCCGCTTTGATCAAATCTTTCTTTGTGGGAACCAGTGAACTTTGAGGTATCTGTAAGTCGTGACAACGTGGGAGATAGCACAGTTTTCTGCAGGAGAAAACAATTAAACCAACATTACACTTGATAAAGGATTATTTAATGCACAAAGAAGCAAATTTAGGGCATAACGAGATTATACAAGATGTTACCTTGGCTCAGTGACATTCTGTTGTCTCTGAGTTAGAAGGTTGCAGGTTTAAGTCCCACACCAACAACTGAGCACATTAACAAGGCTGCTGGTTTTGTGCAGACCTTCTATGTTTCAGATGAGACATTCAATTGTGCTCCTTCTGCCTTCTCAGATGACAACACCAAATCAAAGCAGAAGGCATGATTCTCTCTGGTGTCCTTGAGAGTCAACAATTATCTCTCAACCAAAACCACCATTAGATTATTTGGCACCGTAACTCATTTCTCATTGGGGCAGCTGGCTGAGCATAAATAGCTGCTGTGTGTCTTCTACATGACAGCAGTGACTACATTTCATTAGTACGGAATTGATTTTAAATTGTTTCAGAACATCCTGAGGTCAAAGACAAAGCTTTATACATGCAGGTCTTTCTTCTTTCAGTTTGATGCTCATAAACAGCCAACTGTCCCAGGGGCTTTACACTAGGGATAGATCTATCTAGCATTTGGACTTTGCTTAGCCTAGCTCACAATGTGCTCAAATAGATGTCTACATAAGAACACCTTGCAGAACAGTGCATCAAAACAAATTGTGCAAGATTTATGTTGACAGGGTCTGTTTGCAGACAACAAATTAACACTTTTGGCAACCTTTGTCTAGAATCTGGATAGCATTAATAATACATACAGAAAATGTGCTGCTACCTCTCTACAGGAAACCAAATTAGACATGCACAATAACACTTTGATAATGCAGGGAGCTGGAGCTAGAATCTTAATGCCAATTCCAGGCATCTAACCCAAGTGTTAAGCAGACAAAGAACTTACCACTATATGGCACCGATCAAGTACTTGTGATGACTCAGAATGCTTTGCAACCAATTAATTACTTTGTGAAGTGCGTTTACTGTCATTATGCAAGCAAACATAACTGATTGATGCATAGCGAGATCATACAAACAGCAATGAGATTAATGTCCACTCTTCTTTAAGCACTTTCACTGGAACCTCTCCATCCATCTGAGCAGGGAGACAAGGTCCCAGCCTGACATGCTTTGTGGAAGAGATCAGTCTGACAATGCAGCACTCATTCAGTGCTTTACAGACATGTCAGCCTGGATAAAGGGCTCATGATGTGGAAGTGATTCTGATATTGGACCGGTGATCCAGAGGCCTTGCTTGCTTATTAACAAATAACAATGGTTCAAATGTCTCCATAGCAACTTGATTATTTGTATTCAGTTTAAACAGAAAGAAGTCTAGAATCCATAAAATTGGCCATGATGTAAAACCTCAGCTAGTTTCAGGCAGGAAATCGGCTTTCATCACCCCCACCTGGGATACACATGACCGTAGTCCCAATCCAATATGGACTACCCTCTTCAGGAGACACTCAGTTGTCCCAAACTGCTGATGCAGGACCTTCTCAGGGTAATTAGGAGTGGACAATTAATGGCAAAATAATTGGCGGGGAAGAAATTCAAACAGGAAGACATGCTTTTTCTGAAAATTGCATCCTATTGGGATGAGATCACTTGACCTCAGTTTCTGGTAACTCAAATTTTTAATGTTTGTAATACCTACAACCAATAATCATTGAACCAAAGAAACACTGCGAAACTCTGTTGTCACATATTAATCCACTATTTCAATAACTTTTGTAGGCCAACGATTGTCTCTAGAACTCTCTTCTACAAGGAGAGTACAGGCCATTCCTAATCCAGCAGCTGGGTTAATTCCTCTTTAAACAGGACACTGCCTGCCAGGTACTGGATGATTATGTTACATAGCGATGAGAAAACATACCGTTACTCCTGAAACAACAGGGGACTTCCCTTCAACTAACTTGTGAATCTCCTGGATTGCCTCTTCCTTGACCTTCCCTTTAAACCTCTTCTGTGCGAGCTCTTCAAGGGCATCCTCGAATTGGTGAAAGGTAATAGTCCTAAAAGATTTCGCCCTGGAACACAAATTCACAGCTATCAGAAACATACCCTAAAGAACATTTTGTTTTCAACCTTGTGAATGTTTTCTCCCAATATGCACTAACCATGCATAATCTCTTACAAAATTTACCTCACTGTAAAGCTCCTTGATGTACAGAAAGAAAAAATCCTAGAGTTTCCAATAGTACAGCCAACAATGTATGTTTGACCTGTGGTCACATCAGTGAAATGACAACAAGATTTATGTCACAGATTGAGAAACGAATATGAGTCACAAGCAGAAATGCATGGAGGAATGAGTTAACAGACAAGAGGACTCAGTTGATAACCTTATCAGAAATATGCAGCACCTCCTGTGATACATGTTTTGAGTTGATGAGTCCACTTCTGGTAGAATCGCTTCCCTCCCCTAACCGGAGTAAAAAGCAATGAGTTTCAGCCTTCCGCAATCTAATTTGATGCCTTTCACTCAAGTGCTTTTATTAATTGGTTTGATCTTTAGTGGCCCCAGGTTTTAGTTCAGTGAATTAGCAGTCACAGTGAATTAAAACTGTCATGTGTTTCAGAGATCATCAATGCTTGCATGTATTAGAGCTGTCACATATTCCAAGTATTAGCAGCCCCTGCATATTACAGCAGTCATATATTCCAAGAATTAACAGCCTCTGTGTATTGGAACTGTCATAAGTACCAGGGTTTAATCAATGCTTAAGTGAATTGTAGCTGTCCTATAGTCCAAGAATTAACAGTCTCTATGTATTAGTCATGATTTGGAGATGCCGGTGTTGGACTGGTGTGTACAATGTTAAAAATCACACAACACCAGGTTATAGTCCAACAGATTTAATTGGAAGCACACTAGCTTTCGGAGCACCACTCCATCAGCTGGTTGTGTATTTGAGCTTCCAGGGATTAGCAGGAATGTAGGAAGTGCAAAGGCTAAATTGTGTACAATAAACAGACACTAACAGTAATAAGGTAAATGACCAGATAATCTGCTTCAGTAAATACTGACCAAGACATCAGGCAGAATCACTTGTTCTTTGTTTGATCTTTTATGTCCAGTTGAGAAGGAAGAGATCACTTATGACAACACAGCCCTTCAGTACAGCACTAAAGTACCAGCCAAGAGTGCCAAAGGGTCAGGAGTGGGGCCACTGAACATGACCGAATATCAATGCGTGTTGCTCACTGTGAGACCTTGGATGGCAAAACAAATCAAAGACAAGACGACAACAATTCAAACCCATTGCAAGATACTATCAATAGAAGGCGCAAAGCAACAAATCCAAAATATGTGCAATGAGGCAATGATACATCTTGATGCTGAAAAGGCTTTGAAAATCCACTTAAATTTAATTGATACTTGCAACACACAGCAAAGCTATTCAACACATGTCTGCTCTTTAAGGGTGGGGTCTTCCCAATGCCATGGTGACCGGCCTCCAGGCAGAATTATATGTACATTTTGCAACTGAGGCACCAGACTGGGAGCCTGCTGTTCAGCCCGGCTTAAAGGGTGTGGGTGGTCAACCCGTTGAAGTTAATGTCCAGTCGTGGACTGATTAACGCCATTGCCAGAATCTTCCTGGTGACAGACAGTTCCACACCCCAATGGAGGTTAAGCCTGTGGGTGCCTGAAGGTAGATTTGATTGGGAGACTCCTAATGTCTCCTCTTTGATTCCACACCTGTCACCCAAACTGCCAAAGCTACAGTGAAATGTAGCAGCTGCTATCAACCACTCTGGAGAGGTAGTTTCACACAACTGCGGCCAGACATTTTCTTCACATAAACTTCATTACTTCAGAGAGTATCTCAAGGTGAAACTTTCTCATTCTCCCATTCCCTCAAAAGCCCAAAGGTTGAATATTTCACTGTTCCAACTTTGGGTATTTTTTTCTTAAGTGCACTTATTCATTTCCCTTTTGAAACTTGGTATTGATTCTGTTCCCAATATCCTTTTCAGGGTGTGCACTCCAGATCAGATCAACACCGTGCATAAAGAAAAGATTTCTTCCTGGCTCTTCAGCTGATAATCAGTGGCAGGAAAACGGGTGGGAAAGCATGGGGAAAAGCATTATAGTCCAAGAAAATTATATCCCATTTCGATTAGATTAGATTCCCCTACAGTGTGGAAACAGGCCCTTCGGCCCAACCAGTCCACACCGACTCTCCAAAGAGTAACCCACCCAGACCCATTCCCCTACTCCCTACTAATGCACCTATCACTACGGGCAATTTAGCATGGCCAGTTCACCTGACCTGCACATCTTTGGACTGTGGGAGGAAACCGGAGCACCTGGAGGAAACCCACGCAGACACAGGGAGAATGTGCAAACTCCACGCAGACAGTCAGCCGAGGCTGGAATCGAACCTGGGTCCTGGCACTGTGAGGCAACAGTGCTAACCACTGAGCCAAAACTCTACCAATATCAGACAGCCTATTTGTCTTCAGATTAGATTAGATTAGATCCCTACCATGTGGAAACAGGCCTTTCGGACCAACCACCAACCCTCCGAAGAGTAACCCACCCAGACACATTTCCCTCTGACTAATATACCGAACACTATGGGCAATTTAGCGTGGCCAATTCACCTGACCTGCACATCTTTGGGCTGTGGGAGGAAACCGGAGCACCCAGAGGAAACCCAGGCAGACACGAGGAGAATGTCTGTGTGGAGTTTGCACAGTCTCCAGAGAAAGGTTTCATTGGAGATGGACAGAACCCAGGATCCAGTGAGGAGATCTCTATGTGTCACTTAAAGCTATAAATTCTTCACAAAGCTGTCTTCATAGATAAATATTTGCATTTATTATACTGTGCAGCCACATGTTGGAATATACTTTTCAAATAAAAAGTCAGATTACATGTACAAAAGTTAAAGGCTCCAAAATTTAGAAAAAAGCAGAATTCTTAAAACGTCTACCAGGCCTTACATAAACTTGAGATGGAATTAATGATTTTTTGGTAAGCATATATACTTGACTTATACTTCAGCTCACTCAAAACTCAATATCTATCAAGCAATCATTGGCCATTGCCCTGAGGTGGTAAAAGACACCATATAAAGGTCAATCATGAGAAAGCTTAAAGATTTCTTTCAAGAAAACAAGTGTTTGCATAAATATTGTAGAATATTGAATTGCAGAATATTTGGCAGTTCATGACCAAACCTACAAGCACTCATCTGTTCCTATATGGTATCTTAGGACCAACATGAGTGTACCCAGGATACAGCAAGTAAGAAATGATTATGTCTTTGCAAAGGCATGCACTGTCATTTAGAAAGAGGCACCATTTTGACATGTGCTAATGCAAAGTGAGTAAAAATTCACATTTATTAATTTCTCTGTAGACCAGAAGGCAGTCAGAGAATGTGCACCCCATTCTCCTCCTGCTATTCAGCTGTGAAAGTTAGTGGAAAGTATTCAGTTAAATGTACTCAGGAAGCATCTCTCTGGAGACAATAATTTATCAGACACTGCCTGGCTTCAGAAAGACTTCATTTTACCATTGGTGTACTAACTTTCCTTTCAGAATTGTGGCTCCAAAAGTCACCCACAGGGAAGACTATCTGTGTTTTCTAAACAAAGTATCGTTAAATTTCCCCGAAATAACAGGTGAATCAAGGTATTTTTAGGAGACAGCAGGATTTCTTTGTTAGATTATAGTCTCAATGTAAAAATTCAAAAGTGTGTCTTAGGAAGCCTTTTAGTACACAGGCCCGTTAATATAAAACCTGGGTGACATCCCGGATCCCAGGGACATTGACAATGACCCTCTATTCTTTTCACAGTTACATGTTAATATTTCTCTAGGTTTAGTCATTTGGTTCAATGACTACCCTGACAAAGCTTCCATTGTAAATTCTGAGGACAGATTGCCTTATGTGTAGAAGACTGATTGGTGACCTTACCAAAGCCTTGAAACGAGACGGGGATTTGATAGGATAGACATAGGGAAATTGAGGCTTACTGATGCAATGGTGGAGAAAGGTACACAACATGGCAACATAATCTTAAAAGTAGAATTGGGCCTTTTAGAAATAAATTCAGGAGGCATTTCTTCCTCAAACAAATCTGGAATTCTTGCCCCCACACAAGTGGGTTTTGCAATTATTAAGTGCAATTGTTCATATGTTGCCAGTTACATTCATATGACATAAGTGCCAGGTAATGACCATTTCCAATACTAGAGAATCTAACTATCGCTCTTAATGTTCAAAGGCGAAATCATTGTTGAACTATTCACTGTCAACTCCCCAAGGGATACCATTAACCAGAAACTGAACTAAACCAGCTATATAAATGCTGCAACAGCAGGTCAGAGGCTAGCAAGTCTGTGCAAGTAACTCCTATCTCCCTGATGCCTGTCTATCATTTACAAGGTACAAGTCAGGAATGCAATAACACCAATGACAACTCAAACAGCATTCAAAAAACTTAACACCACCAAAAGCAAACATCCCACTTTATTAGCTCTCCCCATTCACCACTTTAGCGTACAGTCCTCCCACCACCAACACAGAGTGACAGCAGTGTGTATCGTCTACAAGTTGCACTGCAGTAACTCACCAAGGCTCCTTTGAAATATTCTTTGAAACCCATGACTTCCACTACATAAAAGGTCAAGTGAAGCAGAAGTTTGGATGTATTACCACCAGCAAGTCCCCCTCAAAGCCAAACATCATCATGACTTGGGACTATAATTACCATTCCTTCTCTTTCGCTGGGTCAAATTCTCTTCCTATCAGCACTCAGGGTACCCTCATTGATTGGAACAGTTCAAGATGGCAGCTCACCACCACCACTTCCTCCAGTTAGGGAATGACAATAAACAATGGTCTAGCTAGTGGCCCCACGTCTTATGAATGAAGAAAAAAAGATTAAAGATCAGTAACCTGAGAAGCATTGGACCAAAAGCTGTTGACAATATCTGTTTTATGATAAACCTGCAGTAACAACTACAGCTGTGGGCACAGTTCAAATCCATTTCACAGAGGCCAAAGGCTTGAGTTTTGCCTCAGTAGATGGTTGTTTCCGTTCTCCTGCCAACTGGCAGCAAATCAAAGATTGATATGGCCGCCTTACATGAAACAGTGTAAATTATTTTCAAGGACGCAGACATTGAGCCCAAACCAACCCGTGTCTCTTAATTAACACCTAAAACCAGATGATGGCCTAAATCACACTGCTGTTTGACACCTTACTGGGTGTCAATTCGTTCCGTGTTTCCCTATGTTATAACAATGCTTATAAAATGATCTCATTGGCTGCAAAATGATTTGGGAAACAATGAAGTCATGTAAGATGCTATGCAAATGCAAGTTTTTATTTTTCTTTTCCTGACCTATAATATGAAAATGTTAGAATTTGAAGAGCAACCTTTAACGCAAAATAATGGCAGAAATTCAATGTCCACTTCCCTCATCCTTACTCTCAGCAAGATGACAGCTGAGTTTGAGGATATAAAATTAGGGGTGCCTATTTCTAAACATCTTTAAAGTGGTGGCCCTTCTGTTACAGCATTTATTGAGTGGACTCTGTTTGGGAAAAAAGAATTCCCTTTGGTATACCTTAGCTGGAATTGAAAACTAAAACAGAGTGTACCATGTTATTAACTTGCTGGGTATTCCACTCAGTAAATCAGGAGTTCCATTTACCTATCCAGTTTGACCATAGATACAGGAGCTATATGCCTTCACACAGTGGATCTGTGTACAACTTTCTCTATCCCAGTTCCATCCTCCACTGTTCCAATGGAAGCTCAGGCGAAGCGCCTCGTATTTTGATTAAGTTTTTACAGCATTTCGCCTTCAATAACATTGAGTTCAACAAATTTAGATTATAACCACTGCTCTCATTTAGAAGAGAAGGATGTAGGCTTCTTTCCCTGACAGACAATAGACAACTATTGATCCACAGTATAATGGGATGAATTTTAATGACCGCGGCCTGACAAATTGAGAGCTGTGCAATAAAGACTGGTTAGTGACATAATATCTAAAAACAAAACAGAATAAGTCTGCTCTGCCATTCAGTATAGAGTCATAGAGATGTACAGCATGGAAACAGACCCTTTGGACCAACCTGTCCACACCGACCAGACATCCCAATCCAATCTAGCCCCACCTGCCAGCACCCAGCCCATATCCCTCCAAACCCTTCCTATTCATATACCCATCCAAATGCCTCTTAAATGTTACAATTGTACCAGCCTCCACCACTTCCTCTGGCAGCTCATTCCATACACATACCAACCTCTGCGTGAAAAGGTTGCCCCTTAGGTCTCATTTATATCTTTCCCCTCTCACCCTAAATCTATGCCCTCTAGTTCTGGACTCCTCGACCCCAAGGAAAAGACTTTGTCTATTTATCCTATTCATGCCCCTCATAATTTTGTAAACCTCTATAAGGTCACCCCTCAGCCTCTGACATTCCAGGGAAAACAGCCCCAGCCGATAGGTAGGAGACCAGAATTGCATGCAATATTCCAACAGTGGCCTAACCAATGTCCTGTACAGCCGCAACAAGACCTCCCAACTCCTGTACTCAATACGCTGACCAATAAAGGAAAGCATACCAAACACCTTCTTCACTATCCTATCTACCTGCAACTCACTTTCAAGGAGCTATGAACCTGCACTCCAAGGTCTCTTTGTTCAGCAACACTCCCTTGGACCTTATCATTAAGGTGTACAAGTCCTGCTAAGATTTGCTTTCCCAAAATGCAGCACCTTGCATTTATCTGAATTAAACTCCATCTGCCACTTCTCAGCCCATTGGCCCATCTGGTCAAGATCCTGTTGTAATCTGAGTTAACCCTCTTCGCTGTCCACTACACCTTCAATTTTGATGTCATCTGCAAACTTACTAACTGTACCTCTTATGCTCGCATCCAAATCATTTATGTAAATGACAAAAAGTAGAGGACCCAGCACCGATCCTTGTGGCACTCCACTGGTCACAGGCCTCCAGTCTGAAAAACAACCCTCCACCACCACCCTCTGTCTTCTACCTTTGAGACAGTTCTGTATCCAAATGGCTAGTTCTCCCTGTATTCCATGAGATCTAACCTTGCTAATCAGTCTTCTATGAGGAACCTTGTCGAACGCCATATAGATCACATCTACTGCTCTGCCCTCATCAATCTTCTTTGTTAATTCTTCAAGAAACTCAATCAATATCAGAGTTGGCCATTGAACTCAATATCCTAATCTCTCCTACCCCACCAAGATCTCTTGATCCCTTTAGCTACAAGAGCTAGATCTATCTCCTTCTTAAAAGCTCAATGTCTTGGCCATAACCACTTGCTGTGATGCACATTCCACAGGTTCATCACACTCTGGGTAAAGAAATTTCTCAAAATGGTCTACCCCCTTATGCTTAAACTATGGTCCCTAGTTATGAACACTTCCTGCCTGCTGCTGTCTTTAAATTTCAAAATATACTTTATTCATAAACATATCTCTACATAAATACATAGTCACTAAAGCACCTCAGTTCCTGTCTGCTGCTGTTATAATCCCCAGCCTGTATAGGACTAAACTCCATGGGTGGTGAAACCTGGGGCTCTGCTGTAACTTCAATCCTATTTCAGTCAATGAAACCAAGATGGCAGTTCATTTCTGGGTGGAAGGGAATTTACAGTAGATAAAGGACATACTTGACTTTGGAAAACACAACAACAAAATCCAACAATTTTAATATAAAGATATACCAGATCCTAAAAGAGAATATAAATCATATGATTTTCTGTCCCATTCATTTCTTTTGGTAGTTCATATAAAAATCTTTTTAACAGATCATAACAATTTCAGTAACTCCTAAGTTCCATTGCTGTGATACATTAATTTATTGATAACAGTAAAATATTTTGCCTAGCCATAGAAAAAGATTACATCAGGTGAGAACAATTGGAGATGAAAATGATAATTCAAAGAAAGAACAGCTGCCCATTGACTGAACAGTAGATAAAGGACATACTTGACTTTGGAAAACACAATGTCAACATCGGTGATTGTCACACTCTTCCCGTCAATGATGTTGCAGTCTTTACACAGTTTTGACCAATTTTTGCCATTCATCTCTCTTCCTGTGGCTCTCGTGTCTCCATGAATAGCAAATTTTCTAAAGGCCTCTTCAAGGTCACTGAGCTCATCAAGTGTGGTAGCTCCCCCGTTAGTGCCATTTGAATTGGACATGCGTCGTGTGGCTGCTTTCTCCTGTATCCGATCATTCTGAATCTTGGTGGAAAGTTGGTCCATATTGCCTCTTGCTGGTTTGGCTTTGCAGTCAGCCATTAACTCCACTGCTGGGAGAAATGATAGTATTTCATCAGATTGCACTTCAAAACATTAGGAGGCAGTACCTTTATTATGATCATAACGCATTCTAATGGTCACTAATACTGTCAGGCAATATTCTTTTACAAGGCATAAAAGATATTAAACTAAGTACATCATTGGGTTTCCTTTGACATTGCAATACTGCAGTAACAATTGCCTGTAACTTTGCCAATTTCTCTACACTGATCATCTTTTCTAGAGCATGCAGAGGGTTTCAGTACAAGCCTTTGTTTACACAGTGACAGATTGCATTTATGCTCCAGTTAAGAAACCACACTGGCCAAACCTTATTCCCAATTAATAGTTTTCTTGTTATTTAACTCATAACTGATTGTATACAGTAAGGTTGCAAAATTAGTAATTTTGTACTCTACAATTCAACAATGACAACGATTGTCACGAAAACATATTTTGGCACATTGAGCTTTTGAAAGGTATGATATATCAAGTGTAGGCCTCACCTTGGGATTGCTACTTTACAAACAAACGCTAATAAATGCTTAGATTAGAGAAAGAGTTCGCACATTAGAACTTATTCGATCTCTAACCATGGAACCTTCCTATCTGTGAATGGCTCCAGTGATGAAAATGTAGTTGAATGTAAACTACATTAAAGCAAGTAGCAAGTGAAGGTTTAAAAATAACAATTCAATAAGATTCAAATATTCAAAGAGCAACATAGCTTTCAGTCATTATAGCACGGAGTTCAGACACTAAACAGAACTGCATTTCTAATTCCTCTAATAATAAAGAACATCATTGAGATAGTTGGGTCTTCTCCAAAAATTTCCACAGAATATGGAGCCCTTAACACTTCCACAGTGAAAGATGCCATGCTCCAGCAAGTCATATTGAAGAAGGCTCACTGGACCCAAAATCTTAACACTGCTTTCTCACCAGACCTGTGGAGTTTCCCCAGCAAATTCTATTTTTACTATATTGATACTTTCTTGTACCCTACTTCAAGATCACCTGAAGTCACTGGCTGTTGCCAGTTTCCAGCTGCACTCTGATCATGCACAGCATTTAACTCTTTGTGTATGAACATCATGCTTTATTAACAAGCTTCGTGCCCATAGGGTGAAGTCACCATTATAGGAAGGTTTTCCCCCTCATTTGCTGTGCCAGGCGAGGGGCCCAGGTTTAATCTGACCTGAGAGCAGCCAGATCCATAATGACCAGGGATTAAAGCTGAGATCGCGCTGGTCTACTTTCCTCAGTGCCCACACATATCGAAAACCATCCCATCCAATTGTAATGCTGCGCTGAGCACCTGGGAGTTACGTGTATGTTACTCACAGCTTGGATTGACTTTAGAAAGCCAACCAGCTGCATAAAACGGAGTGAAAAATCTGCCACACATTAGTTTTCTACAACTCTTAAAAAAGGTCAGATGCAATATAAAAGCTACTGCATACAGAGGGTTGTAACACATTTAATACGTCACCCTAGATTTTTCTAAAGCTTTGTGCTTTTACAGAAGTTATATCATGTTATAAAAATGCCACATTTTCGATTAAGTTATTTAATAGTTTTATTTCAGGATCACAGATTCATCCCATAGCTCGAGTCAGACAGCTTGCGCCAGTTGAAGCTCAGTTTGTAGCACGCTTGAAAGTTCTACTCAGGAGTCAAAAATCAAGGCTGTCCCTCCAATGTAACACTGTGGAAGTGGTGAACTGTCTTTCATCCAAGATATTAGACCAACGTTGGGCTTGCCCTCTCTGGTAGGTGTAAAAGATCCCATGACACCATTCTGAAACACAAGGGAGCTATTCCTGGAGTCCTGGACAATATTTACCTCATAGGCATCATCACCAAAACAGCTTATCTAGCCACCACCACATCAAATTGGAGGGTAGATATTACTGGAACTGTATAGAAAGCAAGCTTTTGTTTATTTCCTTGTTTCCTGCATGGTCTTCTAGGCAAAGCAGCAAATGCTGAGCATGCTCTTGCAATTGTATTTGCTGTCTTGCTGTCAAGACAGACATTTCTGGAGACAACTTTACCTTTCTTTGAAGCAATATTAACAGAGTTGTAATACCCACCCTCTATATGTCTATGAGGTACAGACCATCTATGCCAGAACAAGTAAGCAGTTGAACAACTGAGATGCATTTGAAACATCTTGGGCAACACATGGGAGAACCATGTGGTCCACACTGCAGATTGTCATGGAGCAGGTAGGCCTAGAAATGAAGCATTGAGCAGATAGATCCCAGCTCAGATGGAGTGGGCATGTATTTTTGCATGACTGACAATAAAAACATGTATTCACAATTATCACTGGAGGAAGTAGGGGGATATATCAGAATTAGGTGGTAGTTGTTACAGTATCACCTGTCTTCCTTAAGCTTAGGATTGGACATAGGTCCCCAGGCACTTTTATTGAACAGTCCATGATTTGTTGTAGGCCATACTCCCAATGTCACCAAAGGTATGGTTATTAGTAGGCTGCAGTTATAATGCAGGGAAACAGTTGGCTTGAATATACGAAACAGCAAATAGCACTGATATAATTGACCAGATCATTTATATTCATTGTTGATGGTTTAGGGGTAAACATCAAGACTCCTGGAGAACCCTTCTTTGAAAACCGCATGTCACCTTTGACATTTACCTCAGTGAGCAGATAGGGACACTGTTTAATGTCACATCTGAAAGACAGTGCTTCCTACAGTACAGCACTCCCTCAGAATTGCCTTGGAGGATCAACTTATACTGTGAGTCGCTGCATTTCTCTTACCACCAGCTCTGATTCTTTGGTTGAGGGTTTCAGTCATCTCAGTTGAAAAGTGTGCCATCTGGTCAAAATTTGGTAGACATCCCATCAACATATCAATCAAATTCCCAGAAAGCGTGACAGCAAAGAATATATTGAAGAGCACAGATGTGCAAGACACACACCTCATTCGCACCACGTATTACTTTAAATAGATCAATGCATTCACCACAAGCAACATTGCTGACCATTGCGAATTTACTGCTTTATCAGGTCATCCAATCTTGTCTAAGATTTTCCACATGGCCTCTCTGTTTAAACAACACAGGTCAGAGTCAAACAAAAAAGTCCTTTCTTAAATGGAGCCTATTCATTAAAGTGTACAACAGTCACAATGTTATTGATAACTACTATCCTACATTGCCAACAAAATTCTCCCAATAGCTCTCAAAATCACAATTGACTTTTCAAAGACTTGCATTTATATAGTGCACACAATGAAGTACTGTTGACATGATGCCACTATTATAATACAGAGTTCAGTAAGGTTTGTCAATTACAATGAAGATGGGCCAAATGGCCTCATTCTGCGCTGCAACCATTCTATAATTTTATAATTTTGCGATTGTATTTCTATGGAGCATTCTAATAACACTGAATCCTATTTGTTGACAAGGGTCACCTTCTTTCTTCCTGACACACATTAAAATGTCTTCATCCATTCTGGGCCAGTACTCTGACATATTCACCTCTGTTTCAGTTAAAAACAAAATCCTCCTAAATTCATGGTTTTCTTTCATTGTCCTTAAATTGTACATTGGAGTTTTGTTCCCAAATACTATACAAATAAAGAATCCAATTTGTCCAAACTGCGTACAATTTTAGCCCCTCATTGAATCGTTCCCTCAACTGACTCCTCTGCTCCCACCAATAATTGTATATCCTTTTAGCATCCCCCTTATTAACTCTTGAGATTTAGGAATCAGGCAAAAGGCAGTATTTATTATTAGTACCTAGTTCTGTGGGTTTGCTATGACTGAGTGCTTTGCTAGTGCACTACAGAAGGCAGTTCAGAGTTGTGCGTGAAGTCACATATGGGCCGGACCAGGTAAGAATGGCAGGTTTCATTCCCGAAACTATATTCTTAGGTCATCGTGGCAGGATTTGAACTGTCAAACCTGGATCAATGGTCTCAGCTTCTTACTATTCCAGTAACATTACCATTCCATTAAGGGTCATTGGAATAGACCTCGACCTTGGGTGTTGCTGTAAAACAGTTAGTACTGAGTTAGCAGCTTGAAATCTCAAGCAAGTATTGCTTCCAATCAGGAAAGAGCTGTCATCGATTTTGTGTCAATTTTACACAGTCATAATCCACACCCATTATCTGTGCTCTGTAATATGCCATTTTGCGGTCTGTTTCTAGTACAGAAACTCCTTGGGAATATCTTTGCCCCCCAGGCACTTGCTGCTGTTTCTATTATGGGGTAGTTTCCACAGCACCAGAACCAGAAAAGAAAATTACAGATGTGTCATTGTATTTGTCTGTAGGTCCTTTCCCCATTGGCTGGGACAATCTCTGTGCATGCCAGAATGTGGAAAACAGCAGCCTGTTGAGAGTTGGGTTGCACAACTTGCTTGAAAAGCACTGAATTAATTTCCATTTATTTTGTTACATTTCTTGCCAATTTCACACAGTTGAACTGGGTAAAAACCAGTAGAACTGCAGCTGCTGGCAATCATAAACAGAAACTGCTGGAAAAGAACCTTTTTTCCCCACATACAGTTCAACTCAGATACTCAAGAGGGCATTGGATATTTTTGGGGTAGCAATAGTGTGCAGGAATATGGGGCAAAAAGCAGGAGATTGGGTCCAGATTAGAGGGAGCTGGTGCAGGCACAATGGGCACCTTCTGCACCATAATAATTCTGTGAAGCCCATGGGGTGATGGGTGAACAGGACCTAGTCAAAAAGTGCGGCACTGGATAAGCACAGCAGGTCAGGCAGCATCCAAGAAGCACGACAGTCCACATTTCAGGCATAAACCCTCCTGTTTCTCGGATGCTGCCTGACCTGTTGTGCTTTTTCCAGCACCGCACTTTTCGACTCTGATCTCCAACATCTGCAGTCCTCACTTTCTCCTGAACAAGACCTAGTTAGGATGTGGGAAGCATAAACTTGAATGGACTCAACTTTAGAATCATCATAAAATCCCTACAATGTGGAGGCAGGCCATTCGGCCTATCATGTCTTCACCGACCCTCCAAAGAGCATCCCGCTCAGACCCACCCTATCTGTGCAACTCTACATGTCCCATGGCCAATCCACCTACCTTGCATATCTTTGGATCGTGGGAGGAAACTGGAGCACTCAACGGAAACCCAAGCAGACTTGGGGAGAATGTGCAAACTCTACACAGTCACCAGAGGCTGGAATTGCACCTGGGTCCCTGGCTCTGTGAGACAGCAGTGCTAACCACTGAGCCACTGTGCTGCCCTGAAGGTGGAAGTGGGAGACCAGTTAAAAGTTAAGGAGTTATGCAAGCAGCTTTGAAATCATGTCAACTACAATGGACATGAAAACCAGAAGAGAAGTACAACCCACAGACTGTTTGGTAAAGAGCACCAAATCACATCATTAACCATTGTGTCCACTCATCACCTTTCAATCAGAAATGCAATTCAAAGGTAACGGCATAGTCTACATAGTCTCAGAGGACCCCAAGGCTGTTCTCTCCTTAGATCATCTTTCATTTGACTGCAGGATCACCATGCTTCGGGTAAGGGGAGAGATCAAGAAAGAGGGACTTTTGTAGCAGTGTGGGAACGGAACCCACGCTGTTAGCTTCACAAACCAGCCATTCAGCCAACTGAGCTAACCGGTCCCCACGGAAATGCACCTAATCACATTGTGGTGCAGTGCACCATTTGGAACTAAAGTTAACACGTTGGACAACACTGGACGAAGGACACTTAAGTACATTGCTAGAATGCCAACAGTATCTTACATTAAGTTTCCACAACTGTAAAAAAGTCCCACGGTAACATGAGAGCTCCAGCCAATTTGAGGCCGCAATACCTACTATTCATGGGAGAGCTTAAGCTTCTTTTTGATACTGTCATTACTCTTTGGAACAGATTATTGAAACATTCAGTGAGAGCAGACCCTCTACTGTCCTTTCCCAGGGAACGTAACAAGTTCTTGAGTACAGATAACACTATCAGTCACAGTAGGCTTACATCTAGTTAATTGGAAATATGGCCTATCATAATCCCCTAGTTCTTGTTTCAATGCTTGGGGATCAAGAAGGAATTTCCCAGCTTTACTTTTCGGAATTGGCAGACTCTGTTGATCCAATGGTCTTTCTCTGACATTGCTGTTTTGTGTAGGGAAGTGGTGAAAGTGTTTGGGTAATATTTATAAATAAGTAGTTGAATGTAACAGAAATTAAGCGTTTTTCTACGTGGATGAGTAAGATGGCCTTCCTCATTGGTATCTGTAGAGTCAGAGTTGTACAGAATGGAAATAGACTCTTCAGTCCAACTCGTCCTAAATTAATCTAGTCCCATTTGCCAACATTTGGCCATTTCCCTCCAAATCCTTCCTATTCATATACCCATCCAAAATTATTTTAAATGTTATAATTGTACCACCCTCCACCAATTCTCCTGGCAACTTATTCCATACACACACCACCTTCTGCATGAAAATGTTGCCCCATAGGTCCCTTCTATATCTTTCCCGTCTCAGCTTAAACCAATGCCCTCTTCTTCTGATCTGATTTTATGTTTGACAGTGGAGGACTCCGCGATTGACCTCAGCAAACAAGAAGACTGGGGCCAAATAAGGCAAGATTGCTGACTGCTAATGCAATGATCTATACAGGAAAATCCAGATCACTCATTCAGAACATGCACTTGGGCAAGGGATGCCAGAGAACTGTGGGACTGTACCTCAGGAGTCAGCGTCTTTAGGAGATGAAATCAGAAACTGGCAATGAAGGTGCAGGCTGGACAATGAAGCAAGAAGAAGCTTAAATTAGAATTTACTGCACAGAAATCTTTAACAGACAAGCTAGCAATATTGGACTGAATCAGTGCAGGAACTCAGTGACATGGTGAAGGTAATTAGTGCACATTCTAAACATTTTCTCGAGTCCAATTTCCCATTACACATTGAACCATCAGATTCAAGTATCTGTTCGAACTGTATGAAGTAAATAAATTACCATAGTTCATGAATTCTGGCTCATGGAGAAGGAGGGAAGTAGAAGTTGGTTTATTTTAAATTCATAATATTTAGAGGGAATGTTACATCTGGATTCCTTTACAACATCAAACCGTCACAAAGAATTACCAGTATCAAAAACTAATTCCCAGTCATTTCTGAGTATTTGTTTTTGAGCAATGATCACCAAATGACAGCGGGACAGTACTGTTGGATGTGGTACAGAACGACTTATCACGAAGGAACAGCCCGGCTATCTACAAACGTTAACTATCAAGCTCAAGAACATCTCTGAGTCAGCTTTCACTATCAGTGCCAAAGCTCACCATTTAAATCTACAATATTATGGAGACAAAGATACATGGAAACTAAACACATATTGCAAGTTAAGGTACATTTTTGCAATACTTTAATGTTTTCTTTTAACCAAATTAAAAAATGTAAATGAAAAAGGTTAATAACATCCATCAAAATATTTTACTTCAAACCAGAGGAATCTAAATTTACTATCACTGTAGCTAAGACCTGCTTTCATTTGCCAATCATTATGCCAGCTCCCAACAGCTTTTAAGGAACTTGCCAACTTCATCCTTCATCTTCCACAGTCTACCAATCATCCTCCATACCCCCTCAGATCACCCACGCCATCCCGTGATACCTTTAAACCTATTTCTACATAGATGATTCTACATGTACTCCAAATCACCCTATGCCACTTTCAATAGCCTTTATGCCCTACCTGCTAGCTCAAATCATTCATGCCAACCCACAGCACTGTCCCCTGGAAGTTACAGCCAAGGAGGGCTCACTTGCCTGTGGCAAGACAATCTTGGGCATGCCAGGGTCAACAAAATTCCCCTTAGGTCACCCAATCAACCTCAACAGCCAATAACTCCACAGTAAAGTAGGCTCCCTCCATGCCAGCTGCAGAGTTAGGTCTGCACTGAGACACTGTGGCCCTTTCCCTTGAGCAAGCAAACCAGATAGCCCCAGACAAGAACTGCCCCGACTGGTGGCTGCACATCTCTCTGACCCCATTAGCCCTACTCACTGGACTGGTTGCTTTGTAGCCATAGGACAGACTGTGACCCAGACTTCAGACTGCAGAGGCTGAGAACATGCCAACTGGGTGCCGGCCCTAATTTACAGTGTTGGGACCCCCCTGCCTAACAGGCTTCACCATGGAAATCATGGATATGCAATAGAGTGTGCTTGCTGTGCAAGCTTCTGGCACATGGTGAAATTGAATATGGCACACTGCTGGACAGCAAGATGTATGCACCCTTCACTGAGGACTACTGACCAGCAAAGCAAGCGAACAGCTGAGTAACTGTGCTAATCAGCAAGGCAAGCAGCGAGCTGGATGCCCATCCCTCCACAGAAAATGTCCCTGCTGCAGCCTTACAATGCAGGTCACCAGTGCACCCTGTACTGCAGCTCTGTGCTTCAAATATCAGATGCCAGTGTCCATGGATGAGCTGGTGTCTGAAGATCAAACCCTCAGATGCCGTTTGGTGCTGAACAACATGGAGGTTTCATCATAGCCACTGACAAACTGAAGTCACCAGGTACCCCCTCTGACTTCCACATCAAGGAATCTCAATGCCGACCTTGTCTAGTGCTTTTGGTAAGGTAAGAGGCTACATATTAATGTGGTCCATTAGTTACTAATCGTTTAACAAACTACAATCCCCTTCTATTGACAACTTGCCATAGCCTAGTGAGAAACATTAGGGGTGGCATGGTGACTCAGTGGTTAGCACTGCTGCCTCACAGCACCAGGGACCTGGGTTTGATTCCTGCCTAGGGCGACTGTGTGTGGAGTTTGCACATTTTCCCCATGTCTGTATAGGTTTCCTCAGGGTGCTCCGGTTTCCTCCCACAGTCCAAAAACGTGCAGGTGAATTGGCCATGCTAAATTGCCCACAGTGTTAGGTGCATTAGTCAGGAGTAAATATAAGGTAGGGGAATGGGTCTGGGTGGGTTGCTCTTTGGAGGGTTGGTATGGACTGGTTGGGTGAAATGGCCTGTTGCCATACTGTAGGGAATCTAATCTAAACGCGTCCTGCTGCTTAGCGAGAGCATAAAGGAAGAGCAGAATGCTCCCAACACTGAACAGCCTTGCCAGGCACCTTGTTTGATTCTGCCATGAATCTTGCCATTGGCAACATAGCTCAGACCCTTATAAGAATCTGTCCTGTGTTTCTTAGAATGGTGACCACATGTCAAAAAAGTGTCATTGCCAGTGAAGCACTGGGATGTCTTGAGGTAGTGAAAGGTTTACACTGGTCCCTTTTCTTAATGAATCTGCATGGAGTTGGCTCAAATGCAACAGAACAAGTTAGCCATTTGCTATTTTTAGCTGTGAAGTATTCACCATTTATCAATCCCCACTATCCCGAAGAGCAAAGCAACCAGTGTATGAGAATTCTGAAATCTCTTACTGGGCCGCAGCGACTGCTGTAATTTATCTTCTAAATGGACAACAACAAAGACTAGGATCACAATAGCACCTTTAATTCAGTCAAACAGCCCAGTCACAAATAAGAGCGTTACCAAAGCTAAGTTTGGCACAGCTATATGAAACAGTGGCATATGAGGGCAGGAGAGAAACTTGATCAAAGAGGTTTTAAGGAGTATCTTAAAGGTTGAGAAAGCGTTAGTGAGGCAGAAAGGTCCAGGAAGCGAATCACTGAGAAGAGACAGTTAAGACATGGTCACTATGGTGGACAATGAAATCAGGGTTGCGCAGCATGCAGGAATTGGAAGGAGTACAGAGATCTCAAGGGTTTAGAGTTGCAAAGGGAGTTACATGGATAAGATGGGGTGAATTCATGGGTGTCAGTGAAATTTTTAAACTGAAGCATTGTCACACCTGGGATCAATGTAGGCTGGCAAGCAGAAACAGAATGACTGCAAGGGACATGGTGAGAATTAGGACAGAATCTCTTGGATAATTTTCAGTTGAGGGGCACTGGAAGATGGAGAGTTGCCCTATCGGGACAGCATTGTAATTGTCAGGGCTTAAAGGTCACAAAAGCAGTGACTGGGGTTTGAGCATCAGAATTGAAATGGAGATGGAATTAGGCCACTTTGGTGATGAAGCAGAGGTATAGTGGGAAGTTTATCTCAGTTTTTAGTACCATTACACAGTTACAAACAAACAAAATCCACTTCAGCCTCAGAAAAATCGACAGTGGGAGAGATGGAGCCAATGGGAAAAGAACAAGATTTGCGGTGAAAACTAAAGACAATTGTTTTATTTAACTGGACAAATGGACTGCTTATTTAATAGGTGGTACTGTCAAGCAATTTGACTAATCAGAGACAATGCAGCAATTGACTGACAAAGTTCTGAGTGGAGGTTTCCTGATGAAGGGCTTTTGCCCGAAATGTCGATTTCGAAGCTACTTGGATGCTGCCTGAACTGCTGTGCTCTTCCAGCACCACTAATCCAGAAGAAAGTTCTGAGTGGAGCCAAGAGTCATCAATTCAAATGTGGAATATGAAATCATATTTTTGGGTGATGTCTGCCAGGGCCAACATGTGTTGGGAAAAAGGAGGTGGTCAAGGATAGGTGCTTAGAAGATTCCGGAGGTAATGAGCATGGGAAAAGAAATCTCTGTGGATCATTTTCTGTTACAATTAGATAAACCGCACACTGGCAATCCCACTGAATCACAGAGGAGACCGACTGAAAGATGATTATGTAAAAGACTGAAAAAAAACCAGGAAGGATGGGCAGGGATATCTTATCATGGTCACACCAGTGCCATTTATGAGCTTTATTCAAGGTGTTTCAGAACTATAGTGGAACCTGGTTGGAGAGATTCAACTCTGCAATTGTAAAAATGGGCACTGCTTTGGCACGTAACAACAAATTAAAGTGATTCAGAAAATAAAAAGGAGCTTGGAAATGAGGCAGTACTTTACGAAGACAACAAGAGTCAAGGTTTGGATTTTTGAGAAGGGTAATAATGGTAGGTTTGAAGTGGATGAGAACAGGAGCTGAGGAGTGAATGCCAATCCCAACACCACCCATGTAGGAGTTCAGAAGGGAAACTGGCTTGTCAGCAATATGATGGGAAAAAACAGCTACAGTTCAGGAGGTACATTTTATCGACGAAGGCAAACATGAATTGGGAGTGATGAGAAATTGGAGTGAAGCCACAAAAAAAAAGGTGGAGCAATGAGTGCTGACTTATAGCCAGTGGCACCCATACTCTAATTTGAATTTAAAAGAAAAGCATGTCTCCTAATTTGAATATAGACGCTGGGTTACTGCCACTGCATTATTTTTCTTAAATGGTATGCAAAGCAATGAAATTATATCTGACTCATTCCAATTTAAACTTAAAACTCAACCATTCAGGGTAAATAACATTTATTGATGTATAAGATAGATCAAAGTTTTTTTTAAATTCCAGTTTAGAATAAGTTGAGTAATTTGCCTCCCCACCCTAATTTTAAGCATTGAAATTAGTGGGAGTGCAAGAATGCAAATAAGTCATTTCCACAACCTTGCTCTGTCAAACAATTAGACTATGGCTAATCTGTACTTTAACCACTTTATCTACCAAGTTTCCATATCCCTTGATACTCTTATAATATAAAAGCAAAGAATGCTGGAGGAACCCGACATGTTTTGTAGTATCAGAAGAAACAGAACCAAAGTTAATATTTCAAGTCCAGTATAACTCTCCTGAACTATTTTGAAACTCTCGCCTCATAACACTGCAATATAGTCAAATGATATTTCTGTCAGCATCCACGCCTCTTGAGCAGAGCATTTTAGACATTTACTAACCCATTGCATGAAAAAGAAACTTTTTCCTGACAACTATCACCACCCACCCCCCCGCATACCTTAGTTTTAATAAATTATTTATGTCCACGTGGGGAATAAACAACAGCCCCTACCACCTTGGGGTGTTAATGTAGAATACTTTAACACAGATGATTGCTTGTACACCAGGTGATTGCTGTACAGTACATGGAAA
Organism: Chiloscyllium punctatum; assembly: GCF_047496795.1. Lineage (NCBI taxonomy): Eukaryota > Metazoa > Chordata > Chondrichthyes > Orectolobiformes > Hemiscylliidae > Chiloscyllium > Chiloscyllium punctatum. Next base: position 25,420,906 of record NC_092779.1, read on the forward strand.
TACACCAGTTGATGAGCATGTCATTCTCCCAAAAGGAGTTTTTTTTTTCATCTTTGGCCTGCAGGAGGAAGTTACCAGTGGAAGGAGAAACTCCTCCTTATTCAGTCTTCATGCTTCGCCCCGTTGCTCAGTTCATTTGCACTTTCATTTCACAGGCAAGGTTGAGCTGATCCTGATCAAAAGTTCACCTCTTGTCATTTCAAGGAGATGGGGTAGGGGGAACGTGAATCAGAAGCTAAAGTTCTGATCATGCTTTACCCCGTCTTCTCACTTGAGAACAACAAAAATCAATTGCAGCTACCGTCCAGGCCAGATAACAACTCCCATTATTTGGGTAATTTATATAATTTGGTTAACGGTGGAATTGATGAAACCAACAAGAATCGGTATCGACAAAGCTACCTGAAGCAGTACGCTCCCCTAGCCTGACCTTCAAAGAATTTCCAGAATTTTCTGTTTAATTTCAGATTTCCAGCATTTGCGGCGTTTTGTCCCTACAACGTGTTAATGGGCTCGAATTAATAACTATCGAAATCATGCCATTCAGATTGGCAACTTCTCTATTGGTGCTGTGAAGCACAGCTGCCTACATTTTGTCACAGTGGTGTAAAGCAGCAAGATCAAAAACGCTTCCACAGACTGCAGAGGACGTTGGAAAAAAAAATCAAACTGCTCCGAGGACCTCCTCTAGCCTTGCACATCCTACTCTCAGACAAGAAGAGGGCAAATACAACTTGTCGTTAAAACCTGAAAGTCAAGCTCCTTGCTAGCACATCCTGTTTGTACGAACAACCCAAGCAAGGTTTAAAAAAAGTGCACAGACACCAGGGCTCTAGGTACAAGGCAAAGGAGTCCCACTGCTCATCTTCCAACAGCCAGACGGTGTAAACATTTCACCTCAGCCCTCCTGCCCGAGGATGGTTTGCCCTTTTTTTTTAACCTTGTTTGTTGTGAATGGCACACGCCCCCATAGTCAGCACGGATCTTCCCTTGCTGATACTTACAGGTTCTCCGGGCAGTCCGGACACAGGCAGGTGAAGTGGATGAGAACAGACCCAGCGCTAGTCCCCCGGGGGCTGGAGAGCGAGAGGGGGTGGGTGGGGCGAAGGCTGCACCGCCCCCTCCTCGCGGGGCGCCCATTGGCCCGCCCTGCGGAGCCCGAACCCGGAACTCCGCGGGCCATTGGCGGAGCTGGCCGTCAATCAGACCCGGAGATTGATACATCCCGTTGCCCCGCCCCCCCCTCCAGCCCGGGGGAGTGGTGGAGCTGCAGCTCGATGTCAGTTTCAACATCGGCGGACGAGGCGAAAGGCTGCATTTGTCCATAAATGGGAGCCTTCCCCAGGGGCCACCGGGGATTTCCACATTTCCTGAACGGGAGGCTTGGCGTTCCGCACCTGGGGGCGGTGCGTTTCTCTTCCCCCGTGAGCGTCTGATATCTGTTATCTCCACTCACGCTGTTTTGAATCGGGCGCTGACACGAGCTGGCAGCGACTCGAGTGCAAATAAAAACGGGTTTTGGTTGAACTCCTTGTGGCATTTTTCACATTATGCGTCCCCACCGCTGTTTGTAAACAACAAAAAAAAAGCGAAAGCAAGTGTTGACTGGACTGTGACCGGTTTGTGTGTAGTGTCACTGAACTTGCGTTCAAGTGAAATAGCATGTTAGGGCCACGCTGTCTTCTCCTGAGGGGGCGAGGGGGAGCTAAACCGAGCTGCTTTTTCAAGTCCCACCTGTTTCCTAGGTGTGTCATAACATCCCTTAACAACTTGATTAAAAACACCTAAATCAAGCCAAAACAAAGAACTGCTAAACATCTCAAAGCAAAACAGAAATTGTTGGAGAAACTCAGCAGATCTGGCAAAGTGCACGGAGAGAAAGTTGAGTTAACTTTTCCAGTCCAGTGACCCTGGTGCTGGAGGGAGAGAAGGTGAGCACCAGGGAAGCCCTATCTTTGTTGTGGAAGGGAGAGGGCAGAGGTGTGGGACATGACTAAGGACCCTGTTGTAGACTATGGTAGCAGGGAATCTTTGACTGAGACAAAAAGGCAAACATTTCTGAGACCCTCCCCCCTGCAAACGGTGGAACCACCAGACCAGATGCAACAGAAACTGATAAATTGGAACAATGGAATGGAGACCTTACAGGAAGCAAGGTTCGAGGATGCACTGTATAGTTACGTCATCGCTTTCCACCCCAATATTATCTGCATCCAAAGGATTATATGTCTCCATTTTTGCCAGCTCCAGAGGGATACCGCCACCAGACATATATTCCCCTCCCCTCTCTTGTCAGCATTTCACAGAGACCATTCCCTCGGACACCCTGGTCCAGACCACCTCAACTCCCAACACACATCCCTTCCCATGCAATCGCAAAAGGTGCAAGACTTGCTCATACACCTTCTTGCTCCTCACTGTCCAAGGCTTCAGACACACCTTCTGGGTGAAGCAGTGATTTACCCACACTTCATTCAATCTAGGAGAAAGTGAGGAGACTGCAGATGCTGGAGAGTCAGAGTCGAAAAGTGTGGCAATGGGAAGGCACAGCAGGTCAGGCAGTATCTGAGGAGCAGGAGAGTCGATGTTTCTGGCATGAGCCCTTCGTCAGGAATATATGAAGGGCTTATGCCCGAAACGTTGATTCTCCTGCTCCTTGGATGCTGCCTGACCTGCTGTGCTTTTCCAGCACTACGCTTTTCAACTTTATTCAATCTAGTCTACTGTACTTACTGCTCACAATCTGATCTCATTTACATTGGAGAGACAAAGTGCTGGGTGACCACTTTACAGACATTTACACAACTACTTCTCTATAAAAAATGACCCTGAGCTGCCTACCGCCTTATTCACTGTGTTCCCTGGCCAATATTTCTGTCTCAGGCTTGCTGCAATGCTCCAGTGAAGCTCATTGAAAACTGGAACATCAACATCTCATTTTCCACTTGGAAACCCTGCAGTTCAATAGCTTTAGAGCATGGACACCTTCCATGAGCTCAATCCACCCCCACACTCCAGGCCCTCTCATGACATGGGGTGCTTTCAGCACAACCAACCAATCTTCACCAATTTACGGTCCCTATTATCAGCTTTTCTTTCTCCTTGGCTTACTAATATCCATTCCTTTGTCTGCCTACCTTTATTTTCCTTGAAGATAGGAGATAGAGGGTGGTGGTGGAGATCATTGTTCAGACTGGAGACCTGTGACCAGCGATATACCGCAAGGATTTGTGCTAGGTCCACTGCGTTTTGACATTTATATATTTATATATTATATATTATATACTATATATTTTGACATTGGATGTGAATATAGGAGGGATGGTTAGTAAGTTTGCAAGTGACACCAAAATTATTGATGTAGTGGACAATGAAGAAAGTTATCTCAGAGTACAACGGGACCTTGATCCGATGGGCCGAGAAGTGGCAGATGCAATTTAATTTGCGTAAATGTGAAGTGTTACATTTTGTTAAGGTGAACCAGGGCAGGACTTGTACACTTAATGGCAGGGTCCTGGGGAGCTTTGCCGAACAATGAGACCTTGGAGTGTAGGTTCATAATTTCTTAAAAGTGGAGTTGCAGGTAGATAGGTGAAAAAGGCGTTTGATATACTTGACTTTATTGGTCAGTGCAGTGAAGGGCTTTTGCCCAAAATATTGATTTTCCTGCTCTTTGGATGCTGCCTGACCTGCTATGCTTTTCCAACACCACACTCTTGACTCTAATGGTCAGTGCATTTAGTGTAACAGTTGGGATGTTATACTGCTGCTGTACAGAACACTGGTTAGGCCACTTTTGGAATACAGTGTTCATTTTGGTCTCCCTGCTACAGGAAAAATGCTGTTAAACTTGAAAGGGTTCAAAAAGATTTGCAAGGATGTTGCCAGGGTTGGAGAGTTTGTACTAAAGGGTAATGCTTAATAGGCTGGGGATATTTTCCCTGGAGTGACAGAGGTGGAGGGGTGACCTTATAGAGGTTTATAAAACCATGTTGAGCATGGATCGGGTGATTAGCAAGGTCTTTTTCCCAGGGTAAAGGAGTCCAAAACTAGGGGGCATTGGTTTAAGGTGAGAGGGGTAAGATTTACAAGAGATCTAAGGGGCAACTTTTTCCCTCAGAGGATGGTGCATGTATGGAATGAGCTGCCATGAGGCTGGTACAATTACAACATTTAAAAGGCATTTGGATAGTTACATGAATAGAAAGGGTTTAGAGGGATATGACCAAATGCTGGCAAACAGGACTAGATTAATTTAGGATATCTGGTCAAACTGACGGGTCTGTTTCTGTGCTGTAAAACTCTATGATTATGTCTTTTTCCCTCCAACTGTCTGTCACCAACATTAATACCAGCTTTTCTGAGCTATTGTCAGTTCTGAAGAAGTCACTGGACTCAAAATAGGAACTCTGCTTTCTCTGCACAGATGCTGCCAGACCTGCTGAGTTTTTTCCAGCAATTTCTGTATTTCTTTTGACCCAAATCAAGTTGCCCTATTAGTTGGATGTAAATGATCTGGCAGCACTATTTAAAAGACAATCTCTTGGGTCCCTGACTACAATTTATGTCTCATTCAAGATCAGGGAAGCAGGTTGTATGGTTATTATCACATTGTTGGTTGTTGGAGTTTGCTGTACATTAATTGGTTACTGTACAACAACTTCAAAGAAGTGTTTCTTTGGTTGCAGCATGCTTTGGGAAATCCTGTGGTCATAAAGTATGCTATATTAATACAGCTTGTATTTTTGAATAAAAATATATTTGTTTGACACAAATCCAGTAAAGGTTGCTAAGCAGTTTTCTCACACCAGCATTCTCTTAGGAAAATCCAACAATTTAGGAATATTGGAGTAGGAATAGCCCATTCAGCACATCGAGTCGGTCCTGCATCAATATGATCATGGAAAATCGAACACTTCAATTTACTTTTATATCTCCATAACCCTGTGTGCCATTGGTAATCAGAATTTGGAGTCCAGTAGTCCTCTGTGGTAGAGAATTCTAAACATTCACAACATTCTGAATAAAATAATTTGTCATCTCCAATCTAAAGTAACAACTCCCTTATTTTTAAAATGTGGCCCCTCCCGCTTTTAGACTCTTCAACCAGTTGAAATATCTTACCTGCACTTACCCTGTCTGTCCCTTCAAGTATTTTGTGAGTTGCAATAAGATCAGCTCTCATTCTCCAAAGCTTTAGGGAATACAGGCACAGTTTGCCCAATTTCTCTTCATGCAATAGTCCCTTCATCCTGGGAACAGTTCTGGTGAATCTTTATGGCACTCCTCCAATGGCAATAATTTATTTCCTGAGTTAAGAAGCCAAACCATACACAGTACACTAAGTGTGATCTAACCAAGTGCTTATATAGCAAGTTCTTGAAGCAAGGCTTAGTCACAGTCATAGACATAGAGATGCACAGTATGGAAGCAGACCCTTCGGTACAACCCGTCCATGCCGACCAGATATCCCAACCCAATCTAGTCCCACCTGCCAGCACCCAGCCCATATCCCTCCAAACCTTCTTATTCATATACCCATCCAAATGCCTCTTAAATGTTGCAATTGTACCAGCCTCTACCACTTCCTCTGACAGATTATTCCATACACATACCACCCTCTGTGTGAAAAGGTTGCCCCTTAGGTCTCTTTTATATCTTACCCCCCTCACCCTAAACCTATGTCCTCTAGTTCTGGACTCCCAGACCCCAGGGAAAAGACTTTGCCTATTTACCCTATCCATGCCCCTCATAATTTTGTAAACCTCTATAAGGTCACCCTTCAGCCTCTGACACTCCAGGGAAAACAGCCCCAGTCTATTCAACCTCTCCCTATAGCTCAAATCCTCCAACACTGGCAACATCCTTGTAAATCTTTTCTGAACCCTTTCAAGTTTCACAACATCTTTCCGATAGGAAGGAGACCGGATTTCCACGCAACATTCCAACAGTGGCCTAACCAATGTCCAGTACAGCTGCAAAATGACCTCCCAACTTCTGTACTCAATACTCTAACCAATAAAGGAAAGCATACCAAATGACTCTTCACTATCCTATCTACCTGCGACACCACTTTCAAAGAGCTATGAACCTGCACTCCAAGGTCTCTTTGTTCAGCAACACACCCTAGGATCTTATCATTAAGTGTATAAGTCCTGCTAAGATTTGCTTTCCCAAAATGCAGCACCTCGCATTTATCTGAATTAAACTCCATCTTCCACTTCTCAGCCCATTGGCCCATCTGGTCAAGATCCTGTTGTAATCTGAGGTAACCCTACACCTCCAATTTTGGTGTAATCTGCAAACTTACTAACTGTACCTCTCATGCTGTCATCCAAATCATTTATGTAAATGACAAAAAGTAGAGGACCCAGCACCGATCCTTGTGGCACTCCACTGGTCACAGGCCTCCAGTCTGAAAAACAACCCTCCACCACCACCACCCTCTGTCTTCTACCTTTGAGCCAGTTCTGTATCCAAATGGCTAGTTCTCCCTGTATTCCATGAGACTTCATTATTCCTGTACTCTAATCCTTTTACGATAATGTCTAACACTTCATTGGCCCTCCTAATAGCTTGCTGCATGTGCTGTGGGTTTTTATTCTTACTTTGGGTTTACTCTAGATATCAATAAACCAAAGCAGGTCTAACAACAGAATGTATGCAACACTCTTTATCAAAGTACACTGTAAAAATCACTGCAAAAAAATCTTACCCCTACAAGACTTACAATCACAAGTGAACCTGATCTGTCCAAAGACCAGACCAGAACAGGTAATCAACTTATTCTGTGCCAACTTCTAGCTGTTGATCAGATGAACCTCTTCCCAATCTAGTTAATTGTTTGGTTAGCTAATTGTAGTGAGGCAAACTTTTTAATACCCATTTTCCACACAAAGAAACTGTGTATTCAAACCTCTACACTGTTCAATCTCCAGCAAATAATCAGTTTGACCAATGGCAATCATTACTAACACGTTCTGAAGGAGAGTTACTGGACTCGAAAATGTTGACTGTGTTTCTTGTCACAGATGTTGCCAGATCTGTTGAGTTTCTCCAGCAATTTCCACTTTTGTTTGTTATCATGTGTGTCATGTTTTCCACATTGGTTTGATTAATTAACTCATTCAGATTTGCTTGCCCCTCCTTGGAAAGAAGTTTCCTTCTTGCTTTTAAAGAACTTTGACCTCAGATTTAATTTACTCATCCTTTATGTCATCCAATCAATCCCGTGATATTTCCACAGTACACTTCTATAACAATCACAAATTCTGCTAATAAATAGTCCACATTATCACAACTGACTCAATGTCTGCAGTTAAACAAGACTTCAGCTTTTCCAGAATTGTATTTCCAAAACCTATAGATTCTATAACCTTCACATTCTTTCTCAGTAACACTGCCATCAGAAGCCAGTTTTGTGCATTGTGTCCACATTCAGTAAGTGTTGGCATGAAACTTTCTTGAGCTTCCACTCTCTGGGCTCCTTATTTCCACTTTACAACAGGCTGTCTCTGTGGCTCGGAGCTAGCTTGTGCTCATTGCTTTCTTGGGTTATTAAAACTTGTGACCTCTTGAACCACAGCAGCAGTAAGCAATACAACTGCCCAAAGGGTTTTTGAGTTGAAGGCTGGTACAAGAACTGAATTTTACAGAGCTCCAGGCAAGTTGTTTCTCCCACTAGTTTGCACTGGATTCAAGACCCAGGTTGCAGAGCTCAAAGGAAAATGCTTTAAATCAGCAGTTTAGCCAATCTCTGTCTTAAATCTGATCCTATTTCTACAGTTGCTTATTGCCCAAGTATAGAAGATAAACCTTATTTTGCCCTCCCTACTTGTAAACAATCAGGATAAAATTGCTTCATTAAAAATGGAAGAAATCTTAAATAAGAGCACAGCAACCTAAATGGTTAGCAATCATTATCTGAAAGGCAGATGGGACTCAAGAGTTGTTGAATGGTAGCGATTGTGCTTTTTATCTATATTCCTTTGCACAAACTAAAATAGCAGTAATCAGGTAAATACTTAGAGGCACTATCAGTTATATGACACCATTGATTAAAATCACAAGCCTTACCTCTTGCACAGAACACAACCAGTAAATCACAGAGGTGACCAGGCTGTGGTCCAGAGTGTACTCCGGTTATCTAAGTCCCTGACCTTGGGTACCACGATTGTGAATTCTTCCTCGGTTCTTTTAGTCCTTTCTCATTCACCGACTCAGAATTGTCCTTCATATGATTCTTGCTCCTAGGTTCCTGCTATCACTATTGCAGATTTCTTCCTCAAACACTTCTTTCGCATTCCTGCACATCTCTGGTTACATGCTTCTCACTGTCCATCACTCTGTCAAAAATTCAGTGAGGTTATTTCTTGATCTAATCAGCTGCCAATCTATAGTATTATGTTAACTTATCTTTTGTGTGGTTGTAGCTTAAGCTTAATTTCTGGTTTCAATCTGCATTGCACTTCTTCATGCTATTGTATTACCTGTAACCTCTTACTACTCCTGCTGCATGCTGGTTAATTTGGTCAAGCTGGATCTATAATTCTGTAGTAGAACTCTACAGTTCCCTCAGAATGGTTTTATAACTCCTCCATTTCGATACAATCCATCTGCTCTACATGCTTATAATCTTCTGCTTTGTTTTCAGGCAATTTGTTTAATTCATGACAAAGTGGCAAACATTCAACTTGTGGCTATTCGCAGTGACAAAATAAATATACCAAGCAAAACAATCTCTAATTGTAAGTGTGGAAACCACTGAAGGAAAATTATAGACAATACACAAGGGAAAAATGGAAATTCACTGAGCTACCATGCTCAGTTTTAGTGTTGAATTTGGAATGAATTTCATGTCTCCTTTTTGCCAAAGCTCTCTATCCCAACCTATTGAACATTTTGAAAACCGTGCCAAAGGAATAATGATAATTAAATTTGTTAGCACCAATCTTTAAATTGACCTAATTTTTGGGAGCTTCTAAATCCAACTCAAGAACCTTGCTTGGCAGTGCAATGTCGATATGTGTAATACACTTTCATGCCAAGTACAGCTTGGTAAATATTGTTACAGACAAAAGGGCAAAAATGACATTACAGTACACAAGGTGCAATACAACCATATTTAATGCAACTTTTCTACATTTCAATTCTATTGCCATGAAATAAACCTAAGTGCTTGATTTATTTTTGTTATGGCCTTATCAACTTGTGTAGCGATTTATAAGTGATTTGTGGTATTTCTACTCCCAGATCCTTGCTCTTCCTCACTCCATCTGAATTCTTGTCTTAAAAGTGATATGTGCCCTAACTTACTGTTAACAAAACATATCACGTAACACGCAGCTATGTAACAATTCATTGGTAATTAGGTGTCAATCAACAGGTTCTGTAGTATCCTGTTGTAACGTGTTGCAGCCCTCCTCCCCATTGACAACACTACCACTCAACCTGCCAGTCCTAACTCCATCCCCCCCCCCCCCCCCCCCCCTCCACCTGCATGCACACAAAATTTTGTATCTTCCAAAACTTTAGAAATTGTGTGTGGGTTTTTTTCAGGGCTGGGAGGAGGCTGCTGGAGGAGTGAAAATATTGTAGTAAATGACATTGAGTCTGGATCCCGAAGTGATCCCATCTGCTTCAGACTTTCCCAGAGTAGCTGTGACTGCAATGAGGAATTCCTTCAGCTGATTCAGAAGGCATTAAGGGTACTTAAGAGGAAAATAAGAGCAATTTTGTGCATGGATTCTGACTTGCCCAAAAATGCAGGTCTTTCACATGGTGTCTGCAAAATGGCAGTTTGGAGGAGGCAAGAGTGGTGAGGGAAGGCATTCATAATGTGAAAATGACAACCTTCAAAGACTTTGACCAAATAACCTGAGGGACTCCAAGCATGGCCATATGAGACACTGCTATTCAAAGTACTTCTTCTATTAAAGAATGCTCTCATTCCTTGACAGATGATGGCCAACGACCTTGAAGATATTTTATCTACTTCATCCACTTCAACTGCACTCCCCTGCTGTCAACATACAGAGTAAATGGAAACTGCTAGTGAGGGTCAAGGTAGGAGGAACACCACTGTCAGCAGATCCAACATTAGAAGAAGCAACATCAGCAGCAAGATCACCTGCCTTTTCCTAAATCATATGCCCATGTATAGGGCAGAGGAGCTGGCCATTGAAATCCAAATGAAAAGAACTGAAACTCCCAGGTGATGGTCTACCAGCAGAGGATCAACCCCCTTGGTATGGTAGCATATCAGTGCCTTAAGAAGCTTAGAGCTTCAGAGCAGGTAGCTATCAACATCTACATCCTCATGCAAAAAGACTTCATTCTAAGTGGACCAGTTGGTCAATGGTACAGTATTAGCACTGCTGCCTCACAGAGCAAGGGACACAGTTCAATTCTTGCCTGAGGCGATTGTCTGTGTGAAGTTTGCACATTCACCCCGTGTCTGCGTGGGTTTCCTCTGAGTTCACCGGTTTCCTCCTACAGTCCAAAGATGTGCAGGTTAGATGGATTGGCTATGCTAAATGGCCCATAGTGTCCAGCAATGTGCAGGCTAGGTGGATTACTCATGAGAAATTCAAGGTTACAGGGATAGGGTGGGGGTGTGGGTCTTGGTTTGGGAGGGATGATTTTCAGAAGGTCTCTGTGGACTCAAGGGGCTGAATGACCTGCTTCTACACTGTAGGGATTCTATGAAGAAAAAGAGAAGCATATAGTTAGAGTGAGGGAGAGAATTTAAATGACAAGTGACAAAGTGGAATGGAAGAACCATAGAACTATAGAAAAAGAAGTGAATGGCAGGTGTTACATTGCTTGTCCTTTTACAAGACATGCTGCAGAACAGGGAAATGGTGTTGAAGTAACAGAAGAGTGGAGCAGGGTATTACCAAGGGAAATTTGGAATTCTGGGAAGAAAGAGGAAGATGGACTTGGTGGTAATATCACAATGGGTTTGGTAGAAATAGTGGAAGATGATCCATTGAATGCTGGTGGATTGGAAGATGAGAACAAGAGGAATGCTATCATGGTTCTAGGAGGGAGAGAAAGCAGAAGCAAAGGAGCAAAGTGATTAGAAATGGGATGGATATGGATAAGAACCCCAGCAATCACAGTGGAGGGCGATCCTTGGTTGACACAAAAATGGGCATCCCTCAATGCGGTGAACTTTGATAGTTGTAAATAAGTTTTGCTTTTCCTTACTGGGATACCATCCAGATTAATCTGCACTGTACGCTTTCCAAAACATACCCCTCTACTGGTACTTTCCAAAAGTAGAATGCAGTACTTTATGGAGCTGTCAATATCCACATCTTGAAATGCAACTTACAGGGACCTGCTACCTTTATTCTTCTAGGTGGTAGAGGCTTGGATTTGGAAGGTCTTTTTCGAAGAGATTTGCTGAGTTGTTGCAGAGATCTTGGATATGGTCCTAATGCTCAAAACACACAGGGGCAGCAGATGAATTCGCCTCTGAAATCCTCAAATCACTCAGGAAAGTTCCATCACAGGGATGACTAATCAGGGAAAAATTGCCCTGAAACTAGAATGGGCAGAATTAATGAAGATATGTTCTCTGATGATAGCTTTATAGTAAGACACAGGAGGAAATGGCCAATGACTGGAGTTGCAGTAAGCCCAGTAAACAAGAATCAAGGGAAGTAAATGAATGAGCTGCCAGGGAAAGCTTTGGCTGGTTGTGCCAAGAACCAGGGATCTGCCAAGATCTGGAGGCTGCAGGGTTAGTGGGTTCTTTTGCCAAGGGTGTCAAGGCCAGGGCAGTGTCTGTCAAAGTGACATCTACCAGGTCTAGAGAGGAGAAGAAAAGTGCTGCAAGGGAGGTGGAGGAAAGAAAATGGCTGTAAGATTGGGTGGAAAAGAAAATGGCTACAAGAAGGATATAGGAAGGAGAGTCAGCAAGTAGAATAGGAGAAAGAAAGAGGCTTTTGGAAGACTGAAAAGGTGGAAGAGAGGGAACAAACTGTGGAAGGAGGAGGATTGGTGGGAAATGAAGGCTTCAAGGAGGAAGACTGTAGTAGTTGCGGGCAGGGGTGTGAAGGGAGTCTTCAAAAGAGACAGAACAGTTATAAACCTGTCAACAAAAGAATACTCAGCGAACTATGAGTGAAGAAATCTTGCAATCAATTCCTTGCAAATTAATGTGGAATCTCCAGGTTAAGACCACATATGTTCAGAAGCTACTATATTGGGAAAGGTATAAGGGGCGCTGCTACAATCACAAAGATAGATGTTCACATTTGTCACTAGTTTTAAATTTCTCTCTCCTATCAACAAAAATTCCTCTGACTCCCTCAACAATCTGTTCATCTCCACTCTCATCCCCACTCGAAAACTTTCTATCCATGCCCTGATTCCTCCTTCCACCGGGGAAAAGGTTTAAGAAGCGCGTAATTACAGCTTGTTTAACAAAACTCTTACAGTTCACCTAACAAAGAGAATTAAGATGCAAGCAAATTACTTCCAGTTTCATGCTGGCTACACAGCCATCACATACAATTCTTGTTTCATGCAATATTTCTTGCTTCTTCCCAAACTATATTTATGACAATTTCACTGACTATACATCAGAATGCAGTTAATAAAACAGTTATGAAACAAGAAAAGAACTGAATGAGGCTGTGCATTATTATTTCAATTTTAGCAAAAAAGATTAAGATTGTAGACAATACAAAATAAAGGGTTCCATGCTAAAGTGGGTGCAGCAACAGAAGCATCTGCACACAAATTATTGAAGGTGGCAGGACAGGGTGAGAGGGTAGTTGATCAAGTAAATTGCATCCTAGGCTTTATGAATAGAGACAGCGAATACAAATGCAAGTAAATTAATTTAAGACTATTTAGAACATTGGCTTGACTTCAACTGGAAAACTGAACCCAGTTCCAGGTATCACACTTTTACATTCACTTAAGAGGAAGACATAACCTCTGTTCACATCTCACCTATAAAAAAATGACACTATACGCCATGCAGCACACTCTTAGCATAGCACTTGGGGCTGTTATCTTGGATTAAGTTTTCAAGTATCTGGAGTTAGTTCTGAACACATTAAATCTAGCTCAAAGGAATTAATACTGCTACAGAACCATATTATTTAGTAAAATCTAGCATCGTTCAACGATCAAAATCATATATTCACAACATTCAAAAAATACTTGGATACACCACCTTTCATCTATTTTAAAACAAATGCACACAAAGGTCACAGTTCACATGCATATACCATGCTAACATGAGAGAGAAAATCATATGCCCAATGATAGTGTCCATTATTAGGTTTTATTTAATTAGCCACATCTGTTTTCCAATTAGCCACATCTAGCTAATAGACTGGACAACTCTGCTTTATAACAAACAATAAATTTGCAATTGATCTAAAACATGGCAGACTATCCTGCAACAACACAATGGAACAGTTTAAAAATGCTTCAAAACCGGTGAAAGACTTCAAAAATATGACTGAAATCCAGTTATACACACACTAAAACATTTAAAATCTTTTCAAGTTTCATGAAGTAGGCACTAAAACACAATCAGACATATGGCTACAAATGTTAAAAAGTGACAAATTTAGCACATATATTTTCACCAAGAGTGCATTTTAATGACTTTAATTAAAATCTAAATTTATTTGCATAATCTATTCATTATACTGATAGGAGATGGCATGTCGAGACCATGCTGCAACTATTCAGGAGTTCTTTGGTACAACACCAGTGGATACTACTTTAATTTCATCTCAATAATTCTTCAAATCCTTCTAGCAAGAATTTGCTCAGATCGAGCTGGTATACTTAAGTTTTAACATGATAAACACTGAAATGTTTATTTTTCAATTGTTCATTTTTATCTGGGTGTCCTCTTAAAAAAATGAGAAATTATGATTCTTTGAAGATTACTATTTAAAATGCTTTTTTCAATGATTTTCAATGACTTTTTAATTTTAATATTTATCACCTCTGGCAACATGTTAATGGCCAGATAACTATTATTAATCCTCTCTATTAGAAGTAGGATTCAAGGAAGGTGGATTATTGGATCAAGACATGAAGAAAGTAAAGATCGCAGATGCTGGAGATCAGAGCCGAAGAGTGTGGTGCTGGAAAAGCACAGCCAGTCAGGCAGCATCCTGGGAGCAGGAAAGTCGATATTTCGAGCATAAGCTCTTCATCAGGAATTCCTGATGAAGAGCTTATACTTGAAACGTCGACTCTCCTGCTCCTCGGATACTTCCTGACTCACTGTGCTTTTCCACCACCACACTCTTCGACTCAAGACACGAAGACTTAATTTAGCCTCGGTGCCCTTTTTTGTGTGATCATTTCCTATGTCAATATTTCTAATGGAAACTCCCTATTTTAACTTGTCACATTGTAATTATATCCTGCTGCCAATGGAAGTGGTACAGTTCCATGAACAGATCATTAAGGGAAGTCCTTGATGGAAGGTCTTGCTACACCATGGCAGTTTACATCGGGAGTTTCCATTAGAAATATTAATACAGGAAATTGAAAACACAATAAGTCAAGTATTTTAATATTCTACAAAATGCTTAATAAATTAGTCTCATTCAAAATACTTGAAATTCACTATGGAGAAACTGTTTTGCATTTACTGTTAAAGGGCATTATATGGATTAGTGTGGATCAGTGGTTCTCAAACTGGGATCTCTAGTGGTGTGCAGAAACCTGTCAGGAGCCCACAAAATAATGTGCAGGCTTACGGGATTTCTGACAGCCATAATCCATTCCAGCCGTCACCAACCCTACCTTCAGGCTACACAGTACGTGCATTTGCAGTTTATGCAATTCAGAGAGCTCCTCCATTCATTTGTTTCTGTTTAATTTTTGGATATGACTGTGGGTCTTCTGTTATGACAGATTGTGACAGATCATGATAGATGGTGGTTTCCCTGATTGATCACATGCTTCAAAATAAACTGTTTTGCATTGAATTTGTTTGTATGTTTTGTGCAATAAAGGTAGAGTAAAATGTCACTTAGTACTTCAGTTAGCTATATCCATAATTTATTGCTAAATTTTCATGGGACATCTGACATGAGACAGCAAACTTTTACAATAGATCTTTCATTTCCATTGTCCTCCGTTGCATTTTTCTGTGTAAGGAAATCAACATACTGTATCCGTAGGACTGTAACATTTACAAATCTGCCATCAACATGTTTGAAAGTCAGGGAGCTCATAAACCAAAACGGATGACCTTCTCACTGTCGCATGCCCAACCTGTCTCCCATATTATGGATAAGTGCTAGACAACTCATCCACCTATTCAGGCCCCTAACTAACTCCAAGTAATGGCTGCTTCCTGCTTTCATTCCACTCCTATTGTTACTTCATGTCTGGTAAGGGAAGATGGAAGCTTAGAGAGCAGCCAACAGTGTTAACTGTATGGGCTGCTGTCAGGCAGAAAAATGAAGGGTTGGGGAGTACTTTCTCGAGGGTATTCTTTAGGTCCTTGTGCCCACTGGAACTACCCCATCCATTCCCTCCTTCCCTAGTGTCTGCAAGACAGGTTCATCCAAAATATTGACCTTGCCTCGGAGTTTGGGCTCCATGACCTTTCCTCCTCAGGGACTGCTTATCACCCCTGCAGTGCTCACCACTCGATCCTGGCACTGCTGAGACTGCAGAGCTGCCAGCCAAGCAGATTTACATTCACATTAGTTCGGGAAAAAGCAACTCTCATCTTCATAAGATTGGACAATGTAGAAAGTTAAAGATTTCCTTGATGGGTGCAGATAAAAAAAACGGACATTTTGAACTTTGTGAGCAGTTCGGTCTAAAGTACCTAACTCTGGATAGCAATGATAGGCTCTGCATGTGAGCAGGTTTTCATGGGAACTTTGACCATGAGAAAGTCACATGCACTTTTCTGAGCCAGTATGTTAAAGAAATATCATATGCCATTTTATGGAAACAGCATTCTCTTGGACTAGGGATCATTTGCCAATGTGGTGTGAATGAAGGTGAACTTACATCAGTGTATTAAGTTTAAGTGATATAAATTGAGTTTTATTTTAAAAAGTAGGTAATCATTTCTGTTGCTCAACTTCACTTCTAACTTTCAGTTGCTAATCACAATTTTAACAATCATTAAGAGAAATACAGAAACAGTGTAGACCTACAAATTTGATTGGAATTAAGGCCTGTAATACTTGGGGTTGCAAGGGTAACAGTACTCAATTGGTAGTGGGGTTGGAAGAGGAGAAGTTTGCACACAATATGTTCTCAGATTTCTTCAAGAAATTAGTCCATCAATTGGCCGAAGTGGATCTGACACCAGGTGGCTGATAAGGTCAAGTAGATGTCCTAAGGGAAAGATCATCAATCCCAGAACAGGTCACTTGCCTTTCTTTCAATTGTGTGTATTTCGCTTGGAGTGAAAGATATTCCTATCACCATTTTTCAGAATCAGACATGGCTTCCGGTGGAATAGCTGCAGGGCATTTTATTGTGAACAAATGGATTGGGGTAGGCAGGACTGAAATGCCCTTTCAGTGGCATAGATCACCCAGCTGTATAATTGACTCACTCCTCAGAATTTGGCACAGGGTCTCCAGTTTGGAGTTGGGAGAGTTTATGGGTCACTACTGGATGGGGTCTACTAGAGTCTAACTACTGTCAGACTCAGCTTGTGTCAATGGAGGACATTTGGGGTCTGAACTGTTTAAATTAGCCAGATTGTTTTCTTCTGTAAGTCACGCTTTTCACCACTGTCGTTAGATGAAGCCCATCATGCCACCATTAGGATACAGAGCAATTTTGACAAATAACTCCACTCCTTGGAATTCTGCACTTGTCCAGCACTCAGCCTGTTGATGATGCTGTTGACTGCAGGCCAATCACAAGAAGACGACAGTAAATTATATGCTTTAGATCTATTTTTCTCTCTCAAAGTTTTAGTTGCGTTCAGTGAAAGTCTTCAATTCACCCTGACACAGTATTCTGCCCAACATCACTGGACTGCTGTGTTAATTGGCTGTGCCTCTGATGAGCAGTATCTCTATCCTGTCTGACCAAAGAAGTCCTTGTTGGTTGCTGGCCAACACTTCTCACACACAACTGCACAGAGTCCCTTGGATTCACCAGCAAGCCTGGAGTGTTGTCCAGAAGCACATTATGATTAGATGCATCTAAGCACTTCCCTGTATTGCCATTATTGTCCCTGTGTCCATTGTCCATAGCAGCACTACCAAGAGGGTTTTGTACAACCGGGATTTCTTCTATGGACTCCAGGCTTCGTCGGTGAGACCCTTGAGTGCTCTTATGATCAGTCTGTAGCGTTACATCGGAGTTGTCCAGTGGTTCAGGAATAGAGCTAACTGTTGAAAAGAGGAAAAGAAATTAAACAACAGGTTACAAATCCATTCATATTTTAAGAGGTAAATGACACACTGCACATCAACATGTAATTGGAATACATTGACTTATATTGGCTCCAAGACCACTAACGTCTCAATTTCAAACTCCTGTCTTTGTTTCCAAATCCCCCACTGGTGCAACCTTATATGTCGCTGTAACTTCCTTTAGTCTTAACCATCCAAGAACCCTACATTCCTTCAATTATGACCTCTTGTGAATTCCCCAATTCCATTTCCCCACCATTGAGGACCATGCCTTCAATCATGTACACCCCAAGGGTATGAATTTTCTTCTTAAATGCCTTTGTATCTCCTCCTTAAAACTTCTTTAACCAAGCTTTTGTTCATCTATCTTAACATGTCCTTATATGGCTTCATGTAAAAGCTTGTCTGACTCCTGAAAGGTAACTTGGAATGTTTTACTAGGTTAAAGGGGTTATATAAGTTCAAGTTGTTGTATAACTTGCTTTTCATGAACATGAACAGCAAACCCTCAAGCAAGTTGGATTTTATTCGAACAGCATTTTTTTTTTGCCTTTCAGTTATGGAGAATAAGCATCAAAGAGAAAATGAATGTAAGATTCATACGTCAAATTCATTGATAAAGAGGTCAGAATATAGTGATTATTCCAGAAGTGAGAAAGTGACTTGTGGGCCAGAAGTTTGTAGTCAGGTTGATTCAGAAGTCCTTTAAATTTGAAAGCCCAATTCCAGGAGTCCCAACCTCATTCCAGGCTTCCTTGCTTGTGAACATGCACTTGGCACTTCAACCTGGCTTCCTCCATTTGGAGATGGGTAGTGCCCATTCATCTGCAATTTTCATGGGGTCTGGCCAGATTTTTAAAATGTCACTGATTTACAAAACCTCAGAGGTGTCATGCACCTTAGCCAACATGAGGAAAGATTTAAAGAGGTAGGTTCAAATGTCCTTTTCATGATCCCCATACCAAGGTTTGCACACCCCAAACAATCTCCATGGCCCACTATGACCCTATACTTTGGCATAGCTCCTGATCCTTGTCCCCAACAAACATTTCTCATAGCCTCCATCCCACTTCCACGCCCATGCATCCGTTATGCACTCGATGGAAGTAATTAACCTTAAAATGGTAAAGGGATGTTTTTGTTAAGTTAGAAATTACGATGAATTTATTATATTTGGATGCTAAAAAATCTCTTATACTATAGGGCAATGCAAGTGTCAATAATCCAGACCATTTAAAGTGCTAACAGCTGACACCACCATTCCAAACCCGCTTAAGCTTCTGTAAATAAACACTGTGAAAAAGATCAAACAGCCCAATCCATCAATAAGGCAGTGACTCAAGTGTTTCAACCCTCTAATTGTTCTCTTGCTCTCAGCCAAGCTTCATTGAGGTATTTTTGTTCTAAGCTTATTGGTCAATATCCTCTCTCTACCTGTAGACCCAGTATTTTTGGGAACTTTCCCAACTCTTGCTACTTGCTCAAGGATGAAGTTCCCCACCATTAGTCAGCAAGTCTCGTAAATTGGAAATACTTATTTAACTGTGTTCAAATCTAGCATTTTCGATAAACTCACAGAAGTGTTTGAAACAAAGTATGCATGCACTCTAAGTAACATATCTGGAGAGAGGTAGACATTTAAGAAATCTTTGAGAGCATGGCGAGTCCTCCAATATTTCCTGCAAAGTCATGATTGCATTGGCAGTGTTGCTTTTATCTGTGCCTGGGGTTTTAGCGGTTAACATATGAGAATATGATTCACAAGATTTCTATGAAGTAATTTGTGTTTGACAGTCATTGGGGAGGTGGGATCTTTCACATTTACTCAAAATGGCAGTCAACGCTTTGGCTTGGATTATGTGTTCAAGTCTCTGACTACAGCCTTGGGACTGATCCGCAAAAATGAGCCACAGCTAATGCTTCAAAGGACTCACTATACTTCTGTGACTGAACAACTGGTGTTTTTATAATGTTGTACTAGGTTCAAATACCTTATTTGTTTGTAACTGAGTATAATCTTGTTCTTCAAAGTTACTGTGGCTATTTCTGGGATATTACAGCTTTTTGCATAACTATAGGTTACTGTATCTCCAAAGTAATACACAGCAATAAGCAAAATGGTTTTCTTGGTGAAAGAAAAGTGACCCTATGTTCAAATCAAAGTTCCTTAAGAGATGGTTGCAAAAGAGTTTAATTATTGTATATCAAACAGATTATCGACCTCACATAGATTGTCTGTGTAATTGAGAATATAAATGTCAGTTTTATTTAAGGGTCTAACTCAAAACAGTTAACAAATTATGATGAAAAGTAAAAACCGAAATAACTGTGGATGCTGCAAATCAGAAACAAAAACAGAAATTGCTGGAAAGGCTCAGCATATGTGGCATCATCTGTGGAGAGAAATCAGAGTTAACGCTTCAGATCGAGTGACCCTTTGAGGAAGGGTCACTGAACCCAAAACATTAACTTTGATTTCTCTTCACAGATGATGCCTGACCTGCTGAGCTTTTCCAGCAATTTCTGTTTTTGTTTATATTTTAAAAGTCACTGGATGTCACTATGAGTTAAAACTTGGCCATTTGAGTTTGCATTAACCCTACCTTTTGGATGCAAGCCTTTTCCTACTCATTCCGAATGCGGCAAATCTGGTTCAGATCCCAGTGGTGGGAGCTGATAGAGACTGTTCAAAGAGTGTGGTGCTGAAAAAGCACAGCCGGTCAGGCAGCATCCAAGGAGCAGGAGAATCGATGTTTTGGGCATAAGCCCTTCATCAGGAATGAGATAGAAACTGATAGGAACAGTTCACAATTTGCATGAAATGATAGGACATCTCAGACAGGAACTGTTGTTCTGAATTATTACTCCTCTAAACTTGTTCTAAAAAATGCAAGGCAATGTAAGTTTTACTGACAGATGATTTGATAGCATGATCTTCTGCTGTTGCTGAAGAACTCAAAGGTTTTAAGTTTTCTTGGTGGAGCAGGAAAGTTAACTATTCAACCCAGGCCAAGGCTGAGGAATACCTGTTCAAATGCCTCAGGACATTCTAAGCCATTGCAATGGAAGGAGAGTGATGGAAAAGGAGCCACTGCTTCTTTTCTTTGCTTCCTCCTTGCGCTTTGGGAATACCAATCAACTGAACAACATGATAGCTTAGTGGTCATCACTACGCTTCATAGTGCCAGGGACTGGGGTTCAATCTCACCCCGGGTTACTGTCTGTGGTGAGTTTGCACATTCTCCTCATACTTGCATGAGTTTCCTCTGGGTGCTCTGATTTTCTCCCACAGTCTGACGATGTGCAGGTGAGGTGAATTGTCCATGCTAAATTGCCCATAGTGTCCAGCGATGCGCAGGCTAGGTGGATTAGACATGGGAAATGCAGGGTTACAGAGAAAGGTTAGTGGGGTGAGTGTGGGTGGTATGCTGTTCAGACAGTCGATGAGCTAAATGGCCTACATCCACACTGTGGGGATTCTATGAAATATACCACTGAATGCCGGTGAATAGGATTCGGTGGCAATAGCCAAGTGAGGCAGAGACCCTTCCCTAAGTTAACTGAGTTGTTTTTGATGAGATAAATGAAAGGGTTGATGAGGGTAATGCAGTTGATGTTGTGTAAATGGATTGTCAAATGATCTTTGATAAAGTGTCATCTTACTGGCAAAGTTGAAGCCTATAGAATGAAATGGACAGCATGGATAAGAGGTTGATTATAATATGCTTTCTTGGGTCAAACACCATTTCTAGTCTGGTACTGTCTAAGTTCCTGTGTTTTAGCCCTTGTTACAAAAACGACAAAGACTGGATTCTTGTTGATACAGCTGACTTGAAATTTATTAACAACACTAGCTACACGGTTATAAGATCTCAGATTGACACATAGTTTGGGTTCTGTATTTACTTTGTATATATGGTTGATTGAACTGACTGACTATACATTATGTAAAATTTAAAGTGAGGCGGGATGTTGGAAATAACGTGCCATTATGTCATCTAACAGTCTTAAAGGTACAATGTCTTTCTGAAATCTATGCAATGGCAATAGAAACAAAGAATATTAGTAGATTATTGCTTTTTGGACCAGAGGAAAGTTTACAGTGCAGTTTTCCAGGATCAGTGTCAATGACTTAGAGTCATAGAGCTGAACGGCATGGAAACAGACCCTTCAGTCCAATTCGTCCATGCTGATCAGGTATCTTAAATTAATCTAGTCCCATTTGCCAGCATTTGGCCCATACCCTTTAAACCCTTCCTATTCATTTACCCATTCAGATACCTTTAAAATGTTGTAATTGTACCTGTCTATCATTTCCTCCAGCAGCTCATTCCACACACACACCACCCTCTGCATGAAAAGGTTGCCCTTTAGGTCCCTTTTAAACATTTCCCCTCTCACCTTAAACCTATTCCCTCTATTTTTGGATTCCCCCACCCCAGAAAAAAGACCTTGGTTATTCACTCTAACCATGCCCCTCATGATTTTATAAAACTCTATAAGGTCACCCCTCAGCCTTCGATGCTCCAGGGAAAACTACCCCAGCCTAGTCAGCCTCTCCCTATAGCTCAAATCCTCCAACTCTGGCACCTTATAAATCTTTTCGGAACCCTTTCAAGTTTCACAACATCCTGCCTATTGCAAGAACAGAACTGCACACAATATTCCAAAAGTGGCCTAACCAATGTCCTGTACAGCCACAACATGACCTCCCAACTCCTGTACTCAACACTCTGACCATTAAAGGAAAGCTTACCCAACGCCTTCTTCACTATCCTACCTGCCTGCGACTTCACTTTCAAGAACTATGAACCTGCACTCCAAGGTCTATCTGTTAAGCAACAATCCTCAGGACCCCACCATTAAGTGTACAAATCCTGCCCTGATTTGCTTCTCCAAAATGCAGCACTTCACATTTATCTAAGTTAAACTCCATTTTCCAATCCTCAGTGCATTGGCCCAAGTGATCAAGACCCTGTTGTAATCTGAGGTAACCTTCTTTGCTGTTTGCTACTCCTCCAATTTTGGTGTTATCTGCAAACTTTCTAACCGTAGCCCCTATGTTCATATCCAAATCAGTTATATAAATTTCAAAAAGCAGTGGATCCAGCATCAATCTTTGTGGCACACCATTGGCCACAGGCCTCCAGTATGAAAAGCAATCCTCCACCATCACCCTCCATTTTGTACCTTTGAGCCAGTTCTACATCCAAATAGCTAGTTCTCCCTGTATTCCATATGATTTAACCTTGCTAACCAGTCTACCATGAGGAACGTTGTTGAACGCCTTACTGAAATCCATATAAATTATGTCCACCACTCTGCCCTCATCAATCCTCTTTGTTATTTCTTCCAAAAACTCAGTGAAGTGACTGAGACATAACATTCCACACAAAAGCCTTGTTGACTATCCCTAATAGTCCTTGCCTTTCCAAATACATGGGGATCCTGTTCCTCAGGATTCCCTCCAACATGCCCACTACCAATGTCAGACTCACTGATTTAAAGTTACCTGGCTTTTCCTTACCACCTGTCTTGAATAGAGGCACAACATTAGCCAACTTCCAATTCTGTGGCACCTCATCTGTGACCACCAATGATAAAAACATCTCAGTAAGGCTTTCTGAATTCATATTAATCCCTTAAACTTGGGTATACATAGCACAATTTAAAAATAAGCAGATGAAACCAATCTCAGAAATTCAATGAATAGTGAGACCAGTAATTGACTTGAAGAGAATGTTAACAAGATGGTGGATTAAGGAGGTGCATGGCAGATGAAATATGATGTAGAGAAACACAAACTGATATATTTTGGAAGGAAGAACAGATTCAATCATTGCTCTGGAAAGGGCACCAGAAGCAACTAAAGGAAAAATTTGCAGGGCTATGAGGAAATGGTTCAGTGAATGACATGAGATAGCAGACACAAGTTTGTAGGACAAAATGGCCTCCTGTCTTGATGAGCCAGTATGGTGCTATGATTCTAATAATGCTAGAAATTATGATACAAATCATACCCTGATGTAATTATGTGAGAGATTATTTGTCTGAGTAGCACACAAAAAAACAAGATTTGGAGATGCCGGTGTTGGACTGGGGTGTACAAAGTTAAAAATCACACAACACCAGGTTATAGTCCAACAGGTTTAATTGGAAGCACACTAGCTTTCGAAGTGACGCTCCTTCGTCAGGTGATTGTGGAGGGCTCGATCGTAACACAGAATTTATAGCAAAAATTTGCAGTGTGATGTAACTGAAATTATACATTGAAAAACTGATTGTCTGTTAAGCCTTTCATCTGTTAGAATACAGTGATAGTTTCACTTCTTTCATGTGTAAATCACAAAACCCTTTTTTTAAAGTTGCATTCTTGGGTTATCTGCTAACAATGGTGATAGCTAGACAATATGTCAACATATTACTGGATTAGTGGTGCTGGAAGAGCACAGCAGTTCAGACAGCATCCAACGAGCAGCGAAATCGACGTTTCAGGCAAAAGCCCTTCATCAGGAATCAGGAGTATTGTTTTTACCTTTTTTACCTAATATGTCAACATATTGTCTAGCTATCACCATTGTTAACAGCTAACCCGAGAATGCAACTTTAAAAAAGGGTTTTGTGATTTACACATGAAAGAAGTGAAACTATCACTGTATTCTAACAGATGAAAGGCTTAACAGACAATCAATTCTTCAATGTATAATTTCAGTTACATCACGCTGCAAATTTTTGCTATAAATTCTGTGTTACGATCGAGCTCTCCACTATCACCTGATGAAGGAGCGTCGCTTCGAAAGCTAGTGTGCTCCCAATTAACCTGTTGGACTATAACCTGGTGTTGTGTGATTTTTAACAAAAAAACAATACCTTTCCCTATATCTCACTATATGCAACAATAGTAAATCAAACCAAATATTATCTAACATTCCTCCCTCAATAAAAGGATTTGGCTTTTCAGGAACTGGTGTGATTCTGAGGTTGGGGATCTGAAGTTGTCAATCTTCTGGCAAAATATGAAAAAACTAGAGCGCTTTCTCTCACTTTTTCGAAGCTAAACTTCTTCGTCATGTTTGTCATGGCCTTGGAGAAAGTAAAGAGGACATTGACCAAAGCTGAGTGACTTTGGTGTTGTGGAGAGAGACTGGAGAAACTGGGATTATTGCTTTGAGAGGCAGAAAAAGATAAGGGAAAATTTAATTGAGATGTTTAAAATTCAGAGGAATTTGATAGGCCAAGTAAGGAGAAACTGTTTCCGGTGCAGGATCCAGATTTAACATAATTGATAAACCAAAAAAAGGGTGCAGATGAGAGAATTTTTTAATGCAGTGAATTGCTATGATATGGATTACACTTCCTGAAAACCTGGTGTAAGCAGATTCAACAGAACCTTTGAAATGGAAAGCTGGATAGGACAAAATTGTATACAACGGGTAAGTTCTGTGTAAACATGGCACACTGTAATTACATTCTCTCATCGGTAGAAACTTTAGAGAAATGTTCAAAGAGAAAAAGGGTAAATCATCAATTGCACTAACAAAATTAATGCTTTTAAAAAACCCTACCAGTAGATGTTCTCTCTGAAGTGAATTTAGTCTCATCAATATGACTGTCTTCTTTGAACCCACTTTTAGGCCTTTTAATCAGAACCTAGATTCAAAATAGAAATAGGAGAAAGGATTTAGCGAACAGAACAGTACGCATCCACAACTGTATTAAAAGAAAAACTATCCAGAAATTGGTGGGATTTGGCTTGACTACACTTTTCATTTGATGTGCTCTGTTGGGTTTTCAATCACAGTTTGTTACTCATATTTGTTTCATGCCGATTACAGATGTGAGAAAATAAGTTGTATTATGTATATTGTAGATTCTTTTAGTGTTCTACCTTTGTAAAGTAAAGTATATTGTTTTTCCAAAACCACGGAATCTTGTGACCTTCTTCTCTTCTTAAGTATGTGGACCTTAGGCTTTGTCAACTTTTAAAACAAGTTACTCGTCCCTACCAGATCACAACATGAATTTAGCGGTTGATCCTGAATAATAGTCTCATTTTTACTTATTACATGACCATAACTACACTTAAAGAGGAGTATTGCAGCAAACCTATCATATTGTGAGGTGCAGACTTGGTATTGCTGCATATATAATAGGAGCCATCACAGCTTATTGAAGCATCGCTTCCCAGCGTAATTCTGCCCTCACCCAGAGTCAATATACACATTATCTAATTAGTTAGGGACAATCATAAATGTAAATGTTGGATAATTGTCTTCCTCCTGCAATCCAATCACAGGAAGGTCACCTGGAGCCTGTCATATAAGTTAACTCATCAGAGGTCAAAGAATGGGCTTGGTATCTCCTCAGACTGAAACACTTAGTATCCCATCAAAATAACTGCACAGGAGATATGACTGTGGACCAACCCACTGCTGTACACTAACTGTGAGTATCTGCACAACATTTAAATTAAAACAAAACAAAAATGTTCAACAACCTTACGAAAATGCTTAATGTTATGATTGGATTTTTCTGACATTGGTAAACCGTTGTTAAAAACCAATGGAAATAACGTGCAACTGAGCCACAAGTTACCTGCCCAGTGTGTGAGGAGCTTGTAGCTGTAGAAACACTTGAAGTCTCCAGACAGATACTGTTGGATAGTCTGTTGGCAACTGGACCTTGGTCTTGATATTTTAAAGCACTGGTGAAATAAAGAAGGATATATCTCAGGATGGTGCACAAAGTTAGTAAAGGCAACCTTTAAACTGAAAATAAATCTTGCCTTGGCGTTTTGTTTTTGTTTGCTGATTCTACCCATTAACCCATGAAATTTCAATTGGAATATTATACCTGTTGCATTAGACCCAAAAACTGCTGCTCATTAGGAATATTTCTCAGCGACTATTACACAAGTAAAATGAGCCCTTGCCAGACAACTCTCGAAGGTACATGGCAGAGATCATAAGAAACTATAACCTTCTGGCCAGCTCAGCTTCTATTTCTTTATATTTGTTATACATCACATATTAGCTCCTACTGCAATAAACAGCTACCCAAAATGCTGCAGGCAGGACACTGCAATTATACATCTTAGATAGATTCTGCCTAGTGATATTTCCTCTCCTACACTCCTCCCCAAGCGAGGAAACATGTAATTGAAGCTAGAAGTTATTATGCAAGTCTCTGTTTATCTTGAAACTACATTACTCTTTTTCTCCAACAACAGTGGGTTTGAGACAAATTTTCATGAAAGGAAACAATTATGCTGAGGTGTTTATCATTAAATTGTATGTATGAGGTTTGCGTTAAAATATGTGCCTACTGCACAAAACATGGAATTTCACAACCTTCTGCTGACTGTCAAGAGAGATCAACAATAAAATGGCACAAAACAAAATCTACAGAAACTACATTTTACAATCTCCAATATGTAATTCAGTTGACTTACATTAGGGGACACTATTATACCAACGCATTATCTGTTCGTTGTATAAAAGGAAACTAGTTACAAATATACAGGCCACTTGAGATACTGCATCCATTGACAAATGACACTCCTTGCTTGCTATAACAGCCTCTTGATGGGTCGATTTCTTTATGGTTTAAAAATAATTCCAGCCCAGCATCACCAATTCAGTGTCTGTAATTCTGCACCTTTACTTCTCAGCTGCTGGGTATAAGGGAGAGGTATTGAGTTACAATGATAACAGAGAAATGGAAAGTTAGGAAGATAGATCAAATGTGCAGCCCTCCTGATAGCCAACTACATGGTAATACAGGCATAAATCCAGAGACCAGAACGAATCTTTTTATATTGATGAAGTTGTACAAAGGGAAACAGCATATATCACAACATATGGTAGCGTATTGTAAAGCAGTTATGAAAAACAGATCTGGAAAATAAACCTAAAGGACGTGCTTTTGCCATTCCGTGGAATGTACTTGCAGTGAACTTGTGCTCCTGGCAAAATCCAAACTCATGCACAAAGTGTTTAAATAAATGCTCATGTAGGAGATAAAATAAACTTGAAACCTGGCAAGGATTCTATTTTCTTTATTTATCTCCCCATTAAGGAACTGAGCCTCAACCTCTCCTATGTCTATTGCCAACACTATGTTTTAAACCAAGTACCATGGGTATTCATGTTGATCCAGGGAAGACTGAGATCTCTCAGTATCCAGGAATCAGAAAGATTAACTTGTGTCCCACTGCTTCATGTAATTGTTACATTTGTGTTGTAGAAAGCTGACCGCTTGCCCTGATTGTACCTAATTGGACATATGGACAAATTATTGCACGGCACTGACAGAGTCTAGAGGGTTTGTTTTTAATATTGAGTTGCTCCATTCATTGAACAAAAATGCTCTTATGGGAAATTGTAATGGACATAGCCAGCTGTTGACTCACAAGTATCCCCTTAGGTGCCTTAAAGAATTTTTTTTTGATTACTTACAGTGTGGAAACAGGCCCTTCGGCCCAACGAGTCCACACTGACCCGCCGACGTGCACCCACCCAGACCCATTCCCCTACACCTAACACTACGGCCAATTTAGCATGGCCAATTTACCTAACCTGCACATTTTTGGACTGTGGAAGGAAATCCACGCAGACACAGGGAGAATGTGCAAACTCCACACAGTCAGTCACCTGAGGTGGGAATTGAACCCAGGTCTCTGGCGGTGTGAGGCAGCAGTGCTAACCACTGTGCCACCATGCTGCCCACAATATTAAGGTATAAATCCACAAACCTTTAAAAAATTAATTCTGAAAATGTGGGTGTTGCTGGAGAGGCTGATATTTATTGCTTCCCTCATGCAGTTTGATAAAGTTGAGAGTCTTTCTAGGTTACTTCAGGGGCCGTAAAGAGCCAATTGCTCTCAGTCAGTCTGGCAGTGGAGTGCATCTTCTAGTTGGTACATATGACAGCTGTTTCGCACCAGTGGTGGTAGGAGTGAATGTTTAGGAAGGAGGATGGAATGCTGAACATAAAAATTGCCTTGATCTGGATATTGTGAAGCTTCTTGAGTGTCGTTGGAGCTTTCCTCACACAGATGAGTGAAGTGTATTCTATCATTACTTCTTGTCCCTTGTAAGTGTTAGGAAGGCTTACAGAATTCAGGATAGGAATTACACGTCACAGAACATCTAATCCCTAAATGTCGACAATAGCCACAGATTGTGTGCAGCTAGTCCACTTCAGTTTCTGGACCACTATGAACCCTAGAGTTTTAATAATTAGGGAGAGGAGGGTAAGTGGTAATGGTATTGAATACTGAGGAAAATTGACGAGATTATCCCTTGTTCATTTGGCTTCTGATTCTCCCACTGATCACGATTATTCTATCTTACAGTATCTGTCTTCTGTTGGCTTCTATATCTTTCCTTTGTCTCAACTATCTCAATGCTCGACCATGTCACATGTGATATTTTATTACACTTTTAATAGCAGTTTCCCTTGGTTTGCACATACATATTAAAGTTTCAGTAAATCTAATTCAGACAAGTTTGAGAACATTGCATCTCATTAAGCAGCTCGTAACTTGTAATATATTTTTCCAATGCTGGGCACAATTAATCTGAGGTAAAAACAATGACTGCAGATGCTGGAAACCAGATTCTGGATTAGTGGTGCTGGAAGAGCACAGCAGTTCAGGCAGCATCCAAGTAGCTTTGAAATCGAGGTTTCGGGCAAAAGCCCTTCATCAGGAATAAAGGCAGTGAGCCTGAAGCGTGGAGAGATAAGCTAGAGGAGGGTGGGGGTGGGGAGAAAGTAGCATAGAGTACAATGGGTGAGTGGGGGAGGGGATGAAGGTGATAGGTCAAGGAGGAGAGGGTGAAGTGGATAGGTGGAAAAGGAGATAGGCAGGTAGGACAAGTCCGGACAAGTCATGGGGACAGTTACTGAGCTGGAAGTTTAGAACTAGGGTGAGGTGGGGGAAGGGAAATGAGGAAACTGTTGAAGTCCACATTGATGCCCTGGGGTTGAAGTGTTCCTAAGCGGAAGATGAGGCGTTCTTCCTCCAGGCGTCTGGTGGTGAGGGAGCGGCGGTGAAGGAGGCCCAGGACATCCATGTCCTCGGCAGAGTGGGAGGGGGAGTTGAAATGTTGGGCCACGGGGTGGTGTGGTTGATTGGTGCGGGTGTCCCGGAGATGTTCCCTAAAGCGCTCTGCTAGGAGGCGCCCAGTCTCCCCAATGTAGAGGAGACTGCATCGGGAGCAACGGATACAATAAATGATATTAGTGGATGTGCAAGTAAAACTTTGATGGATATGGAAGGCTCCTTTAGGGCCTTGGATAGAGGTGAGGGAGGAGGTGTGGGCGCAGGTTTTACAGTTCCTGTGGTGGCAGGGGAAAGTGCCAGATTGGAGGGTGGGTTGTTTGGGGGCGTGGACCTGACCAGGTAGTCGCGGAGGGAACGGTCTTTGTGGAAGGTGGAAAGGGGTGGGGAGGGAAATATAGTGGGGAGGGTAGTGGGGTCTGTTTGGAGGTGGCGGAAATGTCGGTGGATGATTTGGTTTATGCGAAGGTTGGTAGGGTGGAAGGTGAGCACCAGGGGCATTCTGTCCTTGTTACGGTTGGGGGGGTGGGGTCTGAGGGCGGAGGTGCAGGATGTAGACGAGATGCATTGGAGGGCATCTTTAACCACGTGGGAAGGGAAATTGCGGTCTCTAAAGAAGGAGGCCATCTGGTGTGTTCTGTGGCAGAGGCGGAGGAATTGGGAATACGGGATGGCATTTTTGCAAGAGATAGGGTGGGAAGAGGTGTAATCCAGGTAGCGGAGGAAGAGGTGGGGAGTGATGCCGGTGTAATTACGGAAGATCGACTGTTCTACGTAGCCAACAAAGAGACAGGCATAGCTGGGGCCCATACGTGCGCCCATGGCTACCCCTTTGGTCTGGAGGAAGTGGGAGGATTCAAAGGAGAAATTGTTAAGGGTGAGGACTAGTTCAGCCAA
This sequence comes from Chiloscyllium punctatum, assembly GCF_047496795.1. NCBI lineage: Eukaryota > Metazoa > Chordata > Chondrichthyes > Orectolobiformes > Hemiscylliidae > Chiloscyllium > Chiloscyllium punctatum. The sequence continues at coordinate 25,451,260 of NC_092779.1, forward strand.
ATGAATGAGAGTGTCGGTGGAAGGGTACTGTTGGGGATGTCTGGAGAGGAAAACACAGAGGGCTTGGAGGCCCTGGTCATGGCGGATGGAGGTGTAGAGGGATTGGATATCCATGGTAAAGATGAGGCATTGGGGGCCAGGGAAAGGGAAGTCTTGAAGGAGGTGGAGGGCGTGGGTGGTGTCTCGAACGTATGTGGGGAGTTCCCGGCTAGGGGGGATAGGACAGTGTCGAGATGAGTTCAGTGAGGCAGGAGCATGCTGAGACAATGGGTCAGCCAGGGTGGTCGGGCTTGTGGATCTTGGGAAGGAGGGAGAACCGGGCAGTGCGGGGTTCCCGGACTATGAGGTTGGAAGCTGTGGGTGAGAGATCTCCTGAGGTGATGAGGTTCTGTATGGTCTGGGAGATGATGGTTTGGTGATGGGGTGTGGGGTCATGGTCGAGGGGGCAGTAGGAAGAGGTGTCCCCGAGTTGACGTTTGGCTTCAGTGGTGTAGAGGTCAGTGCGCCAGACTACCACTGCGCCCCCTTTATCCGCTGGCTTGATGGTGAGGTTGGGATTGGAGCAGAGGAATTAATCTGAGACTAACAGATGATGAGCAACGGAAACTGATTTTGCCTTATATATGGGGGACCTTATAATTCAAACATTTCTGATACAAGAGTGGCAAACATTTTATGTGAAAATTAAGAGCCACGAAGCAACTACTGATTAGACTAGATTCCCTACAGTGTGAAAACAGGCCCATCGGCCCAACAAGTCCACACTGACCCTCTGAAGGGCAACCCACCCAGACCCATTCCCCCCTGACTAATGCACCTAAGACTATGGGCAATTTAGCATGGCCAATTCACAATGCACATCTTTGGACTGTGGGAGGAAACCGGAGTACCTGGAGGAAACCCATGCAGACACGGGGAGAATGTGCAAACTCCTCACAGACAGTTGCCCGAGGAGAGGAATTGAACCTGGGTCCCTGGCGCTGTGAGGCAGCAATGCTAAGCACTGAGCCACCATGCCACCCCGTGATAACACATAAGAACAAAAAAACAACTGCAGATGTTGAAAATCATAAACATAAACAGAAATTGGTGGGAAAACTCAGTAGGTCTGGCAGCATCTACATTTGTTTTGTTACTCAAAAATAAAGTAATTTATATTCTTGCCCGACATTCCTTAGAAGCTGTGTAGCTGTGTGCAATTTCTCCATTTTCCATGCAAAGCAGAATGTTAAGTGTTTGCACACTTAAACAAATTAACTGCACACCACAGGAGAAATGTTGAGGTACACTGTTTTTGAACACCTTACCTTGATCTGGAGGATGCAGCAAGTTCTGCTTCTGCCTGTGACTTTGCTACAGGCAGACCCTGAAATGACAATACAGGAATGAGTGAATGGTAGCAATAGAAAGAAGAAATATCCAATTATAGCCAAAAGGTTAGCAGACTCTAGCAGCCATGTATTTTGAATTATTTACAACATCCTCCCTTCCACAACTCAGTAATTTCAGAATCCTCCATACATCCCTGTCATCCTCCTTCTAATTTTCTCCTGCAAGATACTCAAATCCATGTTCTCCAGTACTTAGTTCATTCACTTTCTTTTTCTCCACTTTTGGTAGAGGCTTGATTAGTCTTAGTCCTATTCCCTGAATCTCATCCTGATTCTCCTCTTTTCTCTCCACATTCCACAGCCATTTCAGAACTCAGGTATCTCTTTAACACCGAACATAGAATAGTACAGCACAGTGCAGGCCTTTCGCTCCTCAATGTTGTGCCGGCCTTTTATCCTACTCTAAGATCAGACTAATCTACTTACCATTCATTGTATTAACTTCCATGTGCCTACCCAAGAGTCGCTTAAACATCCCTAATGTATCTGACTGTACTACCACTGTTGGCAGTGCATTCCACGTACTCACCTTCCTGAGTAAAGAACCTACCTCCAACATCTCCCCTAAATCTTCCTCCAATTATCTTAAAATTATGCTCCCTCATGATAGGTATTTCTGCCACTCTATCTGTGCCTCTCAACATCTTGTACATTTCTATCAAATCATCTCTCACCTTTCTTAGCTCCAATGAGAAAGCCTGTGTTCTCTCAACCTTTCTTCATAAGACACGCCCTCCAGTCCAGGCAGCATCCTGGTAAATCTCCTGTGCACCCTCTCTAAAGCTTCCACATCTTTCTTATAATGAAGCGACCAGAACTGAACACAATATTCCGAGTGTGGTCTAACCAGTACTGTACAAATGCTGCCTGTTTCATTTTTTTAAGGGAGTGTTTTGGGATTAATGGAGTCATGATTTTAGTGTGCATTAAAAATCTTTAAGCAGCTAGTTTGGATCATGCTATTTTTTCTTCATTCTGTTTGTATTAAACTTCTGTATTGTTATTAAAGTGAAGCCTGCAGAATTGTCAGCTTATGTTTCAGCGAGGTGCCACTTCATTGAAAGCAAAACAAGTAAAATCATTATCTATTAAGCCAGGTTCCTGTCTGGAATAAGACTTGTCCAGAACATCAACTTGGATCACAGCACCTGCCAGGTCATTTTAAATAAAATTGTATCTATGAGTTTGTAAGAACTCAATGTCTAACATTTGTCACACATTTCAACTCATCTATCTGCCTCATCTGGCTTTCAGAGTGATTTGTGCAGCTAAGATAGGACTCTTCTCCCATCGGTAAACCCACAATTAGCAAGCCTCACCAATTGACTCATAGGAGATTCCATCACTCAAGCCTCCACTACATGCTTTCAGCAGTAAGGAGATGGCAGTTTATATCACACATCAATTTCCATTAAGGTCAGCTCTGTAAGGAAACAAGATTCCACCTGCTCAGAATCTGGCTCATTGTAAGTACAATCCAGATTGACACTCCCAGTGGCATGGAGAAAGTGAGGACTGCAGATGCTGGAGGTCAATGTCAACAAGTATGGCGCTAGAAAAGCACAGCAGGTGAGGCAGCATCCAAGGAGCAGGAGAGTCGACGTTTCAGGCATAAGCCCTTCATCAGGCGTATACATATTTTAACTCCCAGTGACATACTCAGGCTCCACTACTACAGATGCCATCTACATTGGATGATACTTGAAACAGAGAGGCAATGTTAATGTATGTAAAAGATCCCATTATAATACTCAACAAAAGGTGAGGGATTTCTTCCCTGTGTCCTAGCCAATAACATCCTTCGAATGGCTTTACCAAAATGAAATGATTTGGCCATTTATCTCATTGCCATTTGGGGGGGCTTATTGTGTGCAAAGTTGGTGCTCAAACTTACAAAATAAAAGTGATTACCCCTCCAAAATAATTCTATGGTAATCCTGATGTTCAAAGCTACATAAAAATGCAACTTTGTTCTTCTTTCTAGTTACACTCAGATGGTAATTTCAAGTACCAGTAACAACTACAGGAAGCGTCACTCGAACTGAAACGTTAACTCTGAATGCTCTCCCCAGATGCTGCTGGACCTGCTGAGCTTTTCCAGCAATTTCTGTTGCTGTTCCTGTGTAATAGTACCTGAAAGGGTTAACTGACTGTCTGGGGAAAGCTTTGGCCATCAACTTAGACAAGATTGTTCCTGGAAGGAGCTAACCAGGTCTAACGAGTTCTGCATATGTTCATTGAGGGCGAACAGTGCTTCAACGTTTGTTCTTAGTGTTAACTGTATGGAGCTGAAATAGTAATACGTACGTAATCTTAACTTGAGCCTTATAGTCTCAACAGGAAATCCCGTGCCTCAACTGAAATTCTACTAGTTACTAAGTCATGTTTTATAAACATGTTTATTGTTCATCTAAATTGAGTTCAATGTCTACTGAAGAGTTCATGTGGACCTGCCTCCCCACATGATATCAAATCGGAGACAGTGAATCTATAAAAGGATCCCAGATGGTTCAAGCACTAATCATTGTGAACAAGAACACACAGCATAATTTCTATCCAGAGAGTTCGTGGATATTGGGGAGGTTCAGAGATGGCCAAACCACTTTTGAAATGTAGAACATGCTGTTTACCTGCAGGTACTAGTGCTGATGGTGTACAGCTATCAGAAGTGGCTAGATGCATGTTTACTCCCTCCTATAATAACAACTTGCACTTATATAGTGTCATTAATGTAATAAGTCATCCCAAGTATTGCCAAACAAAGCTGTGTAAGGAAATGATAGAGCTGAAACCAGAAAGTGATGGAAATTCTCAGCAGACCTGGCAGCATCTGTGGAGCGGTGAAGCATGCTAACGTTCAGGTTAATGATTCTTTGTTAGAACACTGACAAAAGTTAATCAACCTGAAAAGTGACCACCTCTGCTTGCTATCAGATGTTACCAGATCTGCTAAGTATTGCCAGCATTTTGTGTTTTTCAGACAAATTTCCAATATCTGTGGTATTACAATCTGGTGTTAAGGAAGTATTACGATAGTTAACTAAGCTTGGCTGAAGATGTAGGTTTTAAGGGATATTTAATCTTTTCTGTACCCATAATTATAAACATTGAATTGCCAACTGGGAGGGTGTACTCTACAAACATGGGGACAAAGTATTCTTAAATGTTACTCCTTGCTGGAGGAGGGACTTTTTTCCACCTTCCTACAGATTCATATCTGTGGAAATGTTGCAATGCAAGTGCAGCATAAGTTGATCCTTTAGCTGCAAAGGAGGCAAAACAAGATTCCATTTATGTGCATACTGATGTCCTAAAAATCTTTGGTTCAGTGGGAAAGGCAGCTGTGAAGGTCTTCTTGACAGTAACACGAAGAGGGAGGAAGGTGAAGGAAGAAGAGATGGACAAAGGACATAGCTGGTGGAAGGATGCTGACTTTCAGTGATGGAGACTACCTTGGAGGTTGACCTTGAGCAACTCTGGGTGGAGAGGCCAATCTGTCCCCTCCTGATATGACTTTTAGCTGACTGCCTATTGGCAACAGCAAAGGCATTTGCAGAGAGGCAGCGACAGGAGCATGAATACTGCATTCCCAAGAGGAACTATCACACTTGTGCTCTATTACACTAAGACATTGAGAAAGCAAACATGATTATCCAATGGGAAGACAGTCATTTCAGTAGCATAGATGGGATTTGCACTTTGGGACCACGAGGAAGTTTCAAGGTAGTTGACATTGAGGGAACTGCTTGGAAAATTGAGACTTCTGATGGGAAATTATTCAGCATCTGGAATCTTCTGAAAATGTCCCCAACTCAGAATCTTGAGTCAAAACGTTTGGATTGTTTCAAATCACTTGCCTGAACAGTGAGCCAAGAAAGGTTAAAACCTCCTCTAACTCATGAGTAACCATCAAATTTAATACCCCGACAGAACACCGGCCATCTCCCACAATCTATGGGTAACTCACACCTTCCCAGACCCTAATTCCCATCACTTCTACCCTTTTGTCCTGACCCAAGCCTTGATATTAAGATATAGAAGAGGAGGTAGGCTATTCAGCCTATCAAGGTTGTCCCGTTACTAGATGAGATCAAGGCTGACCTGATAATCTTAAACTTCACTTTCCTGCCATTTCACCATGAACTCGACACCTTGATCTGATCCCCTGGATCTGACACCCTGCGTCCTAGACACAACAGCTCTCCAGTCCAATTCCAAATCCTCCTGGATTTGATAACCTCTACACCCCTATCCCATCACTCCACCTCTCCAACTTACAACTCACATTCATCATCACTCCCTCCCCTGAACAATTCCTGAAGAAGGGCTGATGCCCGAAACGTCGATTCTCTTGTTCCTTGGATGCTGCCTGACCTGCTGCCCTTTTCCAGCAACACATTTTCAGCTCTGATCTCCAGCATCTGCAGTCCTCATTTTTTCCCTTCCCTGAACACCCTACATGCCCAACTTCCACACTGCCACACCCCGAGTTCCATTTGATGTCATATCTGGTTGGTTCCATAACTGTGTGAATGGAACTGTCACCACTTCCATGCTAGAAGTTGCCTCAATGTGGGCTCCGAACCTGATGCAAACACTGTGCCAAACTGATACAAGTTGAGTTCCCTGGCACTGATTCTGAATTTCCTGGAGACTTCTTAATGTATTACATATTTTGTTGTATTTAGCCATTTGTGTTCTTCCCAAGACTATTCCATCAAAATACTCATCTCAGTCCTCTGCAGTTGCTGGGCAACAAAGGCTGACCTTGCCAGTAATGTTCAAATTCAATTAATGAGTAAAAGAATGACCTTGACCTCTAGTAAGCTAACAGCATGTAGTCAATGAACAGTATGATTAACATTGGCCTCAGGGAGCAATGATTCAAATGAGCAGTCAACATAAACTTGGCCCACTGCTTGCATTACATTGAAAGGTGGGAGTTAATCAATAGTACGCATTTTCAGAAGCAGAAAATAGTAGCAGAAGGTCATTCAGCCCAACAAGCCCGTTCCGTCATTCATGTTGATCATAACTGTTCTTCTATCTAATTTTCCATTCTCTCTCCACATACCTTAAGATCTCTAGCTTCTATAAATATTTTTATTTCATTAAATATATTCAGTGACTTGGCCTTCACAGCCTTCTGTTGTAGCGAATTTCACAGGTTGCCCACTCTCTGGGCAAAGAAATGTCTCCTCAGCACAGCTCAAAATGGCCAACTGCATACTTGGGACTGTGACCCCATACTATCCACACCTTGGCCAAGGGAAACATCAACACTGCACCCAACCATACATTTTACTTTAATTTCAGTGAGATCCTCTCTTAACCTTCTAAACTCCAGTGAATATGGGACAAGTCATAGTGTTATACAGCACGGAAACAGACCCTTCAGTCCAACTCATCTGTGCTGAACAGACATAGCAATCTGACCTAGACCCATTTGCCAACATTTGGCCCATGTCGCTCTAAACCTTTCCCATTCATATACCCATTCAGATGTTTTTTAAATCTTGTAATTGTACCAGCCTCCACCTCTTCTTCTGGTAGCTCATTCCAGACATGTACCACCCTCCGCTTGAAAGAGTTACTCCACAGGTCCCTTTTAAAGCTTCCCCCTCTTACCTTAAATCTATTCCCTCTAGTTTTGGACTACCCTACCCTTGGAAAAGACCTTGGCTATTCACTTTATCCATGCCCCTCATGATTTTATAAAACTTTACAATGTCAACCTTCAGCCTTAGATGCTCCAGGAAAAACAAAAGCCCCAGCCTATTCAGTCTCTGCCTATAGCTCAAACTGTCCAGTCCCAGCAACATCCTTGTAAATTCTTCTTGCACTCTTTCTAGATTCACAACATCCTTCCTGTAGAAGAGTGACCAGAATTGTATGCAGTATTCCCAAAGTGCCCTTAACAATGTCCCATACAGATGCAACATGACCTCCCAACTTCTATACTCAAAGTATTGATCAATGAATGTAAGTGTGCAAAATGCCTTCTCCACCGTCCTGTCTACCTGCAACTCTACTGTTGAGGAACGATGTACCTGCATTTCTAAATCTCTTTGTTCAGCAACATTCCCCAGTCATGCCCTGGTGTGCCTTTCCCAAATGCATTTACCTAAATTAAATAATTCAGGGTGTCATGGTGGCTCAGTGGTTAGCACTGCTGCCTCAACAGTACAAAGGACCCAGGTTTGATTCCAACCTCAGGTGACTGTCTATGTGAAGTTTGCACATTCTCCCCTCATCTGCGTGGGTTTCCTGCGGGTACTCTGGTTTCCTCCCACAATCCAAAGATGAGCAGATTAGGTGATTTGGTCATGTTAATTTGCCCATATTGTTCAGGGATGTGTAGGTTTGGGGTAAGTGTAACCTAATAGTGTAAGAGAATGGATCTGGCTTGGTTACTCTTCAGAAGATCGGTGTGGGCTTGCTAGGCCAAATGGCCTGTTTCCACACTAGAGGGGTTCAATGATGCTACGAAGTTCAATTTACCACTCCTCAGCCCATTTGCCCATCTGATCAATTGTACTCTGAGATAATCTATTTTGCTGTCCATTACATCACCTATTTTGGTGTCATCTGCAAATTTGCTAACCATACCTCCTAAATTCACATCTAAATCTCCTATACATATGCGAAAAGCAGTAGACCAGCACTGATCCTTGTGGCACACCACTGGTCACAGGCCTCCAGTCTGAAAAGCATCCCTGCACCATCACCTTCTGTTTCCTACCTTCAAGCCAAGTTTGTGTTCAATTAGTTAGCTCCCCTGCATTCCATGTGCTATAACCTTACTAACCAGTACGTCACATGGAACCTTGGTCAATGCTTTATCGAAGTCCACATGGGCAATGTCCACTTCACTGCTTTCATCAATCTTCTTTGTTACCTCTTCAAAAATCTCAATCAAGTTTGTGAGACACGATTCCCCACACACAAAGCCATACTTGACTATCCCTAATCAGTCCTTGCCTTTCCAAATTCATGTAAACCCTGTCCCTTAGAATTCTCTCCAACAACTTACCCACCACTGACGTAAGGCTCACCAGTCTATAGTTCCCTGGCTTTTCTTTACAGCCTTGCTTAATAATGGCACTACATTAACCAACCTCCAGTCTTCTAGCTGTCAATGATACAGATATCTCAGCAAGGAGCCCACCAATCACTTCTCTAGCTTTCCATAAAGTTCTGGAGAACACCTGATCAGGTCCTGGGGACTCAACTACCTTCATGCATTTGAAGACCTCCAGCACTTCCTCTTCTATAATATGGACACTTTTCAAGATATCACTATTTATTTCCCTAGCTTCTATGTCCTTCTCTACAGTTAAAACTGATGCAAAACTGATGTTTTCTATCTCACCTATTTTCTGTGGTTCCACACATAGACAGCCTTGTTGATCTTTAAGGGGCCCTCTTCTCCCCCTCGTGATATTTTTGTCCTTATCGAACATCTTTGGATTCTCCTTAACTGTATTTGCCAAAGTTATCTCATGTCACCTTTTAGCCATCCTGAGTTTCATCTTAAATATACACTGACTGCCTTTATACTCCTCTACAGATTAACTCAATTCCAGCTGTCCAGACCTGAGAAATGCTTCTTTCTCTTTCTTGACCAGAATCTCAGTTTCTCTAGTTATCCAGCATTCCGTACACCTACCAGACTTGCCCTTCATTCTAACAGGAACATACTGTCTCTAAACTCTTGTTATCTCATACGTAAAGGCCTCCTACTTCCTAACCATCCCTTTACCTGTTGGGATTGTATTATCGGCTTCCCCCAATCAAATTTTGAAAGTTTCTGTCTAACACTACCAAAATTGGCCTTCCTCCAATTTAGAACTTTAACTTTTGATCAGTTCTATCCTTTTCCATAACTATTTTAAAACAAATAGAATTATGATCAGTTGCCACAAACTGAACCCACTGACACCCCAGTTACTTGCCCTGCCTTATTTCCCATCAGATCAAGTATTGTCCCTTCTCTAGTAGGTACATCCACATATGTGTACAAAAACATTTTCTTATTCAATATAACAGATTGTTCCCCATCCAAGCCCTTAACGCTACAGCAGTCCCAGTCTATGTTTGGAAAGTTAAACTCTCCTACCGTAACAACTCTATTTTTCTTAGATATCTGAAATTTGCTTATATATTTGCTTCTCAATTTTTCATTGACTATTGCGTATCCTATAATGCAATCCCAACAAGCTGATCATCCCTTTCTTATTTTTAAGTTACATGCATATAACTTGGCTGGATAATCTCCCAGGAATATCCTCCCTAAGGACGGCATAATGTTCTCTTTATCTAAAAAGGCCATTCCCCCTCTTCACTTGCATCCCTGTCCATCACTCCTCTGGCATCTATACCCTGGAACATTAAGCTGCAAGTCCTGTTCATCCGTGAGCCACGTTTCTGTAATTGCTTTAAATCTTAGACCCATATGCCCGACCATGCCCTAAGTTCATCTGCCGTACCTGTCAGGCCTCTTGTATTGAAATACATGTTGTTTAATTTATCATTCTTACTTCATTCTCTGCCAAGTTCTTGTTTGCTTTGACTATTAGATTTGCTCCCCTTACCTACTGTACCAACCTCAGCCTTTTCTCTTTTCTCACTACCACTTTGGTTCCCACCCCCACCCCCTTTACTAGTTTAGAGCCTCCTGAGTAGCACTAGCAGACTTCCCCACAAGGAGTTTGGAGTCCCCTTCCAATGCAGGTGGAACCCACCCTCTTGTACAGGTTAGTTTTACCACTGAAGAAATCCCAATGATCCAAAAAAGGTGAATTCTTGCCCCCTACACCAGTTCCTCAGCCACGCATTCATCTGCTGTAAACTCCTATTCCTACTCTCACCAGTACGTGACATTGGTAGAAGTCCAGACCTACGTTTAACCTCCTGCTTAGTTTCTTCCATTCTGTCTTACATTCTTTCCCTATCTAGGTCATTGGTACCAATGTACACGACCTCCTGCTGGTCCCTCTCCCCTTTCAGAGTCTTCTGTACCCCCTCTGAGATATCCTTGACTCTGACATCAGGGAGGCAACCCACCATCCTGATGTCTTGCTAACGATTGCAGAAATGTCTGTCTGTGACCCAGACTAGAGAGTCCCCTATTACTCGGAACTTGACATTCCTCTCATTACAGGAGAGCCAGTCAAGGTTCCAGAAACCTGCCTGTCAGTTGTATACTCCCTTGAGAGATCCTACCTCCCTATGGTATCCAAAACAGATGAGATGGGGATAGCCACAGGAGACTTCTACATGACATGCCTACCTCTCCCACCATTCTAAGCAGTCAACCAGCTCAATGACTGTATCTGTTGTGTCTCTACCTTCCTGAAATTGCCATCCATCCCACTCCTTGTTCTTGTAAACTCCTCATTGCTTCTAACCATTGATCCAACTGATCCATGCTGTCCAATAGGATTCACAACCAAACACACTTCCTGCAGAAATAGTTTCTTAGGAACATTCAAAATCTCATTGATCTCCCAAAGGAGATTTTCCAATTTTCCCAATTTTCCATCAGCCTACTAAAAGCTCCTTTCACAATCTACAGACCCAAAAATTACCTAAAAGCAAGCACAACTCAAAACGCAGCATTAGTACAGTCTTTTTGCTCAAAAACATTGCTTTGGGATAACTTAATATCAATCCATAACATTAAAAGTCTAATCCCTCCAAGCAGGGCAAACCTGCCATCTCAGGAATCAGTCTTCACTGCACTCTCACTATGGCAAGTATATCATTTCTTAGGTAAGGAGGGCAAAACTGCACACAATATTCTCGATGCGGTGTCAACAAAGCTGCAGTAAGACTTCCCTGCTCGTGTACTTAAATCCTCTTTCAATAAAAACCAACCCACGATTTGTCTTCCTAACTGTTTGCTTTCAATGACTGGGTTATCCAGCTTATTACTCCACTTCTTTAAAATGTGACCTGGATCATCCATATTCACCTGAACGTACAGTTGAGGCCCTGGTTTAATGACTCACCCAAACCACAGATGTACCGACAAAGCAGCACTGCCAGCCTAGAGATGATCAAAGCAGGAATGGGACCTGAACCCATGGCTTTCTCATTGCCTCTATCATACTCTACCTGAAGAGCAGTCATCCTAGCAGATGCATTCTGGGCAGACTCGACATCACCTCCTTGGCTTCGGACATCCTGCTTGTGACGCTCCCGCACAACATATTCATACGTACTTAACTTGTTGCACACTGGAAAAGTACAGGAATGAAATTCAGCTCACGTACTCTTGAGTTCATAAAAGGTTCTTTAACATACAGAAGACTTCCCGATTAATCTAATTTCTACAGCCTTTTGGCAGAACATATCCCAGCTTTCTGCTACCCAAATCTGAAAACACACTTTCTGTTCAGAGGAAGGGTCACCAGATCCAAAACATTGACCCTGGTTTCTTTTCACAGATGCTGCAAGACCTGCTGAGATTTTCCAGCAACCTCTGTTTCTCTCTCTGATTTTCCTCCTGATTGGGCTGGCTCTAACTTGAAAATTATTTTCGTTTGTTCTTCAACCCTAATGAGAGGAAGCAATTTTCCTGTACAACCTTATCAAGGTCCTTTAATACACTTTAAAAAAATCCTAAGATATTTTGCCAATGGTGATTAATGCTTTGGAGGGAAATCAGGAGGAGCAAGATTTTGTACAATGTAGAGTTTATAGAGGGTTAAGAATGGGGATAATTGACTCCAGAAATAAGAAAATTTTGGAGAAAGTTTTTAGTGGCTGATGCAGGTGAGGTCTAGATGAGCAATATTTGGAAATCTTTCAGCCAGCCTTCCCTTCTTAAGTAGAACAGAGTCACTAGGCCACTCTATCTCACCCACACACTCCTTCAAAACCCTGTGCCAATGAATTAGATGTGGGATTTGAAATTCAGAGTTCCCTGAAAGCAGGATACTTCAGCTTAGAAATCGGTCAACACACCACCCACCTTACAGGGATAAAATAGGTGCCCTTTCCTTCCAATTACATCCCACCCCCAGCCTTCCAAGTACTCACCCAAGGGTGACTCAGCACAGCAACCTGAAATTTAAATCTCTGCTCTTCTCCACAAAAACAAATCTGCTAACATTTAGAAATGATAAATGAAAAGGTTTTGGCTCCCTTTGACTCACATAGATAAATGTGAAAGCCCAACAGATGACCAAGTAACATCAGTGAAGCGAGCCCAAGGATAATGGTGATTCCTGCTATGACTGAGATTCCAGTTTGTGTTGTCTCCACGGGAGCAATGGGCAGAAATACCAACCATGTGTTGTTTCCTCGAACATCTGTGTAGAAAAAAGCAATGCAATGACATCCCACTCTAAATCCAAAATATCTACCTGAATAATTTGCCCAACAAGACAGTCTATGATCAGCTTCAAGACAAGGTTGCTGAGGTGCAATTAGTTTCATGACGTGCATAATTCTGTCCTTGCGTATTTGTTCCATGGTGAAAACCAAGTTTCAGGATGTTCTACACAGTATCCTTGTTTCTGTTGGACATCCTCTGACCTGTGTACTAATCCAGTTAACAATATAGATTTTGTTTGGGATCTAGCAATGACAAATTGTATTTATGTTGTATCTTTAACACAGTAAAAATATCCCAGGTGTTTATCTGGTGCTTTCTTAAACAAAATTTGATGCCACGTTACATAAGATGATATTGAAACAGTAGTCAAAGGATTAGGTACATAATGGGCATGTTAAGAATTAGGAGGAGGAGTAGGCAATTCAGCCCTTCGAGCCTGCTCCGCCATTTAATACAATCATGGCTGATCTTATTTTGAACTCAACTCCACTTTCCTGTCTGCTCTCCATAACCCTTCAACTCATTGCTCTCCTCATGCATTCATTCATTTGATTCTAAGTGGACATAGGCCGTAATTAGAATGTTTCATACATTTCAGTGCATATTTGACCTGCAAAGTGATATTGATATATTGAAGTGTGATCCAGGGCACAGGGCTCTAACATATGAAGGGACTGATTCCAGAAACACAGAGGTCATTTGGATCCTTGGCCTGCTCTCCGAATCAATTGGATTCATTTCTCCATTCTATTTACCGGTCGTGGTTCCATTTCTCTTAGTGCCCCTAAATTAACAAAAATATCTCAATCTCATTTTGAAGCTGAGCTAATCATAACAGCTCTTTGATAGACAACATTAAAAATCACACAACCGCAGGTTTTGGCCCACAGATTTAATTGGATGCACTAGGTTTTGGAGTGCTGCTCCTTCATCAGGTGGTTGTGATAGACAAGGGGGTTATGGGTTATGGGGTGCAAACAAATGCAATGAAGCTGAAATCACAAACAGATCAGCCGTGATGCTAAGGAAGCTTCAAGCTAAATGGCTATTCCTGCTCCAAAGTCCTGTGTTTTGGGTACAGGGCTTTTCAGATTTCCACTACACTGTCTGTGAAGAAATGTTTTGTGACAGTACCTACGAACAACTCAGCCTTAAGTTTGATGTTACAGCATCTTGTTCTGTGCTTCAACAATTCCATTAGAAGAAATAATTGCTCTTGATCTATCCTCTCAACACCTTTCATAATTTTAAACAATTCAATTAGATCAATATTTACTCATATATATTCAAGGAATTATAAGCCTGGCCTGCACAACCTGTCATCATTTTAATCCTTTTAACCCCTAGGGTTGTACTTTGTTCACCATCACTTGTTACTCCTTTTGTGTCTGTTATGTATTCTTCATCTCTATCCACAGCACTGAACCACATAAGCCAAAGTTTCCACATGAGCTAATTTTAGCCCAGGACCATAGTATACAAAAAAAAGTCATTTGGCAGTACAGAACCTCAGTATCGCTGAAAAAATGAGGTAATAAATTGAGCTTGGGGAGACTAAGGTATAAAACTAGCACCGATCTGAACAGCTTCTATCTGTGCCATAAATCCTTTTGTGTGTCCATGATGAAAAACCAGAAGAAGCAACTACTCCAAGGCAAGGGAAACCAGAGATAACTGAGGACACTGGTGAGGAATACTGTGTTCAATTCTGGTCATTGCCAGGATTGGAGCGCTTGAGCTACAGGGAGAGGGCTGAATAGGCTAGGGCTTTTGTCCCTGGAGCATCAGAGGCTGAGGGGTAACTTTATAGAAATGTATAAAATCATGAGGGGCACGGACAGGGTGATTAGCCAAGGTCATTTCCCTAGGGTAGGGGAGTCCAAAACTGGAGGGCATAAGTTTAAGGAGAAAGGGGAATGATTTAAAAGGGACCTGCGGAGCAATGTTTTCACGCAGAGGGTGATGCATGTATGGAATAAGCTGCAAAAGGAATGGGTGGAGGTGGATACAATTATAATATTTAAAAGGCATCTGGATGGGTATATGAATAGGAAGAGTTTAGAGGGATATGGGCCAAGTGCTGGCAAATGGGACTAGATCAGTTTAGGATAGCTGGTCTGCACGGATGAGTTGGACTTAAAGGTCTGTTTCTATGTAACTCTATGACTCTATGAGTGGGCAGTCTTTACAACTGGAGATGAAGAAATCATGAAATTCTCACAAGTAATTAATGGACAGGCAGAAGGGCAAGATAGTAGATTTAAGGAGGAAGTTAGTTGGAAAGAGAAGGGCTGGGTTTTATTGGAGTTGGGATATTGTTTGCAATTGCTAAAACTATTTTTTAAGCAGCAAATTCAATTTCCCATATATAAATGAACCTACATACTATTCACATAGGCAGAAAGAGATTCATATTAGGGTTCTGTGAGTAGTCACAAGCATGTCTTCCAACATCAGGATTGCCACCAACAGCCCTAGGGAGAATATACATTTCTTGTCCCTCATTATTTTTGTTTCAGTTACAGCAGTTTCGGAAGATTTCTTAAAACCTATCTTGCTTAAGAGCTTGAGAACCTTGGAGGAAGCCTGGTGAGGATTCAGGAAAAGAGGTCAAAATAATATTTTATTTTGAGGCCTGCTTTTGAGATTTTCTCTAGATTTATTTATTCATTTTCAAGAACTCCATGTTCTTTCTCATTAATTCTCATACACACTATCTGGAGAAGAATCCTGGAATGTCACACCTTAATAAGAGGCTGACATCCTAATCTCCTATCTCAGCAGGAAGCCATCTTCTGCAGACATATTTGTTTCTACCCTTCCAGAGATATATAAAGAAAAAGGTTAAAAGTGAGATTCAACCTTAATCTGGGTGTCTTAATGATCTGGTCTACTAACATGTAGACTAGTGTGCCATGAAGATGATGTCTTTAAGAATTGCCATTAAGCATTTCTGCACTGCAGGTAAAGAAATGAAAATTGTTTTCTTACACTGGTTATTGCCAACCAGCTCCTATCAAAAGGAACTAAGACAAAAGAACCTAAATCAACTTACAAGATCAAAGTTGTTGAAATTGACTGTTCAATGATTAATGTCAATGCTACTATGAACATTCATTGTAACAGCCACAATATTCCCCCGTCCACTCTTCATGATTGATTTACAAACTGATTCTCATATCTTTAACTTTTATCCTTCTTTTAGGCTCACTTTTTATTTGTAGTCTGTGTGTGTACATGTCTCACATTTACTAACTAATAAACACACTTATTTATTAACTTGAGAAAACCAGGTTGAATTGGTTTTATTTGAAACATAAATTTATTTGCCTGGGAAGAAAGTACACACAAGAGAAAGCGGTCCCTTTGTAAATTAACCTCATTATGATGAATCGAGAAGGGGATAGGGTGGTGGTGGAATAAAGAAGGGGAGTCGATTCCTTCCTCCTTAACCAGGATCTTGACAATTTGGAGAATCCCATCTGAAAACATAATAAGTTGGGGAACCTTGCTGGGCACTAGTTGTCAAAAGGGACCTCAGGGGCAACTTTTTCACACAGATGGTGGTATATATATGAATGTGCTGCCAGAGGAAGGTGTCTGGTACACTTGCCTTCATTGATCAGAGCATTGAATATAGGAGTTCGGACATCATGTTAGGGCTGTACAAGACATTGGAAGGGCACATTTGGAGTCCTGCGTACAGTTCTTGTTGCCCTGCTATAGGAAAGATGTTATTAAACTGGAAAGGGTGCAAAGAAGATTGACAAGGATGTTACCAGGACTGGAGGGTTGAGTTATAAGATTAAGGATGGCATGGTGGTTTAGTAGTTAGCACTGCTGCTTCATAGCACCAGAAATCTAGGTTCAATTCCAGCCTCAGGTGACTGTCTGGATTTTGCACATTCTCTCTGCATCTGCGTAAGTTTCCTCCAGGTACTCCGGTTTCCTCACACAATCTAAAAATGTGCAAGTTAGGTGGATGGTCATGCTAAATTACCCTGTAGTAGGATTAGCAGGTTAGGTAGATTAATCATGGGAAATGCAGTGTGTAGGGTAGGGAGATGGGGCTGGGTAGGATGCTCTTTGGAGGGTTGCTATGGACTCATTTGGCCAAATGGTCTGTTTCCACACTGGGTAAAAACAAGGACTGCAGATGCTGGAAACCCAAGTCTGGATTAGAGTGGTGCTGGAAAAGCACAGCAGATCAGGCAGCATCCAAGGAGCAGGAAAATCAACGTTTCAGGCAAAAGCCCTTAATCAGGAATAGAGGCAGGAAGCCTGCAGAGTGGAGAGATAAATGAGAGGGGGGTGGGGGTGGGGGTGGGGGTGGGGAGAAAGTAGCATAGAGTACAATGGGTGAATGGGGTGGGAATGAAGGTAATAGGTCAGAGAGGAGGGTGGAGTGGATAGGTGGAAAGGAAGATAGGCAGATAGGACAGGTCATGGGAACAGTGCTGAGCTGGAAGGTTGGAACTGGGGTAAGGTGGAGGGAGGGGAAATGAGGAAACTGGTGAAGTCCACATTGATGCACTGGGGCTGAAGTGCTCTGAGGTGGAAGATGAGGCATTCTTCCTCTTTGCGTCGGGTGGTGAGGGAGCAGTGGTGGAGGAGGCCCAGGACCTGCATGTCCTCAGCAGAGTGGGAAGGGGAGTTGAAATGTTGGGCCACAGGGCAGTGGGGTTGATTGGATGACACTAGGCATGGGGGTCAGAGCTCGATATTGCCATTTCAGTACTTTAAGGCTTCTATTCTATTCTATATGCCTAGGGAATGTGATGGTACATTGAGGGCACACAGAGTTATGAGGTTACATGGGAGCAGGAGGGTGGGAATGAATGGTGGTTGGCATAAGAACAATGTGGAAAGTTGAATTAATGGCTCAGTGAATAGCTGCGGGGCTTTGAAACAACCTGTCTTGGCACCCACACTCATCTGACATTGCCTCAGAAGTTGGCAAACCTGAGCCCTGCCCGTCCACATGTCCAGGAGATGGAAGAAGGGTGTAAATGGGCAGATATGAGGGGCTTGGGTTTCCCAAAGATGGGAAATGGCCTCACACTCATTTACTGAACCCAAGAGAAATGAAAACAACCCTGAGGAACCTCTGTTTGTCCTTGCGCTCCAGGGTGATTGTAGAGTACTGGTAGCTTTAGCAATGTTCTGAGAGTTCGGGTAGGGCTTTATTTGGGTAAGATGGATCTTGTGATGGATAGTTCCGTTATTATGAGCTAGGACCATTCAGCGGCTTCAAGATCACCTTGACTGTTGGTAGCCTTTTATTTCTAGATTTCAAAACTAAAGGCTGGCATGTTCAATATCAAACTACAGACAATATAATTGCCTCTAAAGTACTGGAATGGCAATATAGAGCTCTGACTCCCATGCCTAGTGTCACCCATTCAATCAGACAACATTGTGGGAATCCTGAACTGGGAATCAGTCTATGATACCTAAGTTCTTCTGTGTGCAACAAACTTTAAAGAACTTAGTGTACTGAAATGCAGCAAGGCACTTGATAGCGACACTGTCAGACAAAATGTCACACCAAGTTAATTAAAGAGGCAATAGGGAAAATAATCAATAGTTTCATCAAAAGATAGATTATAAGAAACAACAAGAGACAGAATGAAGTAGACAGAAGGACAGGTTTAGAGAAAAATTTCAGAGCTTTATGCATTGACAGAAAATGCCATGACTTCCACTGGGGGAATAACAAATAAAAATGGTAGAAACAAGTCTTTTGTTCCTTCTTTGTAAAACCATCACATTCCGGTGAACATAAACCTCATAATAAAGTGGAGATACTCACTTTCAAACTGAGGGGCTGTGCGAAGTTCTTCTGGATTTACAAACTGCTGGATGAAAACATAAAGGGTAACGAGTACAATCATCAGGATACCGAGAACAGCTGACACCACAGTATGGAAGAAAAACCTTCAGAGATTTAGAAAGAAAGGAGTGTTAGATGTGGTAAATTTAAAAATTTAAAATATGATTATATCTAAACTTAACTGACAGAGACCAATAAGTTTGCAATTCATTAGAATTTTGTACGCAGTAAGGATCTGCATTTTTATAACATCTTCACAACTTCAGAATGATTCAAAACTTTAAGTCTAGTGAAACACTCCAGTGTAGAATGTTGAATCACAGAATTGTTACAGCACAGTTGAAGGCTTTTGGCCAATCAGATCAATGACACTCTCTGCTGAAACAATTTAGTTATTCCCACTTCCCAGCTCTTTCCCATATCCCAACAAATTTGTATCCATGCTGCCACTGAATCTTTTATTTCATGGGTTTGAATGGGTTTCAACTTTGCTGGAGAATTTATTATATGATAAATTATCAAGCATGGTTTGAAAGTCCAAGTACACCATATCAACTGTCTCACCCACATCGACCCACTCTATAATCTCATCAGAAAAGTCAATCAAATGAGGTAAATTCAAGGCCCAGACTTTCCAATCCTCAGATAGTCATTTCTGCAGAATAGATGGGATTTGCACATTGGACCCTTACAGCATCTGTAGGAACTGCATCACAATTTAAAGATGTTGATGTCCAATTCACCAGTGCCTGGAATCATCCAAAAGTAACCATTTCAATCAGAGAATTCAGAGAGTTTCACTACAGGTAAGTAAGTAGTTACTCGGGAAGAGTTAAATTTTTAAATATCTAATCTAACTCCTTAGTCATTACTAAACAGCCTGCACACACCCCCAATTATATCTTCCTCAAACACTTTAATCCCCAAACCTGACCTGAAAGCTCCCTCTCCCTACCCAGGCCAAGTGTTATGAAATTGAATGCATGTACTGTACCTGTAAGAGAGAGTGAATGCTGGTCTGAACTGAAAGCTTACAAGCACCTGTGATATGACTAGAGGGCAGTCCCAGAGTGTACTGGAAAATTGAAAATATGTAACATTTGGCTGTGAAATGAATATCTGAGTTTTGGTTGCTGTTTTGACAACAATTTCACCAATCAGTTTAAATTATGCCCCAGGACACTAAAACTAAATTGAATTTGAATTTATTGTCTTGCCAACATCAAACTAATGAAATGATCCGATTTTGAGGGTATAAAAATGCAGACATTTTGAAAATTGGAGAGAGAGCATCTGCCATCGAGACAGAAACACCTGGAGAGCAAACATCTTGCTCTCCAAGAAATGAGGAAACACTCTCTATCAAAGGTTCCTTTTTATATGAAAAAGACTCACAGTAAAAAGAAAGAAAACAACCCAGGGAGATCCTCTGCTGGAAGAGGGAAGGCAGAAGAAGACAGCAGCTGTGTGGTTTTGAAATTAAGTTGATGTAATTTTAGCAAGTATCTTATTGGAACAGCATATTGTTACAGAATTGAAGGCAGGTAGTAAACAGTTAAGAGAAAGGAGGGCCTAGAGTTGGAACGGTTGTTGTTTAATGTTCACTTTTAGAGTTAGAAAATAAATTGATGTTATTTTCTTTAAGTAGTGGAATTTGAGAGTTCTCTGTCACTCATATTTTAACAGATTACTAGATGAGATGAGTTTGTCTGGGTTTTCAGGTTTAAGTAACAGAGGGATTCATCGCCATGTCATAACATAAGTCATAGCCCCAGGACCCCTCAGGACCCAATAGCTAGCTCTAATTCTGGGACCCAAAATGTCCCTCTACCAAACATTCCCTTTATGCCCAGAACCCAGCACCCTCTGCTGCTGGACTTGACACCTTACTCTTTGCCTAGGACACAACACCTTACCTCTACATCTAGGACACAACACCCCTGCCATTGATCCTCTATGCTATGGACATGACATCCCTGTCCCACTTCTACTCTGGGATCCCGTATAACTCTCTACCCGTGACCTGCCACAAACACTGCTATAGGGCCTGACACCCCCACACCAATGTTCACAACCTGACACCCTCTCTACACCTGGGGTACAATAATCTCTCTTCACCCAGAACATGACAACCCTCTTCCTAATACCATTAGGAGTAGAACCCACTTCCTGCTTGAAACCAGCTTGCCTTTCTACCCACTGTATCTGATATCCCCCCCCCCCCCCCCCCCCCCCACCCCCAATCAACTTCCCGTACTGAATACTCGGACAATACTGGAAGACTCCCAACATTAGGCAAAGTTATTGTTGAATATGAAATCAAGGTGCTGGTGGACAGAACCCACTATTAGTCAGTGAGTAGGGAGGTGATCATTGCAAAGGAAGAGATCTTGCAGTGAGGCAGCAAGTAAGAAGAGAATCTTGGAGCCCTTTGGAATTGGTGAGCCAATTGGTGAGCATCATCGGCAGATGAGGATGACTCTGTTCCAATCTCAGGGTGAGTGTAGGTGGCTGTACAGACCGATATGGCGACTGCAAGCTCTTGAGGCAGTTGGTGGTCGCAGGAAGGGGTGGGTGGAGCATTGGTGTGGTAGTGCGCTCCTTTCATTGTATTCACAAAGCTTTCATTTTCCCCGATGGCCAGTCTCAAGATGCTCGATGCCTTCCTGGATGCACCCCCTCCAATTTGGATGGTCTTGGGCCAGTAATTCTCAGGTGTCTGTGGGAAAACTACACTTTGCCAGTGAGACCTTGAGACTATCACTGAAGCCCTTCCTCTGTCCACCATTGCTTCGAAGCTGGAAGTTTAGCACCTGCTTGGAGAGTGTTGTGTCAGGTGGTCATGAGGACATCCCCAGCCCATCGCAGCCGATCAAGGGTGGTCAGTGCCTCGATGCTGGGGATGTTGGCCTGGTCAAGGATACCGGTGTTGGTATGTCTTTCTTCCCAGTGGATTTGCAGGAACTTGCGCAGGCAGCGTTGGTATTAGTAATATGGACTACAAGTTTCCATAGCACATGAATTGTTGCAAGATTGAAGCTGGAGGAACAGCTACGCAGTTTAGATGATGGGTACCGTTAATTAAAATTTGTTGCTCTTGCTTACATTTAAGATAAAATGAGAGCAACTGGGAACAAAGGTTCTGAGCTTGGAAAATATTGGACTATTATTGCTGAGAGAAAGCAACTTTAATGAATTGTACAAATGTGACGCAAAAGGAAACAATTTGTTATCCACCAAGACTCATGAAACACAGCTTGACCTGTAAATAAGCATAAACTGCTACCTTGGCAACTGCTACATACAAATTGGAATGTTCATATCTTTACCCTGGCCCTGTTATGCAGTTAACCATTAACTACATCTGGCTTTGAAGCACAACAGCAATGCATGTAGCACCATTCCGAAACTATCCACAGTTAACAGCTGAAATATGTCTCACATATCTAATCAGTCATAAATAACTAGTGCCTGACCACACTGCAAGGAGACTTTTTTTTAAACTACAGTTTACAAAAAAGGGATTTTTAAAATTTGTTTGTGCGATGTTGGCAACACTGGCTAGACCAACATTAATTTTCTATCCCTCATTGCCCTGGACAAGGTGATGGTGAACTGCCTTCTTGAAACACTGCATTCCTTGCAGTGTAGGACCACCCAAAGTGATGTTAGGATTGGTTGTCCTAGATTTTGATCCAGTGAATGTGACGGGATTTGGAATATGGTCCCAAGTTAGGATCTGATTTGGCGATCAGCAAAACTTGCAAGTGACAGTGTTCCCATGCATTGCTGACCTTGTCCTTGCAGGTGGTAGAGGTCACAGGTTTGAAAGGTGCTCCTTAAGTAACCTTGGTGTATTACTGCAGTGCATCTTGTAGTTTGTGCATACTGCTGCCACCAACAAGAGTCCTGAATGGAGTAAATGCTGACAAGTGGTGGATGTGATGCCAGTCAAGTGGGCTGCTTTGTCCTGGATGGTGCCGAGCTTCTCAAGTGCTGCTGGAGCTACACTCATCAGGCAAACAGAAGGTATTCCACAACAATCCTGATCTATGCCTTATAAATGGTAGGCAGATGGTAAATGACTTAGCGTGGGTATCTTAACCTCTTCCTGCCCTTGTAGCCACAGTGTTTATATGGTTAGTCCAGTTAGGCTTGGGTCAATGATAACCCTTCAGAATACTTGGGGAGTGGGGTTCAACAATAGTAATGCCACCAAACATCAAGGGGTGATTGTGAGATTATTTCTTAAAATGGACATTAAACGGACATTATATTATCATGGAGAAATGAAACATTCCATAAGTATAAAATTTGTTTTCTAGGGCCAGTAGTGATTATGCACTTTGCACACCATTAATAATGTAGTTCCATTTCATTCAACCAGGTGCAATCTCTTCAAGTATTTCTACAGTGAAAGTAATTACATAAAAAGGAAAGTTTTCTTCAGTTCAGTAATTAATAATCAATGGTAGACTAGGTGGACTTTGGCAGTGCACCCTATGAATAAGTGTAAAATCGCTGACAGCAATAACTGGGTTTCTAATTTAGACTAGATTCTCTACTGTGTAGAAACAGGCCGTTCGGCCCAACAAGTCCACACCGGCCCTCTGAAGAGTAACCTACCCACCTACTCCCTACTAATGTACCTATCACTATGGGCAATTTAGCATGGTCAATTCACCCGACCTGCACATCTTTGGATTGCGGGAGGAAACCAGAGCACCCAGAGGAAACCCGCGCAGACACAGGGAGAATGTACAAACTCCACGCAGACAGTCACCTGAGGCTGGAATCTAATCTGGGTCCCTGGCGCTGCAAGGCAGCAGTGCTAACCACTGAGCCACTGTGCCACCCTAGACACATATAAACTATATAAGTTGCTATCAGTTTCAGAACAGTAGTGACGGTGAATGCTAACAGTCATTCCAACCACAAAATCCAGGTCAATGAAAGTGACTTTGACTTGTAGCCATACTCATTTGCTGACTTCCTCAACTAGCTAGCTATTGTTTTGTTATAAATTTGAAGGGTTGTAAGTAAATTCTTGAATGCCATACCAGTAGTTTCGCCCTCCTACACAGTTGTTCAGCCACTTGCAATGATGATCAAAATCTGAAATGCACTTGTTACAAGTGCTGCAATGTTTGGCTTTCACTCCCCTGAAAAGAGACAGCAAAAAAAAAGATTCATTCAGCACATGGCTGTGTATATGTCCTTTACCAATGAGGTACAACATGACTGATTTTATGTTGGATCGGCGATTAAGAAGAAACTGTTTATTCAAAGCAATGAAGGTTTGGAATGATCTGCTTCTGGGGTTTTTAAAGGCAAAATAATGGATGCTATAATGGAAAAGCAATTTATCTTGCAATCTCCCACATTACAAATATACCTTGACTAAATGAAGAGCTGAAGGTTTCAAATTGAATCTACAAAGTGGATTACTATATGGGCTTCATAACTGGATGTCTTTCAATTAGAACAAACAAGTCTAAAATCAGATCCGATAGGAGATATTAACAATTACCAGGGGTTGAGATAAGTAAACAGCAACTATGAGATCAGCCAAGCACAAGAGACAGAAGCTTAAAATAATCATTAAGGGAGGGTCTAGGAGAAATTTATGGCAGAGGACAGGTCTGATAATGAGATGCCATTCTAGAAGTGGAAGCAAAATCTATAAATAGATTTTAAAAGATTACTGGTTTGAAAAAAAAGGCAGAGCAATGGGAAGTTATGGATATTTAGGGAGCAAGCAATAGGTATAACACATGATCTTCCTCTGGACCATAAAATGTTCTGAAATATTTGAGTTGCAGGCTAGTAGGATAAGATTTAAGGGGCTCAATGCCCATGTTTCAGTACTGACTTTAAGTAATGCACTGACTGAAATGCCAATCTCCAAAACGATACTAATTGCAAACCTTCAAGGCTGGTGACATCCTTCACAGGTTTTCAACTTCATTTAAAGCTGATTTGTCACTGATGGTCACAGAACTCCCTGTCTTAGGGAGTAGGGAGTAGAAGAAAATAAGTTATACCTGGTTTTTAATTCTGAATCACTCTCACTGGGTTGTGCTGCGAAGTACAGGTGCTGTTGAAGACAGACTCAAACAAAGCTGTGGCTTACTTAAAATTAATAACATGGAAGTAGATCTTTTGAACAACTAATCTATGTCGATGTTTATGTTCTAAACAAGCATCTCTCCAACTTACTTCATCTAACTGGATTAACATACATTTTTATTCATTTTTCCTTCGCATTGGTTTCAAGATTTTTCTTAAACATATCAATACTAGTTGCTGCAACTACCCCTTATATTCTTTCACAGAAAGTGTTCATAGCTGGCTGACTCAGCATTTAATACCCATCTCTAGTTCCTCCTTGAGAAGGTGGTGGCGAGCTACTTTGCTGAACCGTTGCAATCCATGTGGTGTAGGGAGGCCCACAATGCCTTATGGAGGGAGTTCCAGGATTTTGACCCACCGACAATGAAGGTGACATATTTCCAAGTTCAGGATGGTGAGTGGCTTCCAGATGGTGCTGTTCCCATGAATCTGCTGCCCTTGTGGTTGCACATTCCACATTCTAACAGACACTCTGTCAAGGGGTTTCTTCTGAACTTCTGATTGGATTCATTAGTGATTATTTCATACTTATGCTTTCTAATTTTAGTTTGTTTACCATTGTAAACATGTTCTGAGGGCTGGCTTTTATGGACTCTGCCACTGTATTTGATGATTGGCAGCTCATAAAATAAAGTGGGTGCTCTTTCCATGACCTTCCCATTAATTCTCAACCTGTCTCCCATATTACAGTGGGAGATGTCCACTGAGGCCCTTTAGCAGCCAATTAACATTGTAACCCACCACCTTCAGCCTATGTGTTCCAAGGTAGGGTGTGGAGTGCACTGGATCATCAAGAGGCCTGATTGAGAGAAAGAGTATTGGGCAGTGATGGAAACATTGACACAGCGCCTGTGCCCATGAACTCCAAGCCACCCACACTCACCTTTGCTCTGGGTTCTTTTGATGATCCTTGGCCTCTGAAGGTTACACCTCTGGCAGCTTCTACCATTCCTGCTGGTGCAGTTGCACAGCTGCTAATCTCTGGTAGGCCAGTAGCTCTCACAAGGTGGGATTTTGATTCCTGGGGTCCTTGGTTCCAGGGGAGGCCTGTCTCTATCTACTTAAAAATCTGTTCAGCCTTCCTGAAAGAAGGCAATGTGTGGAGTTTGCTTGCTCTTCAACCAATGGACAAAATCTCTGTGGGCTGCATTAAATACCAGCCACAGTGTTAGGACAGTGCAGAAAATTAAAGAATATGTGTAATGGGAGAAAGCATTTGGACCTGCAGTAATGAAAAGGCTGACAGGTTGAAAGTAACTGGCAATAAAGTCAGAGGGGAGATGAAGCAAAGACAAAATAATTAGATGAGTTGGAAAGCAGAGCCTAAAACAGAAATGAAGCAGATTAATCAGTAACTTGTGTTGTTTGCTGTGTTGTGCTTATGAAAATAACGTGATTCCAAATGATGATGCAAAATAAAATCCACCTTGAAACAAAGCAAAGGCAGACAGTATCAGCACAGTATCATGTGACCATAGGATATCGTCATGGGTGAGCCTGTTCTCTCCACATATTACGTCCGCACATGTAAACATTCAAGGGCAATGGAGTTAATTCATAAAAGGATTTTTTAACAAATAAATGGCATAAATGGCACAGTTCCCCCAAACCCCATTTTTACGCTAGCCCCTACTACTAAAGTCAACTCTTCAACTCCAATTACTCCCTTGAGTTAAGTTCAATGAAGATCAATGAAGATCACAGATAAGCTTCAGACTTCTCTTGTCCTTTTGGCTCACTCAGCAATGCATAGAGCACCTCAGCTACTGCTGGGCCCTTCCTGATTCTTAATGTGCTTCACCCCGTGTGTGGAATTAATCCCTGTCCTCTTTTGTTATTTGACATGTAAAGTGCAGAGACTCAAGTACATTCTGTTATAATGTGGGTTTCGATAACACAAATCCACTGACGATGTTTCCAAAACATGAACTTTAAAAACCTGTGTTGGCTGTAACGCGATTACATTGCCTACACTTTAAGTGCTGTTTCTAAAGTACAGATTTTCTATAATGCGGGGTTGCACAATTATCGCATTACATAAGAACTGACTGTAAAATTGAACGTGTGAGCTCATGGACCCTCTGTGTAACCAGGCTGATACATACACATCCACTTCACACAAGTAGCAGTGCTGATTCTGAATGACATGGGGATGCTTGGCTCGATCAAGAGTTGGCATGGGAGTGTTGTAGTTTTTTCTGGTACGCACACTGCTGTCTGCCGGATCAATGGAGACAGCAACCAGGTGGACAATGAAATGATACACAAACAACGTGCTAATTATCTGAAACCATTGATGTTAAGGGACAAAACTAGATTGAGGAACTGATGGAAATTTTTAAAGAAACAAGTTAATACTTCTTACTTAAAGTCATACAGCACGAAACAGTTGGTTTAAGTAATCTGCGCCGATCAGACATCCCAATCTGATCTTGTCCCATTTGCTGGCATTTGTACCATATCACTCTAAATCCTTCCCATTCATGTACCCATCCAGATGCCTTTTAAACATTGTAATTGTACCCACCTTCTACCACCACCCCAGCTCGTTCCATACACACACCACTCTCTGTATGAAAATGTTACCCCTCAGGCCTTTTTTAAGTCTTTCCTCTCTCCCTTTAAACCTATGCCCTCTAGTTTTGGACTCCCCTAGCATGGGGAAAAGGCCTTGGCAAGTTACCCTATCCATTATCCCTCATGATTTCATAAACCTCTGTAAGATCACCCCTCAGCCTCTGCGCTTCAGGAAAAAAAAGCGCTATGTGTTAAATCCTTCAGTCCCAGCAACATCCTTGTAAATCTTTTCTGCACCCTCTCAAGTTTAACAGCATCCTTTCTATAGAAGGGTGACCAAAATTGATCTATAGTTCAAGCCAATATACAGTAAGCAAGACCATTGAGTAATTAGTTCACTGGTTGAAGGGAAATGAGAGAATGTGACAGGAAATCTGGTGCAATCCAACACTGAACAGCAACACCCTTTACCTTGTTGACCACTTTAACCCTGAGTACAGTGAAATTCACATTACTTGACACACACCAGAATCAAATAGAGTTGCTAATCAAAAATGGCATTAAATTGCAATTCATGGTAATAGTAGCAATTGAATAAAACATGCCTCAATGTACACTACAACTGGCAGAGGCTTAGAGCCTCTCTGCTTTGGACTGTTTTTCATTACAAACATTGAGGGAAAAATCCTTCAAACTTTCAGCAAGTTCTTTGACCATCACCTCAGACTGGCAATATTGATACTTTATGTGTGACATCTGAGGTGCAGGAAATAAGTGAGATTCTGGTTTGTGGAATATTCCGGTGGATAGGGTACCAAATGCCATGAATTCTATTGGGCAAAGCATCAAAACTCTATGCAACACAACATTTGATCTTTTCCTGTCGGTCCATTTTCTATGTTCACACACAAATGAAAGTATTTGTATCTTTTTCACAATTAAGATCCTGCTCCACCAAAATTCATGAAAAAGACACCTTGTTCATTATTCCCAATAGATTGTAGCAGCTATATTATAGCTCAGTTAGTTAGATCAGTCATAGTCAGAAAGTTACAGGTTCAACTCACAGCTCATAGACTTGAGTACTGAAATCTAAATAAACAATGCAGGACAGTACTGAAGGAGTGCTGCACTGTCGGGGGTGCTTTTATTTTCAGTGCTAAGTTAAATCAAAGTACTGTCTGCCCTCTTTGGTGGTGAAAGATGCATGGCATTATATTGAAGAAAACTAGAGGAGTTACTCCTGGCAACACAAAAACAATTTGTTATCTACTCTTTGCCACATTGGTGTTTGTAGGAATTTTTTATGCATAAATTAAGAACATAAAACCAGAAGTAGGAACAGGAGTGGTCTACTTCACCATTCAACTAATCAAGAATCTATCTCAGTCTTAAATATACACAAAGACTCTGCCCCCACAGCTCTTTGTGGCAAGGAGTTCTAAAGATTCACAACCCTCTCAGAGAAGAAATTCTTGCTTATCTCAGTCTTAAATTGGAGCTCTTTTATCCTGAAACTATGCCCTCTATCCCTAGACTCTTCCATGAGGGGAAACATTCGCTCAGCGTTTTGTCTGTCAAACCCCTTCAGAATCCTACATGTTTCTATGATATCACCACTCATTCTTCTTAATCCCAATGAGTAGAGTTCAAATCTGTTTACCCTTTGCTCAATCCCCCCATTCCCAGGATTAACCTAGCAAACCTTCTCTGAATTGCCTCCAATGAAATAGTATCTTTCTTTCAGTAAAGAGACCAAAGCTGCACATAGTATTCCAGGTGTGGTCTCATCATCACCTTATATAGACTCCCCTACTTGTATTTTCCAACCCCCTTGAAATAATGGCGAACATTCCAATAGCCTTCCTGATTACCTGCTGCACCCCTGTGCTAGCCTCCTGTGTTTCATGTACAAGAACCCCCAAGTCCTTTTGTGTTGCACTTTCCGCAGCTTTTCTCCATTTAAATAATATTGTTCTTATGTTTTGCTTCCAATATTTTCCCATATTATATTCCATTTGTTAACTTTCTTGCCTACTTACTTAACCTATCAGTATTCCTGTGAACTGTTTGTAGCCCTCTTGCAACCTTCCTTTCCAATTCTGGGCGGCACGGTAGCACATTTGTTAGCACTGCTGCCTCACAGCGCCAGAGACCCAGGTTTAATTCCCACCTCAGGCGACTGACTGTGTGGAGTTTGCACATTCTCCCCGTGTCAGTGTGGGTTTCCTCTGGATGCTCCGGTTTCCTCCCACAGTCCAAAATGGTGCAGGTTAGGTGAATTGACCATGTTAAATTACCTGTAGTGTTAGGTGTAGGGGAATGAGTCTGGGTGGGTTGTGGGTTGGTGTGGACTTGTTGGGCTGAAGGGCCTGTTTCCACACTGTGAGTAATCTAATCTAATCTATATTTGTGTCGTCTGTAACTTTGGCTGTAGTATATTTGCTTCTTTCCTCCAAGTCGTTCGTATATATTGGAAACAGTTGTGATCCCAGCAGACAGCTCTGTGGAACCCCACTGATCATGAGTTGCCAGCCTGAAAAAGAACCTGTCACCCCCTGTTTCCTGCTAATTTATCAAGTCTCTATCTGTGCCAAAATACCAGCTCCAATACTCTTAACATATAATTTAAAAACTGAAAGAACTGCGGACGCTGTAAATCAGAGACAAAAATAGAAATTGCTGGAAAAAGCTTGGCAGGTCAGGCAGTACCTGTGGAGAGAAATCAGAGTTAATATTTAGGGTCGCATGATCCTTCTTCAGACCTCAGTTCTGAGGAAGGATCACTCGGCCTGAAACGCTAACTCTGATTTCTCTCCACAGATGCTGCCAGACTTGCTAAACATTTTCAGCAATTTTTATTTTTGTATCTTATAATCTAACCTTTTGAGTGGTACCTTGTCAAGTGCTTTCTGGAAGTCCAAATACAAAACATCTATTGGTTCCCCAATACCACTCTGGTGAGGCTTCCTTAAAAGCTCTAATAGGTTTGTTGGACACCATTTCCCTTTCATGAAACCAGACTGACGCTGTTTGATTAGATTATGATTTTCCAAAAATGCTTCTATTACTTCCTTAATAATTGATCCCAATATTTTTCCAATAATAGGTACTGGGCTAATCAGCCTATAGTTAGCTGCTTTTTGCCTCTCTTTCTTTTTGAAAAAGACTGTCACTTTGGGAGGATTTTATTCCTTTGGCAGCGTCCAATATTTGTTTGGAAAATTACAACCAATGAAACCATTATCTCTGTAACTTCTTTTTGAATCCTAGGATAAACGCCATCAGGGTCAGTTGACGTTTCTGCCTTTAGCCCCATTAGTTTATCATCACTTTTCTATTGATGTTGATGGTACTTAATTCATTCCCCCCCATATTCTTTGGTATTAATGGGATGTTTGAAGTATCTTCCACCGTAAAGATTGATGCAAAATATCTGTTCTACTCCTCTGCCATTTCCTTGTTACCCATAAACATCTCCCCAGATTAATTTTCTAAGGGACCTATGTTAACTTTGACTCTCTCTTCCTTTTTATACATTAAAAGAAGGACTTATTGTTAGCTTTTATATTCCTCGCTAGTTTGCCTTCATAGTTTATTTTCTCTTTCTTTATTATCTTTTTAGATCACCTTTGTTGGATTCTGAATTTATCCCATTCTTCTGGGGGAATCACTGACTTTTGTCTCCTTATATACTTTCTCTTTCAATTTAATACTCTCCATAATTTTATCCATTAGCCATGATTTGTTTATCCCTTGCTTAGAATCGTTCCTCTTATTACGACACAGCGGCGAACCCTTCTGCTCATTCAACCAAACACCCAGAAAAGGTTCACCTTGCCTCATAAGCTGTTAAAGTATGAGTGACAGAGAATTCTCAAATTCCACAATTTAAAGAAAAATACGATCAATTTATTCCTTAAGTCTAAAAGTGAACATTAAACAACTATTCACAACTCTAAGCTCCCCTTTCTCTTAACTGCTTCTTATCTGCCTCCAACTCTATAACAACATACTGTTCCAATAAACAGTTGTATTAAAATTACAACAACTTAAT
This sequence comes from Chiloscyllium punctatum, assembly GCF_047496795.1. NCBI lineage: Eukaryota > Metazoa > Chordata > Chondrichthyes > Orectolobiformes > Hemiscylliidae > Chiloscyllium > Chiloscyllium punctatum. The sequence goes on from NC_092779.1 coordinate 25,482,534, forward strand.
TTCAAAACCATACAGCATCTGTCATCTCCGATGGGTGTCCTTCTTTTTCACAGCCAAATTTTACATATTTTCAATTTTCCAGTGCACTCTAAGACTGCTAGCTAGTCATATAACTGGTGCTTATAGGCTCTCTGTGCAAAACAGCATTCACTCTCTCTTAAAAGTACAGTACATAACACTCATTACTGGGATGTATTTTTGCTGAGATCATGATTTATTTCTTTATATGTTTTCCTCTGCTGAATTACTATCTTTCTTGCTAATCCATCTGCTCAGTCCACTTAAGCTAACTCTACCCTGATTTCATTGCAATTCCTTCTTTTCAAGTTAAACACAGTTGTTGCTCACCCAAGTTTCTCACTTTTGAACTGAATATTAAATTCTATGGTGTTATGATCACTACTTCTTAGAGGGTTTCTTTTTTTAATGAGGTAATTTATTAAAACTGCCTCATTGCCCATTACCAGATCTAAGATTGTCTGCTTTATGGTTGGCTCCATGATACATTGCTCCTTGAAACTATTCCTAAAGCACCCTATGAATTTGTTGTTATCGCTACCTTTTCCAACTTGATTAAGTTCAAGTTGATAAATCTTGATTTGATTAAAGAAACTCATAAGTATTGCTCTGTTCTTTTTAAATGCTCCTATTATTTGTTGGCGTATACCCTTTCCTACATTGTGGCTACTGTTTAGGGATATATATACTACTCCTACCATAACCTTCTTTCCCTTGCTGTTTTCAACCTCGACCCAAATGCCCTCTACATCAGCCAAGCCTAGATAATCTCTCACAACTGTCTTCATCTCTGATTAATATCTTTTCCTTCCTTCCTGTCTTTCCAAAAGGTCAAATATTCTTTTTCCAATTTTGATATCCAAGTAAACATGTTTTCATAATGGTGATGAGATCACACCCATTTTTCCCAACTTGTGTCATCAGCTCAATACTTCTTGCTCCTTGCATTAAGATACAAAGCCTTTAGACTTGCCTTTCTATGGTTTTTAATCATCCTAACTTGTCTATGGCCCATGGCCCTAGTTGCCTCTCAACTTTGATTACCTGCCTACCACATTTGCATGTTACAGTTCTTTTTACTGTCCTGGATTCTCTTTTCCTTGTCACTCTGCTTAGGTTCCCTTTTCCTTTCCATTCTCATTTAAACTCACCCCAACTGCACTAGCAAATACATACGTTTGGACCTCAGTCCCAGGGCTACCTAGGTGTAGTCAACCTCCCTCCAGAACCAGTCCCAGTGTCCCAGAAAGCTGAAACACCCCCTTGCACCAGCTTTTCAGCCATGTATTCATCTACTATGGAAAAGTTGTTGGATTTTATAATCAAAGATAGGGTGACTGATCACCTTGGAAAAATTCAGTTAATCAGCAAGAGCCAATGTAGAGTCATGAAGTGTAGGTCATGTCTTACAAACCTCAGAGTTTTTTGAAGATATGACAAAGGTGATGGCAGAGATAAGTTAAAACATATTGTTTCTATGGACTTGCAGAAAGTTTGGATAAAGTCCCACATTACTGTTAGCTCAGGAGGAAGCCCATGGAATTGAGGGGAAATTACTCACATGGATAGGAAACTGGTTGAGTGTCAGGAAGCACAGTTGGAACAACAGGTAAGTACTTAAATTGTCAGGAACATGACCAGTGGTGTCCCACAGGGATCTGTATTTGCGCCTCAATTATTCACAATATTCATTAATGACTTGGGTAATGGCACAAAAAGTCAAATATCTAAATTTTCTGACAAAACAAAATTGGCAGCACTGTGGACAGTCAATGATTAGACAATAGTTGAGGAAAGCATACAATTACAACAGGATATTGATAGATTAGGTGAATGGACAAAGCTGTGGAGATGGATTTTACGATAAGCAAGAGTGTGGTTATCCATTTTGGACTGAAAAAGGATAGATTAAGGTATTTTTTTTAAAAAGTACAAAACTAAATTCAGTGGCAGTCCAACAAGATTTCTGGGTTCAGAGCATAACTCCTTAAAATACCACAAACTGGTACAGAAAATTTTCAAGAAGGCTAATGGAATGCTGGGATGGAGTATAGGGATGGAGTATAGGGATGGAGTATAGGGATGCATATGCAATGCTGCAGCTATACAATATCTAGTCAGACCCCACAGAGTATTGTGTGCAGTTCTAGGCACCACACCTTAGGAATGATGTTTTGGCCCTAGAGGGAGCTCAACACAGCTTTACAAGGATGATACGCAAACTTCAGTGGTTATGAAGAGAGATTAGACAAATTAGGCTAATATTCTCCAGAATTTAGACTGTTAAGGGTAATCTAATCGAGTTTTTCAGGATATTAACAGGGAAAGACAGAGCAGATAAAGATAAACTATTTCCACTGGTTGAAGATTCCATTATTATTAGGGCCAGGCCATTCAGGAGAGATGTTAGAAAGTATTCCTACATACAAAGCATAGTAGAGGTTTGAAACTCTCTTTCTCAAATGGCAGTCAATGCTAATTCAATTGTTAAATTTAAATCTGAGGTAGATAAACTTTTATTAGGTGAAGTTATCAAGAGATATGGGTCCAAGGCAGGGAGATAGAGTTAGATCACAGGTCAGCCATGATCTTACTGAATGGCAGAGCAGGCTTGAGGGGCTGAATGCCCTACTCCTGTTCCTATGTTCCTATCTGATCTATCCTGCTATTTCTACTCCAATTACTCTATGGCATTGGTAGTAATCCTGAGACCAATACCTTTGAGGTCCTACCTTTCAACTAACTTCCTGGCTCCCTAGATTCAGTTTTTTGGAACTCATGCCTTTTTTTCAACATATGTCATTGGCACTATTGTGTACCATGACCACGAGCTTATCACGCTTCTCATCCAGAATGTCTTGGAATCACTCTGACATATCCTTGACCCTAGGACCAGGGAGGTAGCATACCTGGCTGCCTCACTACATATATTGCACTTCTAAAATGCATGGGCATGCTTTGAGATCTCCCGAGATGAGGAAAGATGCTACAAGTACTATCTTTAATAAATTTTCACTTAATAATGAAGTCGCTTGACTTCATTTTCCATTGGTGCCAGAGATTACTTTGACCTCATTGTTGCAGGCTGACAAAGAATAGTAACAGATTCTAACACTTACGTAAACTAAGTTCAATTTACAGAGGGCTTGACATAGATAGGTTTTTAAAAACATAGGTTTTTAAATCATTTTTCTTTCATAATTGCACCTACATTTGGTGAGTAGTTGAGGTTGCAGCATTTGAAACTTTATATACTGCTGGTTACTATGGGAACATTTTCCCTTTGACCTCACTATTATTAGTTCCACAGTAAATATTTTCATAGAGGACAATGGAGTTCCAAAACCCAATCTATTTAACCAGAAGATAGATCTGTTGTTTATTCAGCACTTTGCTCACACTTTAACTCCTTCCTAAGTTAATCCATTTTTGGTCTATATTAAACAGTTGTCAACTATATGATAAGAGTCAGCTATTACTTAGTAGTGATACTCACACCTTTCTATCAGAAGGTAATGGGTTCAATTCCCACTTGAGGTACTTGAGCCCATGCCCTAGACTGACATGCCGATACAATGTTGAAAGACATGCTGTCTCTCAGATGACAATATTAAACTGAATCCTCATTTCCTCTCGAATTGCGAATACAAGATCTCATGGTTTTATTTCAAAGGTGACTGGGGGAGTTTATCTGATATCCTGGCCATGATTTATCCCTCAAGCAAACACGAAAGATCATATTAATTAATCCATTACCATATTATTGTTTGTGGGACCATGCTGTGTACAAATTGGCTGCTGTTTTACCAACATTATAGTCGTTGTTGTTGTGTTACCATTGCCTTACCAGAACATAGGGCCTGCTGTCTTATCAGAGAGAAGTGACTGGTGGTGATTTAATCTGAGGGCCACCAGACCTCAAGTGAGGGAAGAGGCTGAGAAGGAAAGTCCTTCATGGTAACTTCAAACTGGTGATGGGAATTGAACCCACACTGTTGGCATCATGCTACTCTGTTAACTGACAATCCAGCCAACTGAGCTAAACCAATTCCCATTACAGTAGTAGCTGCATTTTTAAAAATACTCAATTGACTATGCTTGGCTGAAACTATTCCAGAACAGAAAGCACAGGAAACCAGACAGACTGTGCACAAATATTGATTCCTTTAAGATGTGCACATCTTAAAATTGTGGTACCTGCAGATACAAAGGGTCAAAGACTGATGATGAATGCAAATCACAACCTTGCCTCAGCATCTAAAGTCCTGGCCTACCTCCTTCAAATCTCCTGGATTTCAGAGAAGATAAAGTCCTTCTCATTGAATATGGGATCAAGTTTTCAGAGGATATGAAAAAAACCTCCGTAAACCATTGACCCATTATTTGCCACAGATCTGAGGACTATTGCCACCTATCGGCTCTCTCTGCACCTACAGAATCTGTGTGCTCACTATAACTTGTACAGCTCCAATGGGAATCTATTTTGGTATTCTATCCCTTTTCTGCCATAGATATTGGCACAAGAATCTTATCATGGCATGAAAATTCAAACGGGATTGATCTACATTTCTCATTGCTTTCCAGCCCACCAGAGGGTGACTAGGAAATTAGAAAGGGAAGGACCATTTTTCTGGAGGCTGCTGCCTTTGAAGACATTTGCATTTCAGGTAGCTCCCCTGAGCTGCTTCTGCCCCCTATTGCACATCCTTCTTTTTTCTTGAATTTTCTGCTCTCACCTTTGCTTTAATTGAACTGCTTGTGACATTTTGTGAGTGAATTGTCCACTCCTACAAGGTGGTTTTGAGCCCTGTTTCAAGCACTGTCACATCTGAGAGTGGGAGGCAGCTTGATGTAAAGGTGAAGGAGAAAGGAATAAAGAGTTGGCGTAAGCACATTACAATGAATAGTTTGGTTTCAGTGTTGTAATCTCTGTGTAAAATATCTTCAAAAAACCTGACCTTTTAAAGCATCTTTAGTGTATTTGAATGGTATGAGACTTGAAAAGATAACTGAAAACTACCTGTTTCATTTAATATAGCTTCACTTTCTCTATATCAATGTTCCACCATCACATGACTATCAGTGAGTCATGCTAGCTCATGAAGCGTCTTGCTAAATGTTCAAATGAAACCTTCTGTTATGTTTTCTGGGAAACAACATACAAATCATATTATCCTCACAATTTCCTTCCTGCAATGTTTATAAACATTATTTTCGTACAGACAACTTAGGAAAACGTGATTGGTTGCTTCACGCCTCTATCGGATTTTGTAAAGATCTGTTCATTACCCAGATTGCTACAATAAATATTAAAAATACTTAACATGGCTAGGATTCAGAATGCACTGTCTGCCAGGGTGCTCAGAAAAGATACTGTCGCAACATCTATGGGTAAGTGGACCTAAATGTATTATATTGCAAGAGCTGAGTAGTCTTCAACTGTGCTGTACTATTCTACCACTCAACGACAAAGGCAGAAATGACATTTACCTGGTGTGCGATATTATATTTTAAGACAAAAGACTTTGGTCTGGTCTTTTGTATAAGATTATTAAAAATTCATGTTGTGACTTTTCGATGCATGCAATGCCACAGCCAACATTTTGCAAAGAATGACCTTGTCATTTTGAGGGATCATTCCGACATCACTGCAGTAACTAACAGCGCTGCAATATCCAGGCATGTTTCTAATCATATTATACAGTCTCCAAATAAAGATGGTGATCACTGAAGATGGTCACACTTTGAAGTATTATATATTGGCAGAGCCTTAGCCGCAAGTACAAAATATAGAGGGCAAATGACAATTTTATAAACTTTCTAGATAACTGAATCATTAGTGAGGTAACGGGGAGCTTTAATATTGGAAATATTGATGGTATCACTGTCGGGAAAGCATTTTCCAAATTTTCATTTAAGATTTTTTAAAAATTCATTTTCATGGCTTCACTGGCAAAGGCCAATATTTATTGTGCATCCTAGTTGGCCTGAGGTGATGGCTGCCTTCTTGAATAGATGTTGCAGTGGCTTCAGGCTGAAGAAATCTGTATCCATTTGCAGCAAGAATTGGACACCATTCTGGCTTGTATTGATAAGTGGCTAGTGACATTCATGGTACACAAGTGCTAAGCAATGACCATTGCCAACAAGACAGAATTGAACAATTGCTTCAATGTCTTCATCATTGCTGAATTCTCCATAATCAATATCCTGGAGGGTTACCACTGACTGGAAACTGAACATCAAAATAAATAGTGTGGCTACAAGAGCAAGTTAGACCCTAGAAATTCTACAATGACTAGCTCACCTCCTGATTCTTCAAAGCTTGTCCATCATCTACAAGACACAAGTCAGGAGTGTGATAGAATGCTCTCCACTTTACTGGATGAGTGCATTCCAAAAACACTCAGAATTGAGTGACACTGCCCAGAATAAAGTAGCCTGTTTGATCAGTGTCCCATCCTTCAACTTAAGCTTTCACTTCTGCCTTCACAGACACACAGTAACAGCAGCGTATGCCATAAAGAAGATACACCATATCAACTCACCAAGGCTTCTCAGACAGCACCTTCCAAACTTGCAACCTTCATAACCTGGCGGCATAAAGGGCGCAGGGACATGGGAATGTCACCTCTTACAAGTTCCTCTCCCAAATATATACTATCCTGAAGTGAAACTATATTGTCATTCCGTCATTGTAGCTGAAATTCTCTTCCTAACAGTACCCCAGGTGTACCTGGAACAGATGGACTGCAGTCGCTCAAGAAGGCAGCTCACTACTACCTTCTCAAAGGCAGTTAGGGATGGGCAGCAAAAACTGGGTAATTCTCAGATCTCACTAAATAGTTTTCAAAATACAAACAAAGGGTTTGCTAGTTCAAGCAATAAAAAGTCCTATCATTGCTCACACAAAGGGAGTCTGCCCTCCTGAAGGGGATTGATACCACCCTGGCTCTTGGGATGTGAACACTGCTGAGAAGGCTATCATTTGTTACCTGATGCTCTTCAGAAGGTGGTGGTGGGCCATGTTCCTGAAACTGCATGTATCCTCACTACGTCCATACTGTTGATAGGGAGGAAGTTACAGGATTCTGACCCAGTGGGAATGACAGGTCCATTTGAGCACTGCCTGACAAGCTAGTTCCTCAAAGGTCATTCACGCAAGAAATTAGCATGATCCAGGTGGCGAGAGACATAAATAGGAACACAATTTACACAATGTCCTGAGTAATTAGTGTGACCTTGATTTTTCACACTAAATAATATCATTCAATACCAAGTTGTCCGAATGTAAAATCTCTGCACTGTAGAGTTTCTATGATTCTATGAGGTCAGTAAGCAAATGGACTCTACATTACCCAACTGAGTGATTCCTAACTATGAGTCAAACGGTTTCCTCATCCTCCATCATGTCCAATATTTTGGAATTAGCAAACAAAAGATTCAAGAAAAATCATCCTTCATTGCATTTATGAAGTTACTCCTGGGTAGCTTCCAGCAGAGGCCTGAAGTTTGGAAGAATTTAATGCAATCACACTAATACATGAAAAATTCTTACAGGATTCAACAAGTACGTGGAGAGGCAAGTGTCTAGAACCAGGAGACAGTTTCCAAACAAAAGAACAGACCACTTAGAACGGAAAATAGGCAATTTTTCTTCACTCAAAGCACTGAAGCTTTAGAAAACTCTCTCCCAGAGGGCTGTGGAAGTTCAGTCATTCTGTTCAAGCCCGAGATTGATAGATTCCTAGATGTTAAAAATACCAAGAGATATGGGGATACTTGAGGAAAACGGCCTGGAGGTAAAAGATTAGCCATGATCCAGTTGAATGATGGAGCAAATACAGAGGGCCAACTAGTCTACTCCTGCTCCTACATCCTATGTTCCTGAGGAGACTCCTGACAGTCAAGCCTGGAGGGTTGGCTCTTTGACTGCAGCCTCCGTGCCCTCCAAATTGCATTCAGAGTACAGAGTAAAATATTCATCTCTAACACTGTCATGAAAATAACAATCTCATGTATGTATACTTATTCACTTTTCCCTCTATTTCATGGTGATCACAGATGTGAGTGCGTGAAACCACACAATTTAATCCAATTGCTCAAAACAGAATCTGATGCTTGTTATGGATTTTCTATACTGTTTTTAGGAGTTGAGAAAGTAATCAAATTCATTTTAAAAGAGTTAGGGTTAGAGTTTCCTGATCCAATAAACTTGGTGAAACACACATAAGTTATTTGCAATTTGACATGAATTGATCCCCTGTCATATTTTGGAAAGGATACAGCATAACCAGCATATTTCCAAGCATATGGCAACATTGGTATGTAAATCCCAAAGGCAACAACTGCCAGGTAGAAATATAGCACAAAGGCAATCAGCTGGAAGGAATGCAGAGGTAATGTCCAACCATTGACCCTTGAACGTGTTGGAGGAGTAACTAGATCATTTCTGCTGTTCTCCCGTTCAGGCTCAGTTTTCCGTAATCTCCGGTCATAACAATTCATCTGTGGGTAAAAAAGAAGAGATAAAATTAACACCTCCCCTCCTCAAGTTGGTGACTGATTTTTGCAATATGTAAAATCTTCTGCTTCTAAACAATCCAGTTTTTGTACATTTCCACATTCATTCTTGGGGTGTCCATCACGGACAAGACTGGCACCCCACTCTGGTTACCCCAAAGATGGGTGGTAGTGGTGGGCCATCTCCTTGATCCACTGCAGTCTGCATTGATATTGTTTGTATTGCATGATACAGCTAAGTAGGCCACTTCATAGTGGGAACAATGTTTTGGGGGACTGGTGTCACAACAGATCAGATCATTCCCTGAACAACCTCAGTGATCCTCAGTTATTTATTTTGAAAACAATTACCTTCATGATTACTTTTACACATACTCTTTTTATACATACATTGATTATATTTTGAACAGAATTTAAACCTGTTATTGAGAGATTTGAACTAGTATTGTCTGGATTATGGGTCAAGTGATACCTTACTTGTCAGCTTTTAGTCAAGCAGTAACACTCAGATAAAAATTCCAACGTCAGAGAAAATATTCTGCAATGTATAAGACACTTACCAAAGAAGATCAGGGGCATTTTCCTTGGTGCCCTGGTCAATTATTTATTCATTTTTGTCATTCAATAGTCATAGAGTCATACAGCATGGAAACAGACCCTTCAGTGCATCTAGACCATGTTCCCAAAATAAAGTGGTCTCACCTGTCTGCACTTGGCTCATTTCCCTTCGAACATTTCTTATTCATGTACTTATCCAAATTTCTTTTAAATATTGTAACTGTACTTGCATCCCCCAGATTCTCTGGCAATTCATTCCACACACAAACCACTCACCTGTGTAAAAACGTTGCCCCCATGTCCTTTTTAAACCTCTCTCCTCTTAACACAAAAATGCATCCTCTAGTTTTGAACCCATCCACCCTAGGGAAAAGACCCTTGTCATTAGTCTTACCTATGCCCCTCATGATTTTATAAACCTCAATAAGGTCACTCCTCAACCTCCTACACTCCAGTGAAAAAGACCACAGTCTATTTTTATATCTCAAAGCTTCCATTCCCAGAAACATCCTGGGAAATCTTTCTGACCCCTCTCCAGTTTAATAATATCCTTCCTATAATAGGGTGACCAGAACTGGACACTGTACTCTAGAAGAGGCCTCACCAACATCCTGAACAACCTCAACATGACGTCTAAACTCCTATACTCAAAGGTCTAAGCAACGAAGGCAAGTGTACTAAATGTCTTCTTAACCACCTTGTCTACCTGCAAATTTCAAAGAATTATGTACCTGAGCGGCTAAGTCTCTCTGTTCTACAACACTACCCAGGGCTCTACCACTAATTGTATAACTCCTTGTTTGTACCAAAATACATTACCTTATATTTAATCTGAATTAAATTCTATCTGCAACTCCTCAGCCCATTGATTCAATTGATCAAGATCTCTTTGTAAGCTAGATCACCTTCTTCACTTTCTTGCTTTATACTGGTCTCGTGGAATGTCTTAGTTTGAGCACAGGAGGGATGAGTGAATGGAACATGATACAAGAAAGGGTGGAAGGACCAGAGTTCTGGATGACTGAGTTGAATGTGGAAGGCTGGGCAGTGCCTATTAACAAATCTACATGTACAAAAATAATAGGTAAGTGTTTTTTCAGTAGATCAGCTTAGGTTAGGACAGAATTATGGGATCTTTATGGAGGTGAAAATTGGTGGTCTCAGAAGTGGGATTGAAAGGTCATCATAGATTCAATTTTAGGACAAAGAATGTGAACCATCCATGTAGCTTATGTAGCTTAATCAGAAGAATGTGCAAATGAGATGGTTTTATATATGTAGTGATTAACAATGACATCAGACATATGCAAGAGAATGTAAAGTACGGATGGAATACTCTGTACTTGTGAGAGATATACTTACAGAAAACAGTATTATACACAAACATGGAAATCAAAAGTTTGGCAAAATACACTTGAGTCAGACAGCAGTCACTCATGGGTAAGGGGAAACAATATTACAGGACACAAACTGCCCCAGAATTGACAAGGGTTTCCATCTCTCCAAAGTTCAGAAAAGGACCTCGAGCCACAAACCTGGAAGCAACACAAACCTGGAAGCAACACAAACCAATCTGATTTAGTTCCAGACAGTTGCCAAAGAGATCAACCGTGTCAGCAACTAAGGGAACAGCTTTTGTGGTGAGGACAGCAGGAAGTTTCTATTAACTTTAGATTTAAATTCCAGCCAAGCCACCTGACAATTTAGAGACAGTGGAGAGATCAAGAGACGTTTTAATGAAGGTGGCATCAGCAAACCAATGATGTCTTTCTAATGAAGTTGTTGAAGGGCAGCACGTAGATGAGAAACAGGAATGGGTCTTGGTTCAAACTTTCATGGACTCAAGATGTAATAACGTGGAAACAGGTAAATGACAAGTGGCTTTCCAGCTACAGCTATAGGTAAGAATACATCCAGTTGAGAGGAATCTCACCTAGGTGGATGACAATACAGAACAGTTGGATGAAGATAATGGTCAACTGTATTGAAAGCTGCAGACAGGTTGACAAGACCAAGAAAGAGATAGTTTACATCAGTCTTGCGAAGTGTTTGGATGGTTGTTTCACCATAGCCTGTCTTTCGGTATGTTACAATGGCTTAATACAGTCTTTAATGAGTCCAACTCTTCAAAATGCTGTTCCCATTATGACCAAGTTGGTAGTTTCTCATTATCCTTTGACCTGATCTAGTACAGTCATAGAGTTGTACAGCATGGAAACAGACCCTTCACTCCAACTCATCCATGATGACCATAGTAACATCGTTATTTTTCTCCAACCAATCACAGAATGAGTCTTGCTGATATGAAATTTGGGAAATTTTCTTTTCCATGACAACAATTAGATGGATAACCAGTTAACTCTTGAGTTGAAGCAAATAGCAAATGAGTTTTAAGGGACTTTTTATAATCCACGAAGGAAGAAAAGATATGTTAACAGAGTGAGATGTGGTGGAATGAGAGGGAGCTCATACACAGCTTGAACATCATGGGTAGGATGGCTTGTTTTCAAATATTGTGTGGTTCCAGTTATTTTTGGTTACAGTTCATTTGGCTTTGAACATAACCAGTCAAATCAGGATTTAGGAAGTGGGAAACATAAGCTTGCAAAGCAAGCAAATACAGCAGCATTATAGGGTTACTATTTTGACAATGATTGAGAGTGGGTCAGAAAAGGACAAAGTATACAAGCATAAAGAAAAGCAAGAAAGAGAGAGAAAGAGAGAACAAAACGTGAAAAGGCAAAATGAATCAGTTAATGTTGCTTTCCGAACAAAATAAAAGAATTAACAGCACAAATAGAGATTAACAGATATGATCTAATAATCATCATGGAAATATAATTAGAAGGTAATTGAAGCTGGGAATATTCAGGCACATGCAACCTTTGGAAAGAACTGGCAGCAGGGGAGGGTGGTGAGTTTGTTTGGATAGCGCAAGGTAGAATAAGTACATTAACAAGAAATGATTTTGGACTGGATTACATAGAATCACAACAGAAAGAAATACAAAATAATAATGGGAAAAAGATATAAGTCAGAGTGATCTATAGGATCACAAAAAGTAGCTGTGCTGTAGGACAGAGAATAAATCAGGAGATAATTAAATCATGTAAAAAAAAGGCAATTCACAAACATGGGGCGACTTTAATCTTTATGTAGATTGGGAAAATCAAATTGGCACTGGTAGCCATAGGGAAGAATTCATAAAGTATACTATAGGTGTTTCCTGCAACAATATATTGTGGTTCCAACTAGTGATCAGGCTATTTTGGAACTGGAAAAGTGAATGAGACAGGTTTAATAAATTATCCAAGGGGAATAGATCCTTAGAGAATAGTGACCATAACATAGTAGAAGAACATGCTAGAATATCATTCATTTTGAGTGAGAGAAACATCGGTCATAAACAGCTATGCAAAATTTAAATAAAGGTAATTACACAGGAGTGAAGCAGTGAATTGGGAAAGGAGTTTAGACAAAAAGACGGTTGATGAACAGTGCAAGACATTGAAGAAAATGGTGCATGACTCACAGACCAAAACAAGAGAAAAACACAGCAATCAATTTGCATCCAGCAAACCCCTATAAACGGCAAATTAGTAATGAGCAACAAATCTGTTTTAGTGATGTCTCTGGAAGGATAAATCATGGCCAGGCCCAGTATTATTTCCCTACTTGCCTTTGTCTTTGGAGAGGTGATGGCATAGAGGCAATGCCCTGCATAATTATCCTGGACCCTAGGCTAATGTTCTGGGAACAAGGGCTCAAATCCCACAATGCTGGATGGTTACATTTGATAAAAGAATAAATGTTGGCCTAGCCAGTGATTCCCATGTCATAACTTAGTGAGCCTTTTAAAAACTGCCCACAGAGTCTTCCATACCTGTCTTACTTCCAAACTCTGAGGTTACCACAAAGGGCTTTCCTTCTCAATCTTTCCCCTCCCTGAGGTGTGGTTGCTAAGGCTACTTTATACTGTATTTGGGACCTTGATTTAATGTCTCATCGAAAAGACAACACATAAAATGGGGCAGCGCTCGCTTAGTAGTGCCTGAAACATCAAGAGGAATTATGCACCCAAGCATAAAACTAAGGAATAAATTTATGTATTTTGACATAGGATGAACTACATTGACAGCCAAAAATCGAGATATTTTTCAAAACAAAAACTAGTTAGAACAATTGATGTTGGAGACTTGCAGAAGTCGCTATTCAGCCCAAAGAGAAGATATCTAAAGAGTAACAACTGGTATATATGTGCTCCTTTAATACAGGACAAATGTGGTGTACAAGATTACATGCAGAGACTGCGCGAAACACTATAAAGGACAAACAGGCAGACAACTAGCGATCGGCATTCATGAACATCAGCTAACCACTAAATGCCACAACCAGCTATCCTTAGTATCTATACACATAGACGACAAGGACCACAAATTCGACTGGGACGACACAACAATAATAGGACAACCCAAACAGAGGACAGCCAGAGAATTCCTAGAAGCATGAGGCTCATCCACGGACTCCATCAATAAACACAATGACCTAGACCCAATATACCGACCACTGCAACAAACAACCAGAACCAGTAACCGGAAGCAGTAGGAACGAAACCAAATAAATTCCAACCAACAGAGTACAGCAGCACTTCACAGGAAGCTGCAACAGCACTGAGAATGTCACCTAGAAAGGAGACAAAACGGCTGCAAACCAAATGCCCAGCTCAACGAACGTAACAACAACTGCAACATAGTAAACTGTCCAAAGGCATTCTGCAGGAGTAACTTTCAAACAGAATTTGACTCCAAGCTACATAATGTGATATTGATTCATAAACCAAAAGGCAGGCAAGAGCTGGGTCTTAAGGAGTGTCATTAGAAAGGAAATGGTATATCACAATAGGACAAGAGAAATTTGAAACACCTGAAGCAGATGATCATGATGGGTAGTGGTACCTCAGCCTTTTAACCATACAAGTCAAACTGCATGTTGATGCCTTAGCATTACGAAGCTCAAAATACATCTGACACAGAATCTCATCACTACCCACAAATCTTAAAAATAGCTACAAAAACAGAAAATTACTCAGGCTAAAACATAATTCTAAAAAGTGAAAAAGCGTAATTCCCAATAAATAAAAATGTAATTTGACTACAATTTTTCTTGATCAGTGAAGAGAATATGATTGAAGCTTCAGTTATTATTGAGCATAACAATCACAGCATGCAACAGGCTCTCTCCAAAATGACAATAAGTGCCTGAATACAATTTGCATTGAAACCAAACACCGACCTTTATGGCTGAATTTCTTTTCATATCTGGCATCACTGGCACCAGTTTTGATTCACAAGACCTGCTTTTCTAGTCCTGATGATTTTTGACTTGGTATCAACCATCCGACTTTGTTTTCCCACCCTGGCTCACAAAGAATTTCTTAAAAATGATGCTAACTAGTTTAGATCATGACAGCTGTTGACCCTGTCAAAGTCAGCAAGACACTGCTGCTTTGTTTGATTTTAATATAAATGAGGTTGCGTGGTCAAAAACATGAAGGTAAACAAGAGTCATAGGAATCATGTTACTGACCCGAGGGGCTGTTAGGAAAAAGGCAGCAGAGAAGGCAGTTTATAAAACATTGAGACTACAGTAGCAGAAGGTTTAGGACAGTGCTGGATTAGGGATTCCTGAGGGTCAGCAACATTTAAGGAATTACATCCCCCAAATCATCAAAACACAAATGTATTGTAAAATCCCTGCAGAAACAGGCTCATTGAATGTTTTGGCACTCCATAAATAAAACAAAATATTTGTTTGAAACCAACCTAGCCACAGAAAGAAATGTTAAAAGGGCAATCAAAAATATGATGAAAAGAAGAGGTTTTAAGAGTAAATGTTTGTGCTTATCTGTGGGTTTGAGCTTAGAATGCCCTGAAAACCTTTACAGCAAATGCTTCTTTTCCTTAACTTAATGTAGGCAATGTTGTAATCTACAAGATTCCTGTTTCTTATTGTCTTATGGCAGCCAACTTACACTCAGTAAACACCCACAAATAACATGGCAATAATAACTAGTTAATTTGTTCCAATTATGTTGAGTGAGTGATTAGATATTGCCCAGAACTCCCAATTCTTTTCCAACTGAAAGTCATATAATCTTTCATGTCTACCTAAGAGTGCAGGTGGTTTAGCATTCATGAAAGACTGCACGTCGAAGAGTGTAACACATTTTTATCACTTAACCATAGTGTCAGCCTAGACATTGCATTCAATTCACAGGAAGTGGGACTTGAACCCACATGTTGCTAACTCAGAGATGTCAGCTATCACTTTAGGAGGAAAGAGATATGGAGAAGATTAGGGAGGGAATTACTGGGCTTAGGATCGAGATGGCTGAGGTTACTACTGTTAATGAAGGAATTGGACATGAAGACAAAAAAGAAGCACAGAGTCCTCAGGAAGCGAATGAAGTTCCACAGGGTCAGAGGGATGGGAAAATGTTAACCCTTGGAGAGATCAGAGCACGATGATGAAAAATTTACATTGAAGAATTGCCAGACTGGGAGTCCACAAGGAATTGGTGAACAAACTTAGTATAAGTTGGGATATGGATAGCAGAGTGTTGGATGAGTTTCAGTTTATAAGAAGGAGGAAGTTGGTAAGTCCAGCAGGACGGCATAGGAATAATCAAAGCCAAAGGTAACAAAGACACGGATGAGTGGACAATGCTATAGACTTGAAAAATCAGAGATTTTTGTGTAAAGCGTTGCTAATCTGAAGGAGGTTAATGTTCATATTGCATTGGCACCACCATTCTGATGATATAAGACACTGTATGTAGGCAAAAGCAAGAAGTTTTAATCATGCTTTCAGAAGGAGTAGAAGTAATTGCACAAGTTCCCAAGGACTTTAGTAATTATTTCTGACAAAATATGTACTCATTATTACATTGAAATAAACTTTCTTGTTATCTAAAAGCAGTGCCTCATTTTAGATACTGTACTGTGCTGTATCCTCTACCACTAATTGATGGGAAGGCCCAAGATAAAGCATAAATAAATGAGGATAGGTGGTGGTGAACTACCTCAAACAAACCTATCATATATAGATAGAGATAGCAAATACCTCAAGTTACCAGGAATAGTCTTCTATGAAAATAGCAACGGTTTGAGTGGTGTGAATCTGGTGACCACCATGAAAAGTAATTCAGAACATCCAGAAGAAAATAAATCATTACAAGCAGTGAGTTTATCACTTTAAGAACATTAACAATTTAAGAAGACCCAGACAGTTAGCAAGCAGCTGAAATGCAACAACCAATAGCGAAAGACAGCAATGTCAGATCTGAAACAAAGACTCCTTCATCACTGAAGTTGATCAGAAGATGAAACTCAATAAAGTTTGTGGAAGGAAACAAATTCTGAAATCAAGTATGAGCAGTATAACCCACTTGCACTCATTTAGAAATACTTCAATGATCATCTTCAGACAATAGAAGACTCAATGACTCAACGCTCTGACGGCTGATTGAGCAGCATTCCTTCAGTCATGTGACTGAGGTTTTGAAGTAGTGTGCTTCACCAGTTAGGTGCAAGTGAGGACTGCAGATGCTGGAAATCAGAGTCAAGAGTGTGGTGTTGGAAAAGCACAGCAGATCAGGCAGCATTAGAGGAGCAGGAGAATCAAGGGCTTATACCTGAAATGTCGATTCTCCTGCTCCTCGATGCTGCCTGACCTGCTGTGCTTTTATACCACCACATTTTACTTCACCAGTCAAACTACCACAGAGGGCGACTGAAGTCATCCAACCTGATCAATAACTCGAGGGAGATAAGCTGCACATGATCCACAGGAGCCAGGCCTATATCCACAGAATCAAGACATAGTCAAGAATAAGAAAATATCTGTTGGATATTCACAAGATTGCACATATACCAGATTAGGTTTTGGACTAACTACCTGTGCTAGCAAGAATCCCTCAGTGACAAAAATTCAAGATATTAAAGGTCCTTCAGATAAGGTCATAAACTAACAAGGTTTATAAAGAACAACAACCTCTAAGAAGAATATCCAGATACAAAAGGTGATCCAGGGAGAAATAATTCACAGATCAGAATCAGGGTTATCAGACTTCAAACAAAAGATCTCTCGTTTTTCCAAGTCCAAAGAGGAATGTGCGAGACATCCAACTACCTACATTTGTAAAGTCAAAGACTTGGGGGAGATGGAGTAGTGGTAAATACAGCATGGTTATACACAACATTGTATAATGGGTTAAGAATGACATAAATAAAATCTTAGGTCAGCTGTTTGGGAAGGTAATGTTTTGAAGAAATTAATGTTCATGATATTCTGGCCCCATTATTGTCTTGATTTCACACACAATCTGTGGGTGGAGACAAGAGGTTCCACATTAGGTTTCAGAGGGAACGGGTGTATCTGTACCATCTTAAGGTCCTGGTAGTCAAATAGCTCACCAACACCTTCTCAGGTGCATCTTTGGCAATAAGTGCTGGTTTAGCCAGTGCTTCACCTGAGGCCCACTGAAGATGTTATCTAGTAGGGTGACAAAACATCTGGAAATGAACCTTCAAGCTCAGTGAGCAAACCTACATCCAAAACCTCAACCTGAGCTACAAATCTTCTCAAAACTCATTTAGCCAATGATGCCCACATCCATAACTGAATAAAAGTAAGTGCCTGACCGAATGTAGTTGTACTTATTGATATCATGCAGTAAACTTTCTTGTTATGGAAGAACAGCAGCTGTTTTTAGAAACTCCATAGTGGCTCAAGATTGCCACAAATCACTAGATTATGCAGTCATCTATGCAACATTCTTACATTTGTTACGACTCCAACTTCCCCAAGAAATTTAACAACACAGGAGGATTGGTAACAGTGAATTATATCTTAAACATCCCTTATCCAGTAACATATTTTGGGAGTGATGGCAAAAGCCATACAGTGGTAGGAGTGGTCATTTGGGAAAATATCACAGTGGTTTTCCTCTCCTGTCTGCCTGTAAGGTACTCAGCTTTTCCAGTCATGATAAATGAAATTAGCAAATCAGTAAAGTGGGGTTGAAGCGCCCATCTATCTACTCTCTGATCTTGTGCAATGATAAGCTAGCACACAGCAATGTTTGTTATCACATGTTCATATTTATCAAAAGGGCTTCAACTAGGAAGTGTTAAAATACATTACAGCTTAACAATCCTATAACAGGTTCCAAAGTTGAAGGCCGAGGCCTTAAATGCCTTACTGAAGGCATGTTACAAGGAGAGACAAAACTAGTTCATAAGCAGTTGTGACATCATGGCTAAATCACTGAATGATCTTTAGTAGAGTTGCTATAGTCTCTTTTCTCTCTTGCTCTGTAACTTTATTCTACCACAAAACCCTCTCAGTCTTGATTTATTTTGCTTCACTGTTGATGCCAATACTTTCTAAACATTCTGCCTCACCTTCTCTTCCTTTAAGATGATATTTGGTTATCTTCCAGTTACCTTCCTCACATTTTCAGTATCAATTTAATTTGATAACAAGCCTGTGCAGAATCTTAGGATGTTTTACGATATTAGAAGTGATAAATCACTCTATGGGCTATATTTCACAGCTCCTTTCTGGCACACTAGAAGACCAGTAAAGGGACATGTAAATCCTTCATGGCCTTCCCACTGGTCCCTGATCTGTCTCCTATATTATAACGCATGGAGGAGGCATCACTTGTGCTACTAAGGATCATAAGTGGTCAAATACACCAGCTCCATAAGATAAACTTCACATGGGACAGAAGGTGCAGGCTTGGGTAATTAGTGTTGCTTCCAGCAGGAATGGCTGTTGGACGATTGGCCTTTTGGTGTATGGGCTTCCATCAGAATTGGTAATCCAGCAACCTATAGCATCCAGCATCCCATAGTATCCAGCACCCCACAGCATCCAGCACTATAGGTCTAAAGGACAAGCCGGCAATGTTGAGTTCAGTCATTCAGTCAAAGCAGCTTTTACTCTGACATAAACAGACAAAGCTGGATAAAAAAAAAATGTTGTCGTGACTTACTGCCGAATTCTTAGTGAAATTAAAATTTATTTAGATTTATAAAATCATTAGGAGTAAAGACAAGGTGACTAGCAGGTGTCTTTCCCCTAGAGTGGGGGATTTTAAGTCTAGGGGTATATCCTTAAGGTGAGAAGAGTAAAATCAAAAAAGACATGAGGGGCAACATTTTTACACAGAGAGTGGTTCATGTGTGGAATGAACTTCCAGACGAAGTGGTGGATGCAGGTTTAGTTACAGTTTGGATAAGTACATGAATAAGAAATGTTTTGGCGGATATGGATCAAGTGCAGGCAGGTGGGACTAGTTTGGTTTGGGATTACGGTTAGAATGGACTGGATGGATTGAAGGATCTATTTCTGTGCTGTATGACTCTATAATTAACATTTGAGAAGAGAATCAATGCACCATTACGAAGTGAAACCAGGAGCTTTCGCTTTTGGACTTATAATTAAGGCTGAGGTAACTGTGCATAAGCATTGTCCCACTTTGGGGAAGTGTTCTCTTTATTGGTCTTCCTTCTATGAAAATTTAGTTACTGCTGTATCGAGGCATGATCCAAGCTCAGAACACCGTATAGAAAGTAAACTCTGGTCACTTGGTTTATCACTGCCCCCACATCATGCCACAGAACCCATAAATGTCATACCAACTCTGTACTTACAGACAGTGAGGGAGTGAGAGTACGTGGAAAAACAGATAGCAAGAAATATGCTTTTAAACATCAAAATGTCCCGTTTATACTAAATAAATTATGTAATTCATGATCAGTTTTATCTTTCCCATTTTTCTTTTAATGACTCCTGCCTTGGGGCAACTGACTGTGTGGAGTTTGCACATTCTCCCTGTGTCTGCGTGGGTTCCTCCGGGTACTCCGGTTTCCTCCCACAATCCAAATTTGTGCAGGTCAGGTGAATTGGCCATGCTAAATTGCCAAGTCAGGGGTAAATAAAGGGTAAGGGAATGGGTCTAGGTGGATTACTCTTCGGAGAGTCGGCGTGGACTTGTTGGGCCGAAGGGCCTGTTTTCAGACTGTAGGGAATCTAATCTAATGTAATCATTCCCAATTTGCCTTCTCATAAAGGCAGTAACTCATACATCGCTGCTTTCAGCTTCTACACAGCATCATTAGGTTAAGACTGAGATACAGACAATAATGATCCACCATCTCCACTTCGCAACAACAAACTGAACACTATCAGGAGTCCTTTAACACATTCTGAAAACAAATACACTAATAACAAGCATTATGGACCTACTAGCTAGCATGATCTAGGCACCAGAAATGACAATGGCAGAAACAGCCCTGTCGATCCTGCAAAGAACTCCTTAATAATATCTGGGGGCTACCACCAAAGTTGGGAGAGCTGTCTCACCAAATAGTCAAGCAACAGCCTAACAAAATTATACTCACTGAATCATACATTACAGACAATGTCCCAGATGCCACCATCACCATCACCATCCCTAGATGTATCCAGACAAAATGGCAGGACAGATCCAGCAGAGGTGCCTGCACAGTGGTGTATAATTGGGCAGGAGTTGCCTTGGGAGTCACCGTGGGAGTCCTCAACATTGACTGTGGACTCCCTGAAGTCTCATGGCTTCAGATTAAACATGGGAAAGGAAACCTCTTGCTGATTACCATGGATTGTACTCCCTCAGCTGATGAATTAGTATTCCTCCGTGTTGAAGAACACAGCTATGAAACAGGACTATTTGTGTGCCAAACAGCATAAACAGCAAATGACAGACAGAACTAAGCCAACTGAGGGTGCTAAGGGTGCAGAATGTGCTCTGGTTGGGACATTTCAATATCCTCCACCAAGAGTGGCTCAGTAGCAGCACCATTGACCAAGCTGATCAGCTCCTAAAGTACATAGCTACTAGACTGGGCCTGTGGCAGGTAAGGGTACCAACAAGAGAGAAAAATCTACTCAACTTCATCCTTTCCAATCTGCCAGCTACAGATGAATCTATCACTGACAGTACTGGTGACAGTCCTTGTGGAGACAAATTCTGCCTCTGTTGTGTTGCGTAGCACAATCACTGTGTTAATTGGGACAGACATCGAACAGATCTAGCAACGCAAGACTGGGCATCTATAAGGTGCTGTGGGCCATCAACAGCACTGTACTCCGGCACAATCTGCAATATCATGGCCCAGCATATCCCCCCTCAACCATTACAATCAAGCCAGGGGATCAACCCTGGTTCAATGGTGAGTGCAGGAGGGCATGCCAGGAGCAGCAGTAGGCATAGCTAAAAATGAGGTGTCAATCCTGGTGAAGCTGGAAAACAGGACTATTTGCAGGCCAGACAGCATAAGCAGCAAGTGACAGATTAGATTCCTTACAGTGTGGAACCAGGCCCTTCAGCCCAACCAGTCCGCACCGATCCTCTGAAGAATAACCCATCCAGACCCATTTCCCTCTGACTAATGCATCTAACATTATGGGCAATTTAGCATGGCCAATTCACCTGGCCTGCACATCTTTGGATTGTGGGAGGAAACTGGGACACCCGGAGGGAACCCACGCAGACACAGGGAAAATGTGCAAACTCCACACAGAGAGTCGCCAGAGGCAGGAATTGAACCCGGGTCTCTGGTGCTGTGAAGCAACAGTGCTAACCACTGTGCCACCGTGCCACCCACTATGGTTGGGCCAGGGACACAACCCTGAGAAACTCCTATGGTGGTGATCTGGAACTGAGATGACTGATCTCCAGTAACCACAACAATCTTCCTATGTGCCAGATATAACTCCAACCAGTGAAGAGTTTGCTCTCTGATACCCATTGATTTGAGTTTTGCTAGGGCTACTTGATGCCACGCTTGGTTGAATGCAGCCTTGATGTCAAGGGCTGTCACTCTCACCTCACATGTGGAATTCAGCTCCTTTGACCATGTTTGAACCAAGGATGTAATGAGGTCAGGAGCTGAGTGGCCCTGGCAGAACCCAAACTGGGCATCACTGAGCAGGTTATTGCTGAGTGGTGCTAGTTGATAGCTTTATTAATGTTATCTTCTATAACTTTACTGATAATCAAGACTAGAATGATGCGGTGGTAATTGGCCAGGTTGAATTTATCCTGCGTTTTGTGTACAGGATACACCTAGACGATTTTACAACTTGTCGGCTAGATGCCAGTGTTGTAACTGTATCGCAGGGCTTGGCTAGGAGAGCAGAAAGTTCTGGAGCACAGGTCTTCAATACTATTGCCGGAATGTTGTCAGGGCCCATAGCCGTTGCAGTATCCAGTATCTCCAACCATATCTTGGTATTGCGTGGAGTGAATCCAGTTGGCTGGAGACTGGTATCTTTAATGCTGGGGACCACTGGAGGATGCTGAGATGGCACATAGCACAATGCTTCAGCCTTGTCTTTTGCACTGATGTCCTGGGCTCTTCCATAATTGAGGATGGGGATATTTGTGTAGCCTCCTTCTCCATTGAGTTGTTTAATTGTCCACCACCATTCATGACTGGATGTGGCAGGGACTGCAGAGCTTAGATCTGATCTGTTGGCTGTGGGATTGCTTAGCTCTGTCTGGGCGGCACGGTGGCTCAGTGGTTAGCACTACTGCCTCACAGCACCAGGGATCCAGGTTCGATTCCATCCTCAGATGACTGTCTGTATAGAGTTTGCACATTCTCCCTGTGTCTGTGTGGGTTTGCTCCGGTTTCCTCCCACATTCCAAAAATGTGCAGGTTAGGTGAATTGGCCATGGTAAATTGCCCGTAGTGTTAGGTGAAGAGGTAAATGTAGGGGAATGGGTCTGGGTGGGTTGCGCTTCAGCGGGTCGGTGTGAACTTGTTGGGCTGAAGGACCTGTTGCCACACTGTAAGTAATCTGAACCATCTTCAGCTGCTCCCTCCATCATAAAGTCAGAAGCGAGGGAGTTTGCCAATGATTGCACAATGTTCAGCATCACTCACAATTCCTCAGATACTGTGTTCAAATGCAACAAAATCTGTCAATATCCAGGCTTGCAATGACAAGGGGCAAGTAACATTCAAGCCACACAAATGCTAGGCAATGACCATCTCCATTAGGAGATGATGTAACCATTGCCCCTTGACACTTAAAGGCAATGCCATCACTGAATTCCCCACTATCAACTACTTTGGGATTACCATTGATCAGAAACTCTACAGGACTCACCATATAAACAGTGGCTAAAAGTGCAGATCAAAGGTAGAAATACAGCCGCAAGTAACTCACCTCGTGACTCCTCAAAGGCTGTCCATCATATATAAGGCAAAACTTAGGTGTGTGATGGAATATTCCCCATTTGCCTGGATGCATTCCAACAACACTCAAAGCTCAATACCATCGAGGATAAAGCAGCCCGCTTGACTGACACCACATCCACAAGCATCCACTCCCTCCACCACATGCTTGGTAGCAACAGTGTATACTGTCTATAAGATGCACTGCAGAAATTCACCAAAGATCCTTAGACATCACCTTTGAAACCCACAACCACTCCCATCTAGAAGGACAAGGGCAGCATATCCATAGGAACACCATCACCTCTATGTTCCCACAAACTACTTACCACCCTGACTTGGAAATATATCGCTGTTCCTTCCTGGAATTCTGTCCCTAAAGGCATTGTGGGTCAGCCTACAATAGGTGGACTGCAGCAGTTCAAGAAGGCTTCTCAAGAGCAGCTTGGCAAAAAAACGTTGGTCAGCCAGCGACGCCCACATCTCACAAGAGAGTAAACTTTTTAAAAGTCTGTCATTATCTTACATTTACTCACATCACTCCCTTCCCCAGTACCTTTCAAACTATTTATAAATTCTTTGCATGTTAATGCAAATCACTGTTATAAATTCTTAATAAATCTTTCAATGCAGTGTACTTTCCCCTCTAGCAGTTGTTTTCTGAGAATTACGTTAGCCAACTTCTCGTTATGCATATTCCAACAATTTTAATCACATGACCCCTTGATATCAACTGCCCTGGCCCCACAATCCCACCAGACACATGCAACTTTCTTACAACTGGAAAGCAAGTTGATTTAGTTACTCAATTGAATGATTCTGAAAATTAAACAGCTTTTTTAACTGCCTAACCCCCATCTTTAGTTTTCAGTTGTCCCAAGCTATTACTGCAAAAGTTGCATGCTGCAGTTTCAAAGATTTTTTTTCCCATAGAGACTGCAGGACAGTGCAGAGAGTTGGAAATCATCAAAACACATGGCCACTTATTCCTCTATGATGCATCTGAGCTCAAAAGTTCAGCAGAAATACACAATGGACAAGTTCCAGTTGATCTGATGCTCCTACACTGAGTGATTCTAATGCTTTGCATTCCATCATAAGATTGATCGAATCTCTTGCTTGGGCCCTTAAAATCACAAGCTTTTTCTCCTCTCTTGTAAGTTCTCAATAGTGTCAGACAATTCTTCTCTTGACAATCTGGAGAGAAAGTTTATTAGGACCATTTCAAAGTTACTGTTAATTACTAGTTCACAGCTGAGAGATCAATGTTTCACTTCCTCCTGAGAGAGTATTGCTCCATCATTGAACAGAACTTAGTCACAGCAGAGAGAGAGAGAAACTTCCTCAATTAGAGAGAGTGTGGCTAGAAATCTCTAGGCATAATGTAATATCTTACAATGTAAGTTACTATACATGCATTTCTAGTTTGCTTATTTAAGGTTTTTGTATTGTGATCCAAACACTGCTTAGGTCTATACTCCACCCTGCAGGGTGCATTTCCAATAGGGGAGGCAGAGGCTCTCAACTGATCCCAATATTGTCCTGCTTGAACCATGTCATGACTTTCAGGAGCAGATGAGCTAAGGCAAGGGCAGAGTTGGGTGATGTTACGGAAGTGGAAGAACGTATGGAAATGTGCTTGGAATCTTACTTTGGGATCAAATATGACATTGAGGTTGCAAACAGGCAGGTTCACATTTATACAGTTGCCAGAAGAGTGATGGTCAGTATTAACACAACAGAGTTAATGGCATTGGCCCAAGTCTTCTCAATATTGCCGTGGGTGGCACGGTGGCAGAGTGGTTAGCACTGCTGCCTCGCAGCGCCAGAGACCCGGGTTCAATTCCCGCCTCAGGTGACTAACTGTGTGGAGTTTGCACGTCCTCCCCGTGTCTGCGTGGGTTTCCTCCGGGTGCTCCGGTTTCCTCCCACAGTCCAAAGATGTGCAGGTCAGGTGAATTGGCCATGCTAAATTGCCTGTAGTGTTAGGTAAGGGGTAAATGTAGGGGTATGGGTGGGTTGCGCTTCGGCGGGGCAGTGTGGACTTGTTGGGCCGAAGGGCCTGTTTCCACACTGTAAGTAATCTAATCTAATCTATTAGTTAAGGGTAATTTCTGCTTATCTGATACTGCAAGTTGAACAAGCAGTCTGACAATTCAAAGTACTGTGGGGGGGCGTCAAGAAAGGTGGAAGGCGGAAACCAATGCTATATTTTTGGATGATGCTGAAAGGGATTAGGAATAGGAATTGGCCAGAGATAGATATTTTCAGGACACTAAAGATAACTTACAGGATATAAGCCAAGTAATACTCTAGTGCTAATTCGGTAAATAACAATTGAACCCAGGTTCCATGAGACTGGCATGAGAGTGGACGGTGGGGTTGGTGGTGTTAAATGCTGTATAATTGTCAAGGATGAGGAAGGAACACTTACCATAGTTACAGTCAAATAGAAGGTCAGTTATGATGTGAACTGCCTAAATGCTAAAGCAGTAGTGAAACTATAATTAGAGGATTCCAAACACAGAGGTCCAAGAAAGATGGGCACAAGTTTGGGAAGCAATCATGTATTGAAGGACTGAAGGGTAAAGGTTAAATGTGACAATATTTGCAGTGACAGAGGGATCACAAGAGGTTTTTTTTGAGGAGAAAGGTGATGAAGGCAGATTTGAAGGGCAAAAGCAAAGTAACTGAGGAGAGACAACTGTTAATCACATCAACTAACATAGAGACCAAGAAAGGATCTTGGTCAGTCAGTAGTCTCATGAGGATAGAATGGAGGGAGCAGATGGTGAGACTGATTGACAAGAAAACCTCGAGAGGGCATGAGGGGAGATAGCAGACAAACAATGACGAATGCAAGTTTAGAGCTGGAGCAGTGATGAAGCCAAATATATTGTCTCAATCTTAACAACAATAAGTCTCTCACTCTTGTGGAGAATGGAGGGAGAAGAGTTAAGTTAATGGCTTGTCGCAGAGAATGGAAGCCAGTGCTGAGTTGGAAAACAAAGGAAGAAAGATGGATGTCGCAAAACAGATCCTTCATAAATGAAGACCGTTGTTAGAAATACTCGCTTCAACAAAATCAAGTTATTTAATGGAGATTCAGTGATAATACCAGTCTATTGTTCTGGGTTAGTAAGTATTAAAACATAACTGGCAGATGGTATTGAGTTTTATTTAATTAATAATTTTTTCAAGCAAGCACCTCTATTAGGAAAAACACCCCAAAGTGCAACATAGCAAGAAAATGGATGTTGAAGCAAAAACAGAAATTGCTGGAAAAACTCAGCTAGTCTGGCAGCATCAGTGGAAAAAATTCAGAGTTACTGTTTAGGGTGCAGGGACCCTTCCTCAAAATTAGATCTGCAGTTCTGAGGAAGGGTCACTGGAACTGAAACGTTAACTCTGATTTCTCTCCACAGCTGCTGTCAGATTTGTTAAGCTTTTCCAACAATTTCTGGTTTTGATTCTGATTTCCAGCTTCTGCAGATCTTTCAATTTTTATTTAAAAGATGAAGATTGATTCTTGAATAGGGAAGTCTGCCCAAAATTGAAGAGATACTGATTGCAAAGTTTACAGCATAAGTTTCAGAGAGTGAGGTCAGTATTGAAAGAGAAATGGTGGTAAAATGTGAGGTGCTACTTCAGAAACAGGGGAGAGGAGCATGTTGTTGGAGTTTGAAGGCTGGAGGAGATGATAGAGAGAATTTGTAAATGAGGATAATGGTGTTTAATTAAATATGATCTTTGGCACTCAGTTATGTGGGATATGAGGAAAGCGGGATTGTTCTCCTTAGAGCAGAGAAGTCAAGGGAACATTTAATAAAGGTGTTCCAAATGACGAAGAGCTTTGATTGGGTAGGTGAAGAGAAATTATTTCATCCACCAGGAGGTTGTTAACCAGAGGACAAAAATTCAAGATAGGTGACTAAACAATCAGAGAGGAGATAAGGAGAAGTTGGTTTTTGATTTGCAAGTATTATTATTGAATCCATGGCCTATAAGAGTATTGAAAGCCACTTCTAGATTAGATTAGATTGCAGTGTGGAAACAGGCCCTTCGGCCCAACAAGTCCACACCAACCCACCCAGACCCATTCCCCCACATTTACTCCTTCACCTAACACTACGGGCAACTTAGCATGGCCAATTCACCTAACCTGCACATTTTTGGATTGTGGGATGAAACCGGAGCATCCAGAGGAAACCCACACAGGCACAGAGAGAATGTGCAAACTCCACACAGAGAGTCACCTGAGGCAGGAATTGAACCCGGGTCTCTGGCGCTGTGAGGCTGCAGTGCTAACCACTGTGCCACCGTGCCGCCCACAAACAGGAATAGAAACAATAATGCATGTTTTTAAAATTTGCTCATAGGATGTGCGCATTGCTGACATTTATCCTTAAATGCACTCGAGAAACAAGTGGTAAGCCAATCTCTTGTACTGTTAATGTCCATGGTGGGCAGATACACCTGCAGTGCTGTTGGGAAGGGAGCTCCAGGATATAGTCATATATGCAATGACATAGTTCCAAGTCAAGATGGTGTGAGGCTTGGAAGGGAAGTTATAGTAGTAATGTTCCCATGCATCTGCTGACCTTGTGCTTCTATGTGGCAGAGTTGACAGGTCTGGAAAGTGCTGTTGAAGAAGCCATGAGTTGCTACAGTGTATTTTGTAGTTGGTACACACTGCTGTCACTGTGTGCCTGTGATGGATGGGGTGCCAAATTTATCCTGTTGGACAGCTTTATCTTTGTGTGGGTTGGGGTAGGAGGAGGGGCGAAGGGGAGGAAAACAATCATCACACCGGTGCTTCAAAGTGCCAGGTTCCTGGGTTCAGTTCCAGTCTTGGGTGATTGTTGGAATTTGCACATTCTCCCTGTAGGCTTCCTCTGGGTGATCTGGTTTCCTCCCACAGTCCAAAGATGTGTAGGTTAGGTAGATTGGCCATGCTAAATTGCCCCAAGTGTCCAGGGATTGCAGGCTGGGCAGATTAGTCACGGTAAATGCAGGATTAGGGGGATAGGGTCGAGGTTGGGTTGCGTGGACTGTGTGGGATGCTCTTCAGAGGGTCAGTGCAGACTTGATAGGCCAAATGGCCCCTTTCTGCACTCTAGGGATTCTATGATTCTACCTGGAGATAGGAAACAATTACACTGTGTTTATAAAGAAATGTTTAGAGACATAAAGGGGGCAAAATGCAAAAGGACCTGAAAACAACTGGGGAAGTAGAGTACAAGGGTAGGCAGCAATGTGGGCAGCAGTTAGTCTGCACTACTGAGCCTGCACCTCTTAGAGGGATGAAACAAGTGCTGAAAGCCATTCAAAAGATGTGTGTGGCATGGGGGAATATTCAATAAAAATGAAGCATGGTAGATCATGGGCACTGGACATTAAAGCCTTGGTGCTGGAAGTGGAGAAGTGGAGATATGGTCAACACAAGTGATCCAAGAGGTAGCCATAGATAGTCCTACTGGTCAATGCCAGGAATCCAGCCAGAGGACTTGAATGCAGTGCCACAAAACCCTCAATAACCTCACATGAATGGGAACGGTCAGTGAATGCATTATCAAAAATGATATCCTGCCAACTGTACCATCAGCCTGACACTCTCTTCAAGATGCACCACACTATCATTGTTTATCTACTAGAAATCAGGAGTCATTCAATATCTGATATTCACCAATACAAGGCTTCACGTCACCTTAATGCACTTACCACAGCTGCAAATCTCACGCACCCACAGCTCAACAGTTTGCGGATACTGACTTCTGTTCAACCATGACAGCCACACCACCCAAACACATTGCACTGCATTCAGTGGCAGGCCTCCCTCTTTTGTGTAGTCACACAAACTATAGGTAACATGGAACTGGAAAGCTTGTGTGTCTGAACTCCCACAGAGACTGAAATTATTGAAGCTAATATCTTTTATACTTCTTCTCAATTCCTCTCGGCATAACTCTTAAGGTTTCCAACTGTAATCAGTGGAAGTATCCACTTCCACAAACCTATCGTTGTTGCTTTTCTCCTTTCAACATCCAAGATTCCACAATGGCCAGGTGGTGGAGCAAGAAGTCAGAAAGGAAGAGAAGGAAACTTTAAGGCACACATGCTGAGATATTGGGCATGAATGACCTGCAGCTAGGGCAGAGGACAAGGGTAATGCAGGTTGAAGTCCACCAGAGGGTCAATGAATTGTGGTACGCAGATTTGGGGTGGTTTACAGAAGAATACTGATGGCTAAGCACAGAGGAATGCTTGCTGTGTTGTCAGGCCTTTCAAAAAATATCTGCTGTCAATGTTGAGGCACTTGAAGGAATGCACCCTCAGCTTGTCGCACAGCCTTTCCAGTGTGGAAATGGTGAGAAATCTAAGCCTCAACCACAACGCAGCAGTTTCCAGTGCAACACAATAATTCATTCCCAATGTCTCAGAGCTGCATGGAAATTCAGACTGAAGTCGTGTGAGGTTGGAGCTGTCTGCCACACGTTCAGACTGCTGTCACCACGGCTGCAGATAGAAGTGTTCAAACAGCTTTGTAGGGTGTCACAACAATCCAGAATCTGTCCTCAGATTACAGTATCAGCGGGTCAGTGGAAATTAAGGACATTATTCCTCCTCCTGGTGCCAATATTATTTGGGGTCGGTTCACTCAATCAACCAGAAGGCTAGTTTGTGATATGGAGCAACACCATATGTGGGATCAATTCCTGCACTGACAGAATATATCATGAAGGAATCTCCTTCTCAACCTCTTCTCTTGCCCAAGGCATGGTGACTGTTAGGTTAAACCACCACCGGTCTCTCTCTAATGAGAAAGCAGCCCTATTGTCTGATGTAACTATAATTATCTTTGCTGTGACCTGCCTGTCAGCTAAGCCTTGAGGTCTGAAACTGGGTCCAGTGCATAAAAACATTTTCACAATCAGTATGAATCAAAGTTCAAATCCTGCCGGGACAGATGGTAGAATTTGAATTCAATAAAATCTGGAATTAAAAGTCTAATTGTGACCATGAAACCATTGTCAATTGTTGGAAAACCCATCTGGTTCAGCAATGGGAAGGAAATCTTCTGTCCTTACTTGATCTGGCCTACATGTGACTCCAGACCCATAGTGATTTAGCTGACTCTTAACCATCCTCTGGGAAAATCATGGATGGGCAATAAATACTGGCCTAGCCAGCAATATCTATATCCAGAGAATTATTAAGAAAAAAAAGTTCATGATACATACCACCAAACAAAAATCTTATTTCATAGTTTCATTTAAAACAAGAGGAAAGGGGAACAATTCACTATTCATCCATAGTAAAGACATTAAATTCTGATTTCTAAGTGAAAGTGGATAAACATCAAAGTATATTGTCCTCGAAGGAAACTCTGTGTTAATATTAAAATCCCATTTCACAGTTCAATACTCTTCCATTGACCTGGCCTCTATTTATTACATGACCAAAGTCACCACAAAAAAAACATATAGTCTGTTCATTATTTCATTGTGCCTTTTGCTCAAATTGGCTGCTTCATTTCCTATAACACCAAATAGACTTCAAAATAAAACAGTACCTCATTTGTTGTGATATGTGTCTGCCCACTTGAAAGGTGCTATATAAATCCAAGTTTTTACTTTTATAACAAGTGTATCAAAGACATATGGATCTAATTACAGAGCAGAAAATTTAAGAGATAATTTCACAAACCAACAACAGACTTTCTTGTGTTTTAGTAACTGTATCGTGCACTTCAGAACAGCATTACATGCTTGAAAACACCATTTTATTCTAATACCCTTTATATCCTTAGCCTGTGTTAGAGATCTTTATCAAATTTAATTTACATGTTTGTTTTGTCCTATATCATCTATCTAATTAACAGATGAGAGCATCTGTAACAAAGAATTGAAGATTACGACATAATTACAGGAAATTTCTCAGTGCTGATCCACAGATAATTAGTTCTGTAGCAACACATCAAGAAGAGGTAGCTACATAGTTCAGCTCTGTTCAAATTAATTGGGTCGGCATCATTCAACTGGGAAGTTAATTTTGATTAGTTCAACAGGGTATTCGTAATGTCGTTATCATACTTTGGGTGTTTCTTTCTACTTTAGCATGATACACACTAAAGTGTGGTTTTATATAACTGGTTATGTCATGAGGAATTCAAATGTTCAACATAAGCTCAGGTTTGACCCAATTTCACCCACAGCATGGAAGTCTACCTTTGTTACTCAACTTTCACTGAGCAAAATCTGAAGTTCTTTTAAACTAATTTTGGTTCATGACCATTTCCAGGTCCCAACACTGCAAGATGATAGTAGGTAGGTTTCCCAAGCCAATCAGGAAGCTACCTTTTAGTCCGCTAGAGACTAAAGGTTCAACGTGAGGACCTGCAGCCTTACCAGTGGAAGTGGGCACAGTCACTGTCAGATGGTAAGCTCCAGAGATGCCCTGGAAAGAGTCTTAACAAGTAATGCCTTAGTTACTGGGGGGGGGGGGGGGGGGTGTATGCACACGCGCACGTGTTGGAGGACTGCAGTTGGTAAGAACAGGTTGCCCCTTCCCCCACCCCAGACACCTGCCAGGCTTTGGCCTCAATTTGGGGCTCAGTATTTTCCTGACAACATCTTAGTGGCATCCACAATTTGCCCATTGTCACACACTTGATTATTCAAATTCACCATGTGCTGTTGCCAGCTGGATAGCTGCTGTGATGTCCCATCTCTTGCCAGATTGTCCCAGATTGGAAATATACCAGGTCACTAACCCAATTTCCCCCTACCTAAGATTTCCTCCCATTCAAACTTCAAACCCACCTCTGTGGGGACTGGGAAGATTCGCTTGTTGTGTGTTTCTGTAGTGGCATTCTCTTACCCATGCATCAGAGGGTTAAAAGTTCAAGGTGTATTCTGGTGATTGTAATGCAAAATCCAGGATGACACATCAGTGTAACGTCAAGCGAGCGCTGTTGGGAAGCACTGCTATTTGAATACACATAAAACCCAGGCCAGATCTGTTGTACAAGGTAAGCATTCTGAAAGGGTTACTGTTGGAGACTGCACCCAATGTAATGATGTTTTACAGGCTCCATGAGTGTAGGGCAAAGCATCTGAGGATCTTGCCGATTGAAGATCTAAACCCACAGACCTTGTTGTAGTCTGAGTAATAATGGTAATGGAACGTGTAGCTGATAGCTATCATGCAATAAACATCATCTTGGTTAAGAACACCTTCTTGTTAAGACACAGTTGGTGGCAGCTCAACCTGCCAGTGATTGATATCCCAAACTCAGGTATGATAACAAGTATTTTCTTATTAGATTATTAGGAGCAGGATTGTCCATGGGCTTCTGAACTTTGCTGTTAAGCTCAAACAGGGGTC
Organism: Chiloscyllium punctatum; assembly: GCF_047496795.1. NCBI lineage: Eukaryota > Metazoa > Chordata > Chondrichthyes > Orectolobiformes > Hemiscylliidae > Chiloscyllium > Chiloscyllium punctatum. The sequence continues at coordinate 25,515,311 of NC_092779.1, forward strand.
AGAGTCATAGAGTCATACAATACAGAAACTGACCCGTTGGTCCATCTCGTCCATGCCAACCAAGTTTCCTAAACTAATCTAGTCTCATTTGCTTGTGTTTCCCTCTAAACTTTCCTATTCATGTATTTGCCCAAATGTCTTCTAAATGTTATAACTGTACCTGCACCTATCAGTTCCTCTGGCAGTTCATTCCACGTATGAACCACCCTCTGTGTGAAAATGCTGCCCCCTCAGGTCCCCTTTTAAATCTTTGTCTTCTCACCTTAAAAGTTTTGAACTCCCCTACCATTGGCGATCTTTGCTATTCACCTTAGCTCTGTCCCAATGTCCAGCCTATCCCTCCAGTCCTGGCAACATCCTTGTAAATATTTTATGAACGCTCTCCAATTTAATAATATCCTTCCTAAAGCAGGGCAACTAGAAATATACACAGTATTTCAAAAGTGGTCTCACCAATGTCCTGTACAACTGCAACATTATATCACTACTTCTACTCAGCATGGAGTATTAGAATGTTAGTCCATGGCTGATGACAATAGGTGATAAACAAACAAGTCAGGAAAGTCTGTGACTTGAGATTGGGAATTTGGAGCAGCTGATGTTCCCATGCATGTCCTTCCTCTGCTCTTTCAGATGACTGAGGAGTGGCATCTAAGAGTTGCTGCCCAAGAGGTCTTGGTGTATGTCTGCAGTATATCCTGTAGACAGTAGATATGCAGCCACCAATGAGCCTGAGATAGAGAATACCACAATTCCAATTACTCCCTTAACTGCCTTGTGAGGCACAGAATACCAAAGTCTCACAAACCTCACGAGAAAACAAAATTTCTCATTTCTGTCCGAAAACGGCAACTCCTAATTTTAACCAACGTCTTCTAGTTCTGGACTGATCCACAAGAGGAAGTATGATTTCAATATCCATCTTGACAAGGCCTTTCAGGATATTTGAACTTCAATAAAATCACCTTCATTCTTCTAATGAAAACAAGCCTAGCTTGTCTAATCTTTCCTCATGAGAAAGCCCAATCATCCCAAGTATCAATCTAGTGAACCTTTTCTGGACTGCCTCCAACATCCTTCCTTCCTTGTGGAGGTGATGGTATTGGACTGGTATGGACAAAGTCAGAAGTCACATAGCACCAGGTTATAGTCCAACAGATTTATTTGAAACCATAAATTTTCAGAGTGCTGCTCCTTCGTCAAGTGAAGACTTCACCTAATGAAGGAGCAGCGCTCAGCAAGTTTGTGATTTTAAATAAACCTGCTGGACTATAACCTGATATAGTGTGACTTCTCACTTCCTTAAACATGGAGACTGAAACTGTATAGATTGTTTGCGATGTGGTCTCACCAATGCCCTCGATATTGGAAGCATACCATCCTTACTTTTTTGTCAATTCCTCTCACAATAAAACATAGCATTCCAACTGCCTTCTTTTATTGTGTTCCTTGTTTTGCACAGATTTAGCAGATCTCAGTTAGGACTGCAGACAGGCGTGCTTGGATTGTGCTAAGTTGGCCTGCTAAGGCTAGGAAGGGCAAAATAAAAAAAAGTTACCTTGGGTTATATCATCCCTATCAGAGTCAGTAATAAAATTTGGCAGGACAGTCTGAGCAGTTGATGTTGCATTCAGTGATTGTTTTGTACTTTCATAATGTTCACTGCACACATCCTGGAATTTCACCACAGTGTTGATACATGCTTGACAAGGTCATTAATACATTGTGGTCATAAATGTTAAACATTAGGTTGTGACAGCTTTTACTCATACAATCTAGCCTGTTATAAATAAGCAGCCAGCAATGTACAGCAAAATGCTGGGAACATGGTTCAGTTATATTAAAACATGTACAACAACTGATAAATAATGAGGCAAGAAACCATGTTCCAAATACAAAAGTGAAAATGAGTTGTCTCCAGGGGAACAACAGCAATCTCAGGCCTTGTGGTTAATTTTTTGAAATAGTTCGCTGAGAAACTATAAGACTTCTTCCTAGAACTTAAAACCATTTGGTTTCCTGTGACCAGCAGTACTAACTGAAAACTGACATTACTGCATGAAAGAAATTTCAAAACTTAATATTTACAGAAATTCTGAAACTCTGCAGCTGTAATTTTTAAAGGCACACACAAAATGGACAGATGACACAATAAACTGTTTACATCAATATTATTGGATACTGTGTGAGCTTTCGATTATGGGTCCAGCACTGGTTACTGCAAAACCAGGTAAAGGTGAATAAGAATAATGAACAATCTATCCATGCACTGCTTATAATTTCCTCTTGATGCTACTTTCCCTATCTAATATTTCCCTACTCACTTGGATGACTATTAGTACCAGTAAGAACAAACACAAGTGATGGTTAATAAGTCCAGAGAAGAGAGGGGGAATATTGAACAAATTCAGTTGCTAAAGTACTTACACTTAAGATTATGTCCCTTTATGAATTAGACAGCAAATCTTGCAAGGTTGATATGTTGGACTATTTACTTGGAAAAGCTTGGATGTTGAAAACTATCAATCTACATGGTAACATCGCATACCCGCTTGTAACAACAAAGAAACCAGAATTATTTTCTCTATTTGTAATTCCTGAAATAAACAAACACTATCCAATGGGTTCAAGCAAATTCTATCTCAAAAACAAAATATGGATTTCCTGACAATGCAACTGTTGTAATTTTCTGAAGGAGGTAAGAATCACCATATGAAAACCATAACTCAAAATAAACAAGTTTATTGAATTATCTCCATACACAGAAATTAGCGAGTGACTTCTTGATTCATAGAGTTGTACAGCACAGAAACAGATCCTTTGTTTCAACCAGTCCATGCCAACCATAATCCTAAACGAAACGGTCCCACCTGCCTGCGTTTGACCCATATCCCTCCAAACATTTCTTATTTATATACTTATCTAAATGTCTTTTAAACATTGTAACTATACTGCATCCACCACTTCCTCTGCGGTTTATTACACACACAAACCACTCTCTGTGAAAAAACCGTCTCCTCATGTCTTTTGACATGCTTTCTCCTGTCACTTTAAAAATATGCTGTTTAGTCTTGAAATGCCCCACCCTAGGGAAAAGACATCTGCCATTCACCTTATCTATACCCCTCATGATTTTATAAACTTCTGAGGTCACCCTTCAACCTCTGACACTCCACTGAAAAAAAGATTCCGGGCTTCTTACTCTGCAACATGAGTCTAATTGTGACGTACAAATTTGGTCATGCAGCATCTGTTTTTCTGGCACCTCACAGTTTACAGAGTTCCAAATATGTTGGGGGTAATAACACTGCAGCTGAGTTGTTGTCTGCCATTTCAGGTAAGGTAGCATTACTGACAACAAGAGTACACTGTAGGAACATCACAAGGACAGAATGATTTATATAAATTCGAAGCCTGCCCATCTTGCAACATCTGTTGTGAACTTTCAAATGTTCTAGGATTTTGTTTGCCACGGGTTGAGCACACTGAGGCTACTATTAAGTACATTCCTTAAACTCACTTCAATATAGGAGTTGGTGGAATTGTATTTTGATTTCCAAGCACATATTTAAAGAACATGGGCTGCAACTACCTCGAATCCCATCACAACTTAGCTCCATATTTCTCAAATCCCTTGCACCCTCTACATGCCTGCCTTGACTACCACTACCACCACATCCAATCCCCATCCACACTTGCCCAACTACTAAAGCAGTTCATTAGCTTCGCTGAACTATATTGGGAGAATTTCAGCAGATCGTTTTCCACAGACGCTGGCAGACCTGCTGAGTTTCTCCAGCATGCTGTGTGTTTGTTTCAGAATTCCAGCATCTTTTGCTTTTATTCAGAGAATTTCAGTCATCACCATTGAGCGTAGTAACAACATCCAACAGCATCTTCCTTGTTCGTGAATGACACATTCTAAATTTTGTAATCTATTTTGTTACAATTGTTCCACAGAGCTGGGGTTTAACTAAGCATTTTTCATCAGTACTTGATGTCTTCTATACTTGAAGTAAGATTGAAAGGGAATGGCTCCTCCTAAAACAACAACACTCAGCTTAAAAGAGTTTTATTTTCCTTCAGGTTCCTGCAATGCCAACAAAATCCATAGGAAAAAAAATTTTTGAGTGTAGCACTGTATTCAATTGTTTTCAATTTATAAAATCACAAGAAAAAGCAAGTCAGCAGAAAAAAGTCTTAATTCAGCGGGAACAGAAAAGACTATCTTTCTTCACATCACAGATGTAATATGTTAAAAGGCAGTCTAGCACCATTGACAAAGTTAATCATAATGGATAATCATTTCCTCTACACTCTGCCAGCCTAATGCTGTGGTTAGACAGAAGAACACAACAAACAAAAAAAACGGAGAAAAGGCAGCCAGCAGCATCTTCAATAAGCCCTGATCAATCTGCCATATCAAGATCTCAAATCCATTCAAATATTTGAAGAAGGATTTGTATGAAAAATAACGCTCCCAGTAATCCCTAAATATAACGATAAATCTCAGAATAATGATCTATTCTTGAATTTTATAGGCCTGGTCAGTAAAGCAATTAGACCAGCCAGCTACATTAAAGGAGAGTCTCAAGAGAGTTTAAACTACGTGTGTGTGTGTGTGTGTGTGTGTGTGTTGGGGGGGAAGGGGGGGAAAGAGGGCGGCAGGAACCAGACAGGAATAAACAAGTTACATCAAGAAAGTCCAACGGGAAGAAAGGCAGGGCTGGGTTAATGAGGGGCTGGCAGTCTGAAGTGTATTTTTTTTTAATTCTAAGGGTATAACAGGTAAGGGAGATGAGCTTAGAGCCTGGGTTAGTACATGGAACAATGCTGTTGTAACCATTACCGAAACTTGGTTGAGGACTAGCAGCTCAATGTCCCGGGATTAAGATGGTTCAGGTGAGATAGTGATGTAAAAGGAGTTGGGAGTTGCATTACTGATTAAGGAGAATGACATATATGTACTAAGAGACATCTTGAAGCATTCATCAGTGAGGACAAATGAGTAGAACTCAGGAATAAGAAAGGTGCGGTCAATATGATGGGGTCATATTATAGGCCTCACAATAGCCAGTTGGAGATAGAGGAGCAGATGAGTAGGCAGATCATGGAAGGATGTAAAAACAACAGAAAAACCAAAGAACTATGGATGCTGGAAATCAGAAACAAACTTGCTGGAAAAAGTGTTGAAGTGCCATAATGAGTACTTGGCATCAGTATTCACCAAGGAGAAGGACTTGGATGATGGTAAAGTTAGGGAGGGGTATGGTGATATTCTAGATCATGTCAATATTAAGAAGGAAATGGTATTTGGTAGTTATTAAGGTAGTAAAGTCCTTAGGGGCTGATGGGATCTATCCCAGGATACCGAGTGAGGCAAGGGAGAAGATAAATAGAGCCTTGACAGAGATCTTTGTATCCTGTTTATCCACAGGTAAGGTCCCAGAAGACTGTAGAATAGCTAATGTTGTTACTTTGTTCAAGCAGGGCAACAGGGATAATCTAGAAAATTATAGGACAGTGAGCCTTACATCAGTGGTGAGGACATTATTGTAGAAGATTCTTAGGAACAGGATTTACTCGCATTTGGAAAATAATTGACTTATTAAGAATAGGATTAGATTAGATTACTTACAGTGTGGAAACAGGCCCTTCGGCCCAACAACTCTACACCGATCCTCCGAAGAGCAACCCACCCAGACCCATTCCCCTACATTTACCCCTTCACCTAACACTACGGGCAATTTAGCGTGGCCAATTCACCTAACCTGCACATCTTTGGACTGCAAAGATAGATTGCATGGTTTTGGGTGGCAGAGGTTCTGTCTCATTGCATTTTTCATCCTTGCAACCCTGCATTTCTGATAGCTAATCTACCCGGCCTGTGCATCCCTGGGCACAACGGGGCATTCTAGCATGGTCAATCCACCTAACCTGCACAGTTTTGGACTGTGGAAGGAAAGTGGAACACCTGACAGAAAACCCCGCAGACATGGGAAGAAAGTGCAAACTCCACCCTAAGTACTAAATGGGAGGACCCATTAGCACTGACATAAGGAGGGATCTTGGGGTTCAAGCCCATAGCTCCTTGAAATCAGCAACACAAGCAGATAAGGTGCTTCTCCTCATTGATTGAGCATTGAGTATAAAAGTTGGAAAGTCATGTTGCAGCTATTTAAAACATTATGTAGGCCATATATGGAGTACTGTAAGAAGATTTAGTCACCACACTATTGGAAGGATATCGAGGCTTTGGAGAGGGTGCAAAGAAAGTTTTCCAGGATGCTGCCTGGATTGGAGTATATTAGCTATAAGGAGAGATTGGGAAAACTTGGATAGTTTTCACTAGAGTGTTAGAGGCTGAGGGGTGACCTGACAGAAGTATATAAAATTATGAGAGAGGTGGACAGAGTGGAGAGTCCGAGTCTTTTTCCCAGAGTGAAAATGTCACATACCACGGGGGTCAAGGTTTAAGGTGAGAGGGGGAAAGGCTAAAGGAGATGTGCAAGGAAAGATTTTTTCACACAGAGGGTGGTAGGTGTCTGGAAAGTGCTGCCAGGAGAAGTGGTAGAAGTACATGTGATAGCAAGATTTAAGAGGCATTTAGACAGATACATGAACAGGCAAGGAATAGAGTGATAGATGTGCAGGCATTGGTTTAGAATGCCATCATGGTCAGCGCAGACATAGTGGGCCGAAGGGCCTATTCCAGTTCTGTTCCATGTTCTCTGTTCAGTACAGTGAGTAGCTCACCTCCTGACTCCCCAAATGAGGAAGAAGCAAAAAAAAGTAGGAATGTGATGGAATATTCTTCACATCTACCTGGGCGAGTGGCCCTTCAACAAAACTCAAGAAACTCAACACCACTTTGGACAAGGTAAGCTGCTTGGTCAGTACCCCATCAAACACCTATAGAGTGTGGCTGTAGTATTTACTAATCCTTATGAGTAAGGGAGGTAAATCTCTTTGATGCACTTAAGGGAAAGTTTGATAACCACATAGAAGAGAGATACAAATGTAAAAGTATGTCAAAAAGGTTTAAGCTAATAGGGATAGGAGGAGGCCAGTGTGGTTTGCAAATGTAGTAATAGACAGATTTGGGCTGAGCAGCCTATTTGCACAGAGTGGGGAGCTGGGCTTGGATATACACAGGGAGCTACATTCCCTACTAAGTGATAGCGAGTCAATATTTCAACCCTGTCCTGCCATTTTTGTGATTTTGCCTGCCCTATTTGAAAGCCAGCATGGAATGCTTGAATCTATTGAGAAAGTCATTCAAATGAGCAATCAAGTTCTGTTTTAATTAAGGATTTGACTTTAACAGGAGGAAGTGAGAACTGCAGATGCTGGAGATCAGAGCTGAAAATGTGTTGCTGGAAAAGCGCAGCAGGTCAGGCAGCATCCAAGGAGCAGGAGAATCGACGTATCGGGCATGAACCCTTCTTAAGGAATGAGGAAAGTGTGCCAAGCAGGCTAAGATAAAAGGTAGGGAGGAGGGACTTGGGGGAGGGGCGTTGGAAATGCGATAGGTAGAAGGAGGTTAAGGTGAGGGTGATAAGGTGAGGGTGATAGGCCAGAGTAGGGGTGGGAGCGGAGAGGTCAGGAAGAAGATTGCAGGTTAGGAAGGTGGTGCTGAGTTCGAGGGTTGGGACTGAGTCAAGGTGGGGGGAGGGGAAATGAGGAAACTGGAGAAGTCTGAGTTCATCCCTTGTGATTGGAGGGTTCCTAGGCAGAAGATGAGGCACTCTTCCTCCAGCCGTCGTGTTGCTATGGTCTGGCGATGGAGGAGTCCAAGGACCTGCATGTCCCTGGTGGAGTGGGAGGGGGAGTTGAAGTGTTGAGCCACGGGCTGGTTGGGTTGGTTGGTCTGGGTGTCCCAGAGGTGTTCTCTGAAACGTCCCGCAAGTAGGATTCCTGACCTGCTAGGATCTGTGCTATTTTAGCAGGGAGCAGGTTGTTAAAATTCACAACGATGTAAGTTCCAGAGACAATGTAGCATCTCACCACGTGACTTCTTCAATGGCATCTGTGAAACCCAAAACCTCAACCATCATGAAGGACCAGGGCAGCAGCTACATGGGAATATCATGGCCCCCTCCAAAGAACAAACCATTCTAACTTGCTTATATGTAGTCTTTCCTTCATGATCATCAAGTCATAACCTTGGCACTCCATACCTAATCGTACTGTGGGAACACCTTCACCAAATATATTCCAGAGAATGATAAAGGTGGTCGCTTCCTTCTACCTCATCAAAGGCAAGTGGGGAGAGCCAATCAAGACCTATATCCAAGAATGAACAAAAATAATACTTGCTGCTTTCCACTTTATTTTCTGTGTCGATGGAAACGTCCATCTTGAAGAAGCCGTCTGTGTGCCATTTTCTTTATTTTGCTACATCTAAGTTGCAGGCGCTCATTAGAGAGCAGGGCCATTAGTGGCTGTTTAGTTTAAAATGAAAAATAAACAGCTGCCTCATACATCCTGTCTGTGGAACAATATCCAAGAACTTGCTCAGGCAGAAAGAAAAACAGAAAACGCTGAAAGCATACAGCAAGTCATTTGTGGCATGCTGCAGCTAGCAGGTCCCAATAACAATCTAATTACTCAGTATTATGTTTTCCCTTTTGTTTAAATTAAGCTCTTGAACTTATTCTTGAATTATTATATCATTCCTAGTTCTCCTGTTGATGACAATATTTTAACTGGAGTAAGTGTCAATGGATGCAAGTCTATTTTTCAAACACTGATCCTCCATCAGACTTAATGGCATGATTAAGAAGTCACAATAGAATGGATCTGCCCAAATGTCATATCCCAGCATTGCAGTTAACATTTTAGTTCATTCTTAAATGTCAAATTACCATTTCATACAGCAAACATTCCCTACCAATATGAATTGTTGTCTAGATCTGTACAGCACACCAATTATATAGATCAAGGAACCCACTGGATGCCACTGGAACCCAATGGGATAAAAAAACAAACAGAGCAGGGACATCATTTCAATGATAATAGTTTCATAAAAATAAAGTCCAATTGGTGTCATAGAGTTCAAAGAACGTCATTAAAATAAGTAGACTTTACTGTTGATGAAAGTTACATGAGGACCAAGCACAGAGCTGGGATTCTCTTGATGAAATCCAGTCCTTCTGTGAACTCTGGGAAACCGAGAGAAATATTTGACAACGAAAAAGCCATAGGGCAGGAGTCTCATCAAGAGAGGTGAAAGGCAAACTGCAAAGGTAATAAGATTCAACACTAAAGCAACTGGTGTCTTAAAATGAGTTGCAGGAGCATTCATTCAAAGGTTATTTCAGAACATGAAACAAGTCAGAGCTGAACGGAGTGCTTAAAAAGAATGTTTGAAGTACTAAATGTTTGATTAAGCTCTGAAATTGCACCCCTCAACTTCCTAAAGTGCACATCAAATATCAGAAACCACCTCCACAACTCCAAATCCAGAATATCGCTGTATCATGTATTTGTTAAAAAATATCTGAGTGTGGTTCAGAATGAGCATTTGTTTATTCTTTCTGCCATTCTTGATCAATATTCTAATAATAAGAACAAAATCATAGAAACATAAGAAATAGAAGCCATTGGGACACATTGAGGTGCTGACCATTAAAACTGATCATAGCTGATCTTCTACCTCAATGCCATGGGGCAGCACGGTGGCTCAGTGGTTAGCACTGCTGCTTCACAGTCCCAGGTTCAATTCCAGCCTCGGGTGACTGTCTGTGGAGTTTACACATTCTCCCCATGTCTACATGGGTTTCCTCCGGGTGCTCCAGTTTCCTTCCACAGTCTAAAGATATGTGGGTCAGGTGAATTGGCCATGCTAAATTGCCCATAGTGTTAGGTGCATTAGTCAGAGGGAAATGGATCTGGGTAGATTACTCTTTGGAGGGTCGGTGTGGACTGGTTGGGCCAAAGGGCCTGTTTCCACACTGTATGGAACCTAATCTAATCATTGTTCTCCACTATCCCGATTTCCCTCCCTGCTCCACCCAATATAATTAGTATCTGGCACCATCTGTGAAGATAAAACAAAGTTAGCACTTCAAATCCAGTGACTCTAAGTTCTCAATCCAGTTCTGAAGAAGGGACATAAACATTACATCTTGTTTTCTCTCCACAGACGCTGCCAGACCTGCCAAGTTTCTTCAGCAATTTTTGTTTTGTTTCAAATCTCCAACCTCTGCAGTTCTTCATTTTATCCTGAAAATATATTGATTTCCCTCTTGAACATGTTTAATAATTGAACTTCCAAGGTCCTTTGGGATTTGTAAAGATTCATCACCTTCTAAGTGAAAACAATTCTCTCCATCTGTCTTAAAAGCCTGGCCCTTAATCTGAGACTGGGTCCCCTGGTTCTAGACTCACCAGCCAGGGGAAAGATTCTATCCACATCTGCCCTAAAAGAGTTTTGTTAAGTTTCAACTGGATTACTTCTTATTCTTCAAATGTCTAGTGAATAAGATCCAGTTTTCTCAAAGTTCTTCATGATACAATCTTGTCAACTCAGGGGTTAATCTGTGGCAATAATTTCCCTCCTTAGATAATAAGACCAAAACTATACACATTTCTCCAAATACAGTCTCAGAAAGGCTCTATATAACTGCAGCAAGATATTTTCATTCCTGTTCTCAAATCTCCTTGCAACAAAAACCAACATGCCATTTGGCTTTCGAGCTGGAATCTGTGTCTGCATGCCTGCTTTTAAATTTTGTGTCCTATGATCCTGCCCCACTAGCTACCTGACGAAAGAGCAGCACTCCGAAAGCTTGTACTTCCAAATAAACCTATTGGACTACAACCTAGCGTTGTGATTTTTTTTATCTTTGTTCACCCCGGTCCAACACTGGCACCTCTACATCATGCCTGATTTCAATAACTCCTGAATAAGGACAATGGTCCCTTTGGACATCAACACTCCCAACCTCTCACCATTTAGAAATACACTTTTACTTACATTATGTTCTATCTGCCATGCTCCTGCCTATTGACAAAGCTGTCTGAATTCTCTCCGTGCATCCTCCTTGCAACTCACATCCCACCTAATTTTGTGTTGTCAGCAAATTTGGAATAATTTATACAAATTGTGAACAGCTTGGGTCCAAGCATAGATCCTTGCAATATCACACTAGTAACTGCCTGTATGCGTGAGAATGAACTTCTCTTTCCTACCTTCCATTTTTTGACTGCTAACCAACTCTCAGTCCTTAATAGTATATTCCCACCCAATCCTATGCACTTTCATTTTGTTTACTCATCACTTGTGTGAAACGTTATCAAATGCCTCCTGGAAATCCAAATGCACTTTAGCCACTGGCTCTCCTTTATCTAGATAGCTTCTAATGAGCCTGTTTGGGGATATTACTTTACACCTCTGGAACAGGTGGAACTTGAATCCAGGCCTCCTCTCCTTTATCTATGCTTTAACTAACATCTCCAAAACTCCATCATGTTCATCAAACGTGATTTCCATTTCACATAAACTCATTAACCCGTACATACCTAAGTAGCTAGTTACCATTTAGTTTATAATATATTTTCCTAACTATTGACATCAAAATAACAGCTCTGGCAATTGTTTACTGTCTTCCCCCCTTGTTATACAAGAATTTACATTTGCTAATTCTCAATCTGCAGGAACCTTTTCAGAATCTATAAAATTGTGAAAGATAACCTTCTAGCTCTCTAGCCACCTTTTTTAATACACAGGGATGTAGCTCAACTAGTCCAGAAGGTTTATGAAGGGTAGATATTTCAATCAACCTGCTCAGAGATGCTATTACACACTCCAGAGCAGGTGGTACTTGAACTCAGACCTCCTGCCTCAGAGGTAGATACACTACCACTGCACCACAATAGCCCACTACCTTTCTCAGGAGGTAATGTCCCCTGTCTTATCCATCTTCAGCTGCTGCATCAGTGACCTTCCCTTTATCATAAGGCCAGAAGTGGGAATGTTTGCAAACAATTGCAAAATGTTTAGTACCTTTTGCAATTCCTCAAATACTGAAGCATTTCATGTCTAATTGAGCAAAACCCAGGCAATATCCAGACATGGGTAGAAAAGTGGCAATTAACATTTGGTGTCTCACAAATGTTCATCTCCAACAAGAATGAATATAACCATCATCCCTTGGCATTCAGTGGCACTACCATTACTGAATCCCACTGTCAACATTTTGGGGTGCTTACCACTGACCAGAAGATGAATTGGACTGGCCATATAAATTCAGTCCAAGAGCAGGTCAGAGGCGAGGAACATCACAGTGAATAACTCACCTCCCGATGCCCCAAAGACTGTCCATCATCTGTGATGGAATACTCCCGACTTTCTGAATGAGTGCAGCTTCAGCAACACTCAACAGGCTTGACACCATTTAGGACAAAACATCCATAAACATTCCACCCACCACTGACACTCCGTATTAGCTATGTGTCTACAAAATGCACTGCAGAAATTCACCAATGTTCCTTAGAAATCACGTTCCCGATTCATAACCAGTTCCAACTGGAAGGACAAAAGCAGCAGATATTTAGGACCATTGCCTGCAAGTTTCCCTCCAAGCCATTCACTATCTCGACTTGGATACATATTACCAATGTCACTGGGTCAAACTCCTGAACTTTCAAATAAACCTGTTGCACAATAACCTGTGCGATTGTTGACTTTGTCCCTCCCTAAGAACATTGTGAGTCCATCTACAGCACACAAGCTGCAGCGGTTCAAGAAGGCAGTTTACCACCATCCTCTCAAAGAAACTAGAGATAGATATTAAGTGCTGGCCCAGCCAGTGATACCCAATCCCATAAATAAATGAAACAAAATCATTTAAACTCTCGACCATCAATACAACTGTTTTGCAGATCAGAGAATAGGTTGTTGAAGGAGAAAGACTGAATGGCAGTTTTGGAAGATCTCATATTTTGTTTTCTAAAAGTGAATTTCTTTAACATGCTTCACAGCACTACATCTGACTGTCACTTTGACTTTGAACTTCTTTTTTTTGGAAACATATCTAACTAGACTGATTTCTTGAGAACATACAAACTTAGTAATTATTATCAAGCAGAGTTAGTTATGTAAATTATCTAATATCTCAGAAAAATAAAGCAACTCATATTTAATGGAGGAAAATGTCTCAATAATGTATATCCCAGGGGCCTAATCAGACAAAATTGGATGCTGTAATGAAGGAGATGTTAGGAAAGGCAACTAACCATTTGGTCAAAGTGATGGTTTAGAAGAGTATTAAAGGTATTGAAGGAAGGTTGGTGGGAATTTCAGGGAATGGGGCCTAGATGGCAGATGGCATAGTTGTCAACTATTGATGCAAAGGTGGAATAGTGAAGCACAAAAGCATTTTCAAGCTGAGTCTCTGAAGTACAGTTAGCAATGCGCTCCTAAGTTATTTTAAGATGCCACCAGTTAATTGCCTGAATGTCAGGTATCATTCTATGTAAGTACAGTTTGAGGCCTAGTCACAGTGTGAGCTACAATATGTGCCCATCGATGTCCACCACCAGGTAGATGAATAAAGGGACAATAAATGAGATTGCTGATGGTAAAAAGTCAAACAAAGCACTGTTAGGAAATATCATCACTGCAGACAATGTGGCGGAGGGAGATGTCCAGGCAGAAGGATTTGTAAACAGGAAATCTCATTAGCGGCTACTGAGGTTTTCACTAAGTGCAGGAACTTGGGGATATATTAAAGCCATGGGCCACACTTCAACTTTAGATCCACATGACGCTGAATTATGAAGCAAGTAGATAAAAACTTTATAAGGACCCACTGAAAAAAGTGGGTGAGCAACTTATTTATTCCTAGGATGGCTAGAGCACAAAAGGAGGCACAGACATCCCATCATGTCTGTGACAGCTCCCTGCTGCAGCAACTCAGCTGCTTCTACCACATTCTCCACATTGTAATGCAGATCCCAACCACTCGCTGAGTTAAAACATAAATGTTCTCATCATGTTGCCATTGGCCAAGCACTTTAAATGTATCTGCTGTGGTCCTTGATCTGCTATACTTCTCTCTATTCGCAGTGTCCAAACCCTACATTATTTTGAATAATTTTATTAAATCTTCTTCCAAACCTCTCATTTCCAAGAAGATCAGCCCAGATTCTCTAAATTCTCTGTGTAACTGAAGTTCCTCACCTTTGAGATGCACACAAATTTAGGGACAATAATATGAGTCCTCCATTTACTCAATAAATGCTAACCTTGTTAGGCTCCTGCAATCAGTACGACAGAACCAATTAACTTCAGTCACAGTCCATTGATACACAATCAAAGGTTAATTATTCCATGTAAAATAACATGGTTATCAAGTGTAAACAAACATTTCTACATCTAAGACATATTTTTAAAAAACTTAGTTGACAGGAGCTCTTCAGAAAGAAATCTCACATGTACTAAATGGATTGGGGAAAACTCCAAGAGGTGAGTGTTGAAAGATGCAAAATGCTAGGTATTTGCCAGAGCAGGAATGAGCAAGGGGCGGGGGAGAGGGGGCTGGTTCCAGAGATGGAAACAGCCAGTGAGGGGTTCTGGGAGGTAAATGGCAAGGCAGGGAGCACTGAGAAAGAAGCAGCAAGCAAGAGGCAACAAGGCAAGGGGGTGAGTTGGGAATGAAGTATCAGTTTATTTTCAAAATCACTGAGCAGATGCTGCAACCATGCGGAAATGGAAATGGAGGCAGCACTACGTTGTGAACTTTGCTAACTTATAAACCACATCAAAATGAAAACATGCTATTAAACATGCTTTAAATGGACTGTCTGTTAATACAAACTGAATAATCAAATTGCTTTCAAAAGACACTGAACATATTTTAATGCGTAGCATTAAAACTAGGGATCTTAGATCATACATACCCAGTGCCAGATTACAAAGCAGCATTGAAAATAATGGTTAAAAAATCCCACTTGTCTATAATGGTTCCCCATTACGGTGCTGTATCCCTTGAACGAAGCACAGCTTTGAGCACCACATGAGCAAGGGTAGTGTAATGTGGGATGGATTACCGACATTTTCAGTTCAAGGCAACAAAACAAAAAAGAAAATCCTTAAAAGTTCTGAACAGTGTGTTCAGACATGAGCCGTCTTTGGCAAAGGTCTACATATTCGCAGCATTTCAGCCGTTACTCCACTCAGCAGCCGAGTCTAACGTCTTCCTGCTCGCCGGGCAGTGAAATCTGCTACCATCGCGGGTAAGTGACTTCCTTCAGATGATGCAGATCTGCACTGTCACAACTACCTGAATACCCTCCTCCCTTCGAGCTGAGGAAAGAGGAAACTGCGAAAGGAAGTGGCCAGCCTCACCAACTGTTCACAATTGAATCGCAAATTGACTTGAACTTCCACACTATGTAACAACAAAGCACTATCTTGTACAACACACAAGGCCGTGATAGCTTACAAACCGTTACTTTTTCAGTTGGAAAGTAACTGCAAATCACATCTGTGGGTGAAATTGCATGGAGGGTTTCTTTTAATTTTTCTTTTTTTTTTCATGAGATGTGGGCATTACTGGCAAGGTCAGCATTTGTTGCACATTCCTAATTGCCCAGGGGCATTGCTGTGACTCTGGAGTCACATGTAGGCCAGATCCAGTAAAGACTGCAGATTTTTTTTTTGCAAAAGGACTTTAGCGAACAAGATGGGTTTGAGACAATTGATTCCGATCTCATAGTTAACCTTTTATTCATTTTCACACCTTTTTCATTTGTCTAATCATTGGATTCAAATTCATCAGGCGAAAGTGAGGACTACAGATGCTGGAGATCAGAGTCTAGATTAGAGTGTTGCTGGAAAAGCACAGCAGGTCAGGCAGCATCCAAGGAGCAGGAAAATCAACTTTTCAGGCAAAAGCCCTTCATCAGCCATGGCAGGATGTAAACCCACGCTCATTGGCCACAACATTAACCAGTCCAATTACATTATCTCTATGTCAATGCTCTCCCCTTGATATTTTGTGTTTGATATTTTGTAGCACTTTCCCCTTTCAGGAACCCAGAATATGCATCAAGCAAACGTATTATCGCAAACGGTACAGTGAGGCTATCTTGATGTTCCCTCGTTTCTCAGAGCAGCACTCCCTCATGCAGCTTGGGACTTTCCTTTTCGGTGAGCTTACACCAAAACGTGGAGGGTCGGTGTGGACTCAATGGGCCAAACGGCCTGCTTCCACACTGTAGGGATTCTATGTCTGTAGTCTGTAAAGAAAGTGACAGATGAGTAAGAACTTGGGTGGTGGAGGAATACAGAGATCTTAAAAGATTACAGAAAAAGGTAGGATTGTGGCCAAGATGAACAAAAGGATAAGAATTTCAACAATTCTGAAGCTAAATGGCTGGAAGATAAATGCAGTCCATAACTACTCTCTCAGGGAGTGGGTAACTTTAACAAGTCCCTCGACTCTATTTAAAGTAAAACAATATATTGGCCAATATTTATCCCATAATCAACAGCTAAAAAGTATATTATCTAATTGTTATTTGCATGACATTGCCATGCAAATATTAGCTGCTAAGATTTTTTATATTACGACAGAGATGACAATTCAAAATTACTTCAGTAGTCATGAAGGGCATTCAAGTTGCTTATCCTTCTCATCCTTTCCTTTCTGTCCCTTATCTTCATATTTGACAATAGAATAGAACAGAACAAAAATCTATTGTCACATGTAGTTTTACATGAAAAATACAATAAAAACTTCTATAAGTCACCTGATCACGGTGCCTGTATCAATGAAAAAAGAAAGAATTAAAAATTAAAATTAACACAATGTTTATCAGTTGGGTCCTGGGCTCAGGGAAAGCCAATTAAGGAATGATGGAATACCCGAATATGCAACTGGATGAGATTGCCATGCCTGGCCACTGGAATACGGGTCCAAGAGGCTCTGGCTAAGAAGTCAGCCACTCCTGGACAAGGTCGAGTACCGGGCAGCTGGAGAACCTGGAAGCAACATTGCGAACGCAGCACTGGGACTAGCTCGCCACACTGGGACTACACCATCACTTTGGGACTACACCATCACTTTGGGACTACACCGTCGCACTGGGACTACACCGCCTCACTGGGACTACACTGCCGCACTGGGGCTACACCGTCATTTTGGGACTACACCATCACTTTGGGACTACACCGTCGCACTGGGACTACACCATCTCACTGGGACTAAAGCACCGCACTGGGACTACACCGTCACTGTGGGACAACACTGCCGCACTGGGACTACACCGCCACTCTGGGACTACACCGTCACACTGGGATTATAGCGCCGCACTGGGACTACACTGCCGCACTGGGACTACACCGTCACACTGGGACTATAGCCCCGCAATGGGACAACACCGTCACTCTGGGACTACACCGTCACACTGGGACTACACAACCGCACTGGGACTACACTGTCACACTGGGACTACACTGGCACATTGGGACTACACCGTCGCACTGGGACTACACCGCTGCACTGGGACTACACCGTCACATTGGGACTACACCGTCACATTGGGACTACACCGTCGCACTGGGACTACATCGCCAAACTGGGCGTACACCACCGCACTGGGACTACATCGTCACTTTGGGACAACACCGTCACACTGGGACTACGCCATCACACTGGGACTACGCCATCAGACTGGGACTACACCACCACACTGGGACTACAGCGCTGCACTGGGACTACACCGTCACACTTGGACTACACCGCCACACTGGGACTACACCATCACACTGGAACTACACAATCACACAGGGACTACACCGCCGCACTGGGACTACACCATCTCACTGGAACTACATCATCGCACTGGGACTACACCGTCACTTTGGGACTACACCGTCACTTTGGGACTACACCGTCACTTTGGGACTACACCGCCACACTGGGACTACACCACCACACTGGGACTACACCGTCACTTTCGGACTATACCGCCACACCGGGACAACACTGTCACTCTGAGACTACACCTTCACACTGGGACTACACCGCTGCACTAAAACAAAACTGCCGCACTGGGACTACACCGCCACACTGGGACAACACCGTCATTCTGAGACTACACCTTCACACAGGGAATTCACCACCACACTGAAAGAACACTGCCACACTGGGACTACACCGTCACTCTGAGACTACACCGCCACACTGGGACTACACCACCGCACTGGGAATACACTGTCACACTGGGACTACACCGTCCTTCTGGGACTACACCGCCACACTGGGACAACACCGCCACACTGTGACAACACCGTCACTCTGAGACTACACCTTCACACAGGGAATTCACCGCCACACTGAAAGAACACTGCCGCACTGGGACTACACAACCGCACTGGGACTACACTGGCACATTGGGACTACACCGTCGCACTGGGACTACACCGCTGCACTGGGACTACACCGTCACATTGGGACTACACCGTCACTTTAGGACTACACCATCGCACTGGGACTACACCGCCAAACTGGCGTACACCGCCGCACTGGGACTCCATCGTCACTTTGGGACAACACCGTCACACTGGCACTACGCCATCACACTGGGACTACACCACCACACTGGGACTACAGCGCTGCACTGGGACTACACCGTCACACTTGGACTACACCGCCACACTGGGACTACACCGCTGCACTGGGACTACACCATCACACTGGAACTACACAATCACACAGGGTCTACACCGCCGCACTTGGACTACACCATCTCACTGGAACTACATCATCGCACTGGGACTACACCGTCACTTTGGGACTACACTGTCACTTTGGGACTACACCGCCACATTGGGACTACACCGCCACATTGGGACTACACCGCCACACTGGGACTACACCACCACACTGGGACTACACCGTCACTTTCGGACTACACCGCCACATTGGGACTACACCGCCACACTGGGACTACACCACCACACTAGGACAACACCGTCATTCTGAGACTACACCTTCACACAGGGAATTCACCACCACACTGAAAGAACACTGCCACACTGGGACTACACCGTCACTCTGAGACTACACCGCCACACTGGGACTACACCACCGCACTGGGAATACACTGTCACACTGGGACTACACCGTCCTTCTGGGACTACACCGCCACACTGGGACAACACCGCCACACTGTGACAACACCGTCACTCTGAGACTACACCTTCACACAGGGAATTCACCGCCACACTGAAAGAACACTGCCGCACTGGGACTACACCGTCACTCTGAGACTACACCGTCACACTAGGACAACACAGTCACTCTGAAACTACACCGCCACACTGGGACTACACCGTCACACTGAAACAACACCACCGCACTGGGACTACAATGTCACACTGGGACAACACAGTCACTCTGGGACTACACCGTCACTCTGGGACTACACCGTCACACTGGGACTACACCATCACATTGGGACAACACTGCCACACTCGGACTACACCATCACACAGGGACTACACCGTCACACTGGGACAACACAGTCACTCTGAGACGACACCTTTCCACTGAGACTACACCGCCACACTGGGAGAACACCGTCACTCTGGGACTACACTGCCACACTGGGACAACACTGCCGCACTGGGACTAAACCTTCACTCTGGGACTACACCATCACTCTGGGACTACACCCTCACACTGAGACTACACTGTCACTCTGGGACTACACCACCACACTGGGACAACACTGCCACACTGGGACTACACCGTCACACTGGGACTACACCATCACTCTGGGACAACGCCGTCACTCTTGGACTACACCGCCACTCTGGGACTACACCGTCGCACTGGGACTACACCGCCGCACTAGGACAACACTGTCACTTTGAGATTACACCTTCACACTGGGATTACACCGATGCACTGAAACAACACTGCCGCACTGGGACTACACCGCCACACTGGGACTACACCGCCACACTAGGACAACACCGTCACTCTGAGACTACACCTTCACACAGGGAATTCACCGCTATACTTAAAGAACACTGCCGCACTGGGACTACACCGTCACTCTGAGACTACACCGCCATACTGGGACTACACCGCCGCACTGGTCATACACTGTCACACTGGGACTACACTGTCCCTCTGGGACTACACCACCACACTGGGACTACACCGCCGCACTGGTCATACACTGTCACACTGGGACTACACTGTCCCTCTGGGACTACACTGCCACACTGGGACTACACCGCCACACTGGGACAACACCGTCACTCTGAGACTACACTGTCACACTAGGACTACACCATCACTCTGAGACTACACCGCCACACTGGGACTACACCGCTGCACTGGGACTACACCGTCACACTGGGAGTACACCGTCACACTCAGACTACACCGTCACTTTGGGACTACACTGCCGCACTGGGACTACACCGCTGCACTGGGACTACGCCATAACCCTGGGTCTATACCACTGCACTGAAACTATACCACCGTACTGGGACTACACCGACACAGGGGGATTACGCCATAACCCTGGGACTACACCGCTGCACTGAGACTATACCACCGTGCTGGGACTACACCGTCACACTGGGACTACGCCATAACCCTGGGACTACACCGCTGCACTGAGACTATACCACCGTACTGGGACTACGCCATCACACTGGGACTACACCACTGCACTGAAACAACACCGCCGCACTAGGACTACACCGTCACTCTGGGACTACACCATCACACTGGGACAACACAGTCACTCTGGGACTACACCTCCGCACTGGGACTACACCGTCACTCTGGGACTACACCGCCGCACTGGGACTACACCATCACACTGGGACTACACCACCACACTGGGACTACGCCATAACCCTGGGTCTATACCACTGCACTGAAACTATACCACCGTACTGGGACTACACCGTCACATTGGGACTACTACGTCACACTGAAACAACACCACCGCACTGGGACTACACTATCACTCTGGGTCTACACTGTCACACTGGGACAACACAGTCACTCTGGGACTACTCCGTCACTCTGGGACTACACCGTCACACTGGGACTACACCATCACATTGGGACAACATTGCCACACTCGGACTACACCGTCACACTGGGACTACACCGTCACACTGGGACTACACCGTCACTCTGAGATGACACCTTTCCACTGGGACTACACCGCCACACTGGGAGAACACCGTCACTCTGGGACTACACTGCCACACTAGGACAACACTGCCGCACTGGGACTAAACCTTCACTCTGGGACTACACCATCACTCTGGGACTACACTGCCACACTGGGACTACACCCTCACACGGGGACTACACCGTCACTCTAGGACTACACCGCCGCACTGGGACTACACCACCATACTGGGACTACACCGTCACTCTGGGACTACACCACCACACTGGGACTACACCTTCACACTGGGAATACTCCGTCACTCTGGGACTACACCATCACACTGGGATAACACTGCCACACTCAGACTACACCATCACACTGGGACTACACCACTGCACTGGGATAACACTGCCACACTGGGACTACACCGTCACACTGGGACTACACCGCCGCACTGGGACTACACTGCTGCACTGGAACAACACCGTCACACTGGGACTACACCGCCGCACTGGGACTACACTGCCGCACTGGGACTACACTGCTGCACTGGAACAACACCGTCACACTGGGACTACACCACCACACTGGGACAGGACTGCCAGACTGTGATGAGATCGCTGCACTGGGACAATGTCACCGCATTGGGAAAGTGTTCCGTCAAAGCCATTAAGAGAAGCTAAGATAAATCTTGTGAATAACTAAAGTAACTGGAAACTTTAAAAGCAGAGAAAGATAAAAAAAAGCAAAACTAGATGGAGTTGACGAGCTATGGCCTCCTGGGTTAAGGAGTCTGTACACTGCACCGCTACTCCGCCTCCAACTTGCTGGTGCATCCAGGTCATCCACAAACAGTGTAACAGCCAAAAGTAGTCCATTATTTTATAGATTAGCTCATACCAATTGAGCAATTGAAGGTAAGAATCAGTTGGGACATTAAGATGGGGGAGGTGGCTGGTGATGAGCAGGAAATAGGAGGTGGGTAATGGTGGTGGTGAAAGAGAGAGAGTGCCCTCCAATAGTCATGGTAAGTCTCTATGGCCTGCATCACTTAACCAATCCACTTATAACCTCCACAAAAATGCTAAAACCATCTTAAGGAAATACTCTGCTCTTATGTGAGGTAGTAACTACAAGAAATCAACTTTCTTTGTGCTTGGGGTGAAGGATGTATTCAAGTCTCCAATCACAAAATGAGCTACAGAAAAAGCAGGGGGAATTGGTTTCCAGCCCATTCTTGAAGATCTTCATCAGGGTCCTGTCTGGACCACATGAGCACTCTGGTTTGTAGCCAGAACTCGAGTAGAAATTTTACCACAAAAAGAATATGAATTAAGAAGCGCCTGAACCACACGTAGATTGCAGCAATTCAAATAGGCAGTCCATCATAGCCTGGGCAACAAATGCTAGTAATACTCACATCCCAAGAATAAATAAAGTGAATTCTTCACATGTAATTGACAAATTGATGTAGAACTATCAATACATTTAGTAAATCATGACACAAATCCTTACAGACAACAAAAACATATAAAAACTCAACAAAAGTTAAAGCAAAGATGAAGTGCTGAATCTTACTGTGATTTGGCTGAGTTTGAGTTGTGTTGAGCTTTTTGGAGGGATTCCTTCACCAAGGCCTCAGTGAGATTTCCTCCCATTTCTAATCAAAAATGCCTCATTAGCCAAATATCCTATGTACCCTACCCCTATGTCATCTCGATGTGATTCTATCCTCTTATCACACAGCGTTCCACAACAACCTCTCTCTCAACAGACAGCTGCCAAAAGACTGGCATCTCTTGTGCCCATGCCATCTTTCAAGCCTTGGTAATCCAGTGTTGCCTCTCACCAGCAGCTTAGCGGCAAGGCAACTGCAAAGCCACGTTGTTAACAGCACAGAGTCGGCATGGGTTGACATGCAACCCCATTCTCTCAGCCTCGTTGCTGTTTTATCACCAGGCCATACACTTCACCCGATCTTAGACACATCTCATTTGAAGACCCTCTCAGAGTGCTTGCTACTCTTTCCCCAATGCCCACTAGACACCAACATCTTGTCACTGCTCAGTAAGGAAACGTCGCATACAGGCAAGCAATTGGACCAGTCCAACATGAGCTTTCATTGCCAGCTGGCAAAAGGGAACACAGTGGAAATGAACAGAGGCTGCAGTTTCCCCCACACTGTTAACCAAATGATCTTGATGGCCCACAATGTTCTGCTGGACCCAGCTCACATCTACTGGAACCGAGTGTTAATCAGGTCTTGTCTGGGAGAGACCAATGTAGCTGAGCTCTGTCATCCACAATGAGAGCCTCCTCCAGCTCAGTGGCCTCATCGGTGGCCTCAGCCAACTGTTCCTGATTTCCCAAGCTCCAATCACAACATCTTCAACCCTGTTCCGACTGTGAGGTATGTGGATGACACCCAGATGGTAAGGCACACTCTGTCTGATTACAATGAAGAGCACACCTTCCTGCTCCAAGTTGAGAACCTGCACTTTCAGGCAGTGCAATCGCCTGTACCACCCCAAGCAGCATGTGCACAACTTGGTAAAAGGTGCCACTCTGCGTGAGTGACCAGCGCATTAGCTCCAAAAGGATGTGCCTGCAGTGTGGTCACATTCTCATCCCAGGCCCATTTCAACCATTCCACCTTCCTTTGAATTCACCTGAGTCTTCTGCCATACTTCCCTTGTCCATTGTATAGCATTGCCATACTTCCATGGTTCATGATCGGCCCACAGCACCCTTGG
Source organism: Chiloscyllium punctatum (assembly GCF_047496795.1). Taxonomy (NCBI): domain Eukaryota; kingdom Metazoa; phylum Chordata; class Chondrichthyes; order Orectolobiformes; family Hemiscylliidae; genus Chiloscyllium; species Chiloscyllium punctatum. The sequence goes on from NC_092779.1 coordinate 25,539,226, forward strand.
ATATTCCACAAGTCACGGGGTGCTTTTGAGCAGCATTCATCTCCTTTCAAGTTATTGCTGCTAACTCCAGCATCATGGAGATGACAATGTCAGTTTAGCAGTGACATGGTGCAATCTACTTTTGATCAATAGTTGTCACATAAGTGCATTAACTCCTCATGCACTGCAGACATGCAAAGTAATGTTTGCAAATGAAACATAGCTGGAGTTTAGAAGTCCATGCTTCATGTATTTGTTCCTTTGATGTCCTCAAGTTCAGAGGCATGGATCCTGAGCTTTCATCCATCAAAGTGATACTGATTCCACCCAGCCCCTCCTCTGTTGCACTGCACATTCAGAAAACAGCAAGACATGGCAGGAAATATAGCTCCTTGTGGCCACAATATTAGTATGGGTCCCCCTCCTGTTTGCCAGGTACCCCCACAATTTCCACGTCCCTTATACCTCACATGGCAGCCCATTTCCACCCATCTCCCCGCAATGTGAAGATCCACCACATTGAACTGCAACTCCTTTGCTCATCTTGTCCCCTGAACCCAGACATAACACTTTAATGATGCCCATACTGTCTCTTGCACTCTCCCTGTGGGGGTGATGGGAGGGATCAGTGCCAATAATGATTCCTCCCAAAGTGTAAACCTCCAATTCTGTTCTTCATGCCATCAATATACCCAGGGATTGCTCTCGTCGTGGCCCTGTTCCCATGCCAATGCTTCACCTTCCCCTCTCTTTCAGCTGTGACTCCCCTGGCCATTTTGGTAGCAGTATCTCCAGATACTCTAGAGTTTGTGTTTGGACCCTCCTTGGCCAGGACTTTGATCGTCCCAGAGCTCTGGCCAACTCTGATGAGCATTCCCTCGACCTAACTGAGCCAACTCCAACCTCTGTCTTGGGATTTCCTGACTGGTCGTACCATGGCTCACACTCCGGACTGCAGTCAGACAAGTCAGCGGAGAGTGAATGGCCTGAGCTGACAACCGAGTGCAGCCAAGCCCCTGCACGTCCCTCTGGCTGGCACTCCCAAGACCCCTTGCTGGACTCAGGACTAGACCCCACCCAGATTTCAACATGGCCGTCTGCTTGAATAAATGCACAGTGTTTGCCATACATCAAGGCCCATTCTGATTGAAAAGTAGGTCAAGCAGCCTACATACCTGTAGCGAAGTTACAATACAGACAGTCTTTGGGTCTGGATGAAGCATCAATGCACCATCTGGCATGCCAAGGCAGGCAAGGCATGGATGCCAAGGCAGACAAGTAGGCACTAACTTGGCAAATGCTAACAGAGTGAGCAAATATCCCCGAGATGAAATAAAACAAAGGCCATTTTTGAGAAACAAGAGGTAGAGGCATCAGTGGACCCGGGACCTATCGAGCCTGCTCTTTACTCCTAGTCGAAATTCTGGACACGTCACATGTTAGAGTGAGACCTGGGAGACCATAGGTTTTATTTTTGCTTTTGTTTGTCATGGAGGTCAGTCATTAAAAAGAGGCTGCCTATGTCCTTTTAACAACAAAAAAAAGTTTATTACACAAAAGAAATAAAAATGACATTATAGAAGAACAAATTGAAACAAGCTCGCCACAAATACCATAAAGAAAGATTCAACCTTTCTACCTGAGCAAAAATGCTACAGACACTTACATTTCAAGGAAGAATCCCAGTTCTCTCTATGCTAGTTGTCCTTACTCAGATAACAGAAGCGTAGTTGGTTTCTTTTCAGTATATTTTTGCATTCACTTGATGTTATTTTCTTCAGTTAAAACCTCTTCCCAAGACCTTTAAAACAAACTTAAATACTTTTAACACTGATTAACATGGATTCTTTAGCTGCATGATTCAACAACTTTGTAAGATATCTTCTTCCTCTGCCTTCACAGCTTTCAGCACTTTGCTGATTAAACAATTCAGGAACTCTCCACCAGCCCTGACTGTCCTGACTGCCAATAACAGCACCTCTGCTATTAAGGGCCTCTTCTTGCTGAATCAATCTGCTTCTGTCTGAATGAAATAAAAATAGAAAGTGCTGAAGTAGCTCAGCAGGTGTGGCAGAACCTTAGGAGAGAAAAAACAGAGTTAATATTCACAGTCTGACATGATGTCTTCAGTGAAGAAGAAACCACCTTGGGCCACCTCAAATAACCTGTGCATTTTGGAGCCAGGTATGATTGTCATGACGCTACAAATGGCTGGACAATGACCCACATTCTATTTCTCTTTCTGGACACGTCAATTTTTATTAGGTGTTCATTTGTTGTCATTCTATACTTTATTGAAGGCTGCAACATCAACAGATTGTACATAATCTTCAAATGCAACAATAGCTTCTTCCAGCATATCTGTTCCCAACTTGTCATCTTCAACTAGGCATTGGATCTATAGCTTTTTGATGCTATAGCCCACAGGAACCAGTTTGGAGGCACCCCAAAGTAAGCCATCCATTGTCACTGAGCGTACACACTCTTCCAATTTGACCATGTCAGTTTCACCATCCCATGGCTTTACATCCAACAAAATAGATAATTTTGCAATAAGTGCTGGCTTTTTGGACTTCTTAGTTTCGTATTGAGCTAGACGTTCTTCTTTGTTTCCAATGATGATGAGGGAAGTGCAGAAGCTAACAGGCTCAAAGAGGTCAATGTCATTGTTGTCATCATCATCCACAGCTTTTGCTGATGTTGTATCTGCTAAATTTTGTGGACCATATTTACTGAGGGGTTGCTGGAAGGCAAGCCTTGGTGCTTTCATTGGATAGGATATGATTGTACCAACAAAGTGCAGGTAGAAGTCAGCTGATGGTGGAGCATCAAGAGCTTCAAAGACAGCTATGTCAGCTTGAGATGGAGCATACCCCTCGATCTAGCTCTGGTTCACTAGGTAGTCGTTCAACACCTTGAGACCGGAGGGGGATTTGAGGTTGCTGAATCCCATGTGGCTGGTTAAGAATGTGTGTGTGAGAAAGGGGTGGGGTTGGGAAGGCGGTGAGGAGCAGGCGGCCTAGCTCTTTCTGTGTGAGAGAGGGTGGGCGGGTAGACCCGGCAGCTCCTGGTCTCCAGTGACACGTCTCTGTCGCATGCGCAGTGTCCATTACCTATGTTCTATTAGTTAGCTGTCCCAGTATCAGCCAGTCCACACCCCACCATCCAATGCATTCCTGAGTCTGATTATCCTGCAGCTCTGAAAACCCAGGCGAAAGTGAGGACTGCAGATGCTGGAGATCAGAGTCAAGATTAGAGTGGTGCTGGAAAAGCTCAGCAGGGCAGGCAGCATCCGAGAAGCAGGAAAATCGACATTTCGGGAAAAAGCCCTTCATCAGGAATCTGAAACCCCAGTTGATGCCTGAGCAGCAACTCCCTTCCATAGCTGCTATCTACGTTTCTAAGAGTCTGTTTGGTTCACACTGAGATCACTTACGATTCTGAACAAGATCCAGCATTGTTTCAACAGCAAGGTGTGGTTTATTGCATGATAGCAAAAAGTATATCATGTGCGCTGGCCATAACCACTTTACAGATATTTTCAGACTGATGGAGTTGTTTTCAATTGGAGGCTTCTTCGGGCTTACTCAAAAACACAGGAAAATCTTTTGGGTGAACTTCTTTTCCCTGATGACTGCACTCTCCTGCCCCACAATCAGTCGGACCTGCAAGGTCTAATAACATGTTTTTTTGCCCCCTGTACAGCTCTACTCTTCAGACATAAATTTAAAGAAAACTGATGTCCCTCATCAGCCTGCACTCCAAGAGGAATATAGATCACCAAGTACTGGGAATTGAGGTGAATGTTGTGCAGCAATTTAACTACTTAAACACCCGCCATTTTGTTTAATGCTACCGTAGAGAAGGAGGTGGACAATACGCTTTTGAAAGCAAACAGTATGTTTGGCAGACTGAGTGTGGAGCAACCAAAGCCTTGTAGCACAGGCTAATCACAAAGTGTACAATGCCGTAGTGCTCACCACTCGTCTTTGTGGTGCCGGGTCAGCTCTCCTGTACCACTGGCAAGTACCCACTGCAGCTTGCACCACTAACTGAAAGGCCAGCAGCCAGCCATCACCCAGGTAGAAGGATGCTGCTGGGTGGGGGAGGTAACATGTGCTGAGAGCTTTTGGAACAATCAGAGGTCAGTAGCTTTTCTGCACTCAGCAGCCCAAGCAGAGAAGAGGTGGCTGTCAATATGAAAATCTCCTGAGGCCTCTGTTCAAGGACAGTCTGTGACGTGATGGCAGGAAGAGGGTCAGAGGAAGGGTCATGGGAGGAGAAGGGAAGCAGTAAGGGTATCAGGGGGCAACACCTTTTTGAGGTTGGGTCCCTCATTCAGGCAGGAGAAAGTGAGGACTGCAGATGCTGGAGATCAGAGCTGAAAAATGTATTGCTGGAAAAGCTGAGCAGGTCAGGCAGCATCCAAGGAGCAGGAGATCCTGCTCCTTGGATGCTGCCTGACCTGCTGCGCTTTTCCAGCAACACATTTTTCATCCCTCATTCAGGCACCACCACCACGTCCATTCCTAAAATCCACATGCAAATCTGCAAGGGTTCACCAGTCATGCTCCTTGAATGTTGACTTCTTGTCCACAATTAGCTAATACCAAAGACTGTGTGACGAGGACCTTAAGGGGTATGAATTATCCATTTAAGGGGCTCCAATTGGCAGCCAGGCAGGAAAGCCATCCACAGTTCTTCCATCGCTGCACTTAACTGAGGTGAGACCAGGGTGGATCCTTGCCAATTCAATGCTGCATAATACAACTCATCACCAGGGAGATCACAAAATCCTGTCTGCTTTACAGGTACATACACTATTATTTTTCAGCCAGATCCTGAATTGTTTCCTCCAAGATATGTCACAATATAAAAAATTGTCGCAAAACAGTTTCAAACCACAATTGCACCATCAAACTACTCCGCATTTGAGCTGTGATAAATTTTGACCTTTGGTGATAGTTACAGGAAGGAGAAATAAGTTGCATAAATCCCACTAATAACATTTTCCCAAGACTGGCAATCAATAACACATAAGGAAAATGGCACTGTACCCCAATGCAGTAAGCATTCACAAGAAATAAGAAACTACTAGCTGCACTTGCCATGATTAAAGGTTCACTGAGTTTATGATTCAGTGTGGTTATTTTAACCTCTACCTAGCAAATACTAATCCTCTGAAACATTCTCTGCCGTCCCACTGGATAACCCCACAACTAAACCGGAAGCGTTTGTATCCAAGATTGCCAGTTTTCTGGACGTTTTCTCCCTGGCCTGCAACCTTATAGTGCTCCAACCCTGAAGAGCCAACATCTACCTCCTTCCAAAAATTCATAAACAAGTCTGCTCTGTTCTGATGAAATGTCATTGAGGTGAATTATTACTCATTTACTCTCAGCAGTTGCAGCCTGACTTGCTGAGTATTTACAGCTTTTACTGTTTTTATTTCATAATTCCAACATCGGCAGTTTTTACTTATACATATTTTTTTGGTCAGGTCTTTTCTACTGAACATAACACAAAGTAAATGATTCACTGACAGAAGACACACTTCACACTGGATTTGGTCTCAAACCATCTGCACATTGTAAGTAAGTGCATATCCTATGCAAGTCATTTTTCACAACTGTTCCCCTAAATGCACCTTTTGGTGAGTACACACTGTACATGGAAAGTTACAGCCAACTTACTGAACTGCAAACGCCATGGTACAATCCTGCTGTACAGTACATAGGTAATGCAGGATGTACAAGAGTAGAATGAATCTTTGGCTTAAATAAAGGTTCAGTTATTACAGAGTGCCTATGCTATTGCATGTAACAGTTAATCACTGCTACATATTCCATGCAGGCCGAGACAGACTCCGAAAATATTAAAATATAGGAGACATGTTTTAAAACATGCAGCATAATAAGTTTAAATAATTAATTTTATGGCGATTCAGTTTTCCTGCTTTGCTCATGTCCCACCTGATCTATTTGTTGCACCTGTCACTATATTACATTACACAACATAGAGTAGTCACTAGCTACAAGTGTACGCTGGAGTGACAAATCAGTGGCATGTGAGGGGGAGCAATGTCCAGAATGGGAAAAGTGAAACATTGAACATTTTTTACGTTTTCCTTTTCAACTGAATTCATCTCAATCAATGCAAAAGGTAATGAAGCTCCATAAACAATGCTAAATGCAGATACTGATTTTGTGAATGACTTATGATCTCAATAGATCAGTGCTGAAATTGTCATAAAATTGCACCAACAGGTCTGCTAACTATTGATGGACTAAATAAAAGCTGCTGCTGTTAGGACCAAATAATCACCTACCTATGCATGAATTGAAACCAGTTCCATATTTTTATTTCTTGCAGACAGACTGGCTACAGGGAATGATCTCAGGATCCAAGTCAGATCACCCCTAATATCCTAAAGCATCATCCCACAGTATTAGAGAATCTTAGAGCCATTTGTCAAATATAAGAGAGCGCCATAATTCTGTGGCATTTTATTTCAATGGTGGGGTCACCACCGCTGAATACCAGGAGGTAATGGGAAGTAGGTGTAAGCATTTATTTGGAAGAAAGTGAGGACTGCAGATGCTGGAGATCAGAGCTGAAAAATGTGTTGCTGGAAAAGCGCAGCAGGTCAGGCAGCATCCAAGGAGCAGGAGAATCGACATTTCGGGCATAAGCCCTTCTTCAGGAATGAGGAAGGTGTGCCAAGCAGGCTAAGATAAAAGGTAGGGAGGAGGGACTTGGGGGAGGGGCGTTGGGAATGCGATAGGTGGAAGGAGTTTAAGGTGAGGGTGATAGGCCGGAGAGGGGGTGGGGCCGGAGAGGTCAGGAAGAAGATTGCAGGTCAAGAAGGCGGTGCTGAGTCCAAAGGTTGGGACTGAGACAAGGTGGGGGGAGGGGAAATGAGGAAGCTGGAGAAATCTGCATTCATCCCTTGTGATTGGAAGGTTCCTAGGCGGCAGATGAGGCGCTCTTCCTCCAGGCGTCGTGTTGCCATGGTTTGGCGATGGAGGAGGCCAAGGACCTGCATGTCCTTGGCAGAGTGGGAGGGGGAGTTAAAGTGCTCAGTCACGGGGCGGTTGGGTTGGTTGGTGGGGGTGTCCCAGAGGTGTTCTCTGAAAGGTTCCACAAGTAGGCAGCCTGTCTCCCCAATGTAGAGGAGGCCATGTCGGGTGCAGCGGATGCAGTAAATGATGTGTGTGGAGGTGCAGGTGAATTTGTGACGGATATGGAAGGATCCCTTGGGGCCTTGGAGGGAAGTGAGGAGGGAGGTGTGGGCGCAAGTTTTGCATTTCTTGCGGTTGCAGGGGAAGGTGCCGGGAGTGGAGGTTGGGTTGGTGGGGTGTGTGGACCTGACGACGGAGTCGCAGAGGGAGTGGTCTTTCCGGAACGCTGATGGGGAGGAGAGGGAAATATATTCTTGGTGGTGGGGTCTGTTTGGAGGTGGCGGAAATGGCGATGTATCTAGAGGTTGGTGGGGTGGTAGGTGAGGACCAGTGGAGTTCGGTCCTGGTGGCGATTGGAGGGGCGGGGTTCAAGGGTGGAGAAGCGGGAAATGGAGGAGATGCAGTGGAGAGCATCGTCAATCACATCTGAGGGGAAATTGCGGTCTTTGAAGAAGGAGGCCATCTGGGTTGTTCGGTATTGGAATTGGTCCTCTTGGGAGAAGATGAGGCGGAGGCGAAGGAATTGGGAATATGGGATGGCGTTTTTACAGGGGGCAGGGTGGGAGGAGGGGAGCTGTGGGAGTCGGACGGTTTATAGTAAATGTTCGTGTTGAGTCATTCGCCCGAGATAGAAATGGAGAGGTCTAGGAAGGGAAGGAAGGAGCCTGAGACGTACCAGGTAAATTTGAAGTCGGGGTGGAAGGTGTTAGTAAAGTGGATGAACTGTTCAACCTCCTCGTGGGAGCACGAGGTAGAGCCGATACAGTCATCGATGTAGCGGAGGAAAAGGTGGTGCCAGTGTAGCTGCGGAAGATGGACTGTTCCACATATCCAACGAAGAGGCAGGCATAGCTGGGGCCCATGCGGGTGCCCATGGCTACTCCTTTGGTTTGGAGGAAGTGGGAGGATTGGAAAGAGAAGTTGTTCAGAGTGAGGACCAGTTCAGTCAGTCGAAGGAGGGTGTCAGTGGAAGGGTACTGATTGGGTCAGCGGGAAAGGAAGAAGCGGAGGGCTTTAAGGCCTTCGTGATGGGGGATGGAGGTGTACAGGGTCTGGATGTCCATGGTGAAGATACGGCGTTAAGGTGTTTGGTGAGCATTTATTTCCCTTGCCACCAGTTCCCAATCCTTTTGGATGTCTCGATGGCATTAAAATAAATTGCCTTTCACCTGAAATCTCTGACTGTTATCAATGTGAGTCATATACAACCTTCAACAAATAAGTCAGCATTCCTTTAAGAGGCACAGGCTGCTTTCAGATATTTTCCTAATTAACTTCTCAGAGATGCTATAATACACTTTTGGAACAGGTGGGACTTGAACTCACACCTTGTGGTTCAGTGGTAAGGATGTGAACAATGTGCCATAAGAGTCCCAATAGATTGCTTTTAAGAGCTGGTCACTGGCTAGAACAACTTGCTTGTCTCCAATCCTCTTAGCTCGCATCATGTTCACAAACAGCCAGCAGTGAGGGTCACACTAACCTATACATCAATACTACTTAAATGAAGAGGGCAATACCAATTTTCAGTCCATCTAATTTAAATATGCACACACTGTAAACACAACAAACTGGTTACGATAGAGCCCAGATGTCTCTGGAAAAGGAGCACACTGCTCGTTGGATGCTGCCTGAACTGCTGTGCTCTTCCAGCACCACTAATCCAGTATAAGGAGCACACTGTGTCCACCGACACTCTGGAGTTGTTCAGGGAGAGGTGGGTGCCGCAGGGAGTGGAGTGCATTATTTCCCCCTCCAACTCTATTTTGATTTGATCCCTGCCCTCCCCTTCACTGTTTGATCACACAGCATTGCCCTTTGATGTGAAGGGCACTGCTTGTCACTGGCCACTCGGGTGTTTCCCTTCTTCCTGGTGGTGGAAATTGAATAAAGATTCGTGCACTTTTTGTCTTTCACTGTGTCTCACACCTGCACACACACCACATGGGTGCTGGGTAAATATACCGCAGTTAGGCGGTAATGTGGGGGTAAAAAAAAGAAAAGATAAACACAACAAACTAGACACGGTGTCATGGTATGTGATATTGGTGAGTGACAAAAAAGGGATCCAGTTTATGTTGGATGTTCTGAGAGTTTACGGTTCAAATGATTTTCCTGCTTCACTCTAAGGTCTCACTCTAGAAACAAATTATAGCTCAACATGTTTATGCTGCCTTTCATAATGATTATCCCCATCCCTCTGATACTGACTCTTAAACATGGGCTTTTATGTGCTGGCAATCCATCAGGAAAAAGTCAACAAAAAAGCAAATGAGACACTTCAGTACTTGAATGAGGAATCATGAATAGGGCAGCATGGTAACACAGTGGTCAGCATTACTAACTCATACTGCCAGGGATGTGGGTTCAATTCCAGTATTGGGTGACTGTCTGTGTGGAATTTGAAGGTTTCCTTCCACAGTCCAAAGATGTGCAGGTTAGCCACGCTAAATTGCCCCATAGTGTTCAGGGGTGTGGAAGATAGGTGATTTAGCCATGAGAAATACAGGGCAGTAGGGATAGAGCATGGGGGTCTGGGTGGGATATTCTTCAAAGGGTCTGTGCAGACTCAATGGGCTAAATAGTCTATTTCTGTACTATAGAGATTCTATGACCATCATGCAGTGGCTTGGAAATAAAAGAATGTTTGAAAAGCATCACATCTAAACCAATTCAGCTAAATATCCCTATATTCTTTTCAATGAGAGATAACTGAATAACAAGGCAACAGAAAATCCCAGCCGGGAACAAAACTAATCATTGGAGAATAAAGAGAATGTCAGCTCTCTTTACTTAGAAAGAGGTGTTGGAGCAGCACAAAAAAACAACAGAGACTCATAAGTGTAAGACTTAATTCAGTTCCAAAGTCTGAGGGCGTTGTTCGATAAACCAAAGATATCTTAAAAGATACAGTTATATGGAAGTGACTTGGGGTAGTTATTGAGCCCAGAAGTTAGAGACAGCAGAACCAGCATCAACTGAAACCATGCTTCCTTCACCAAATTTATTGGTTTAAGTGTGAAATTAATTTCGATCCCTGTCTAAGAGCTTTGTGGCACAGTGCTAATGTCCCTACCTCTGGATCAGAAGGGCATGGTTCAAGTCCCAGCTATCCCAAAGGTGTGTCATTACATGCCCAAAACAGTTGGTTAACAATGTAGTTTAATTATTTTGGTTCACTGTATGTATACAGTGTTCTTCTTGGGTGCTAACACAAAACATGCAATAGAAAATCTGCAAAAGATGAATTCATAGTCCAATAATTTTTGTGCAGTTTTGGGCCCCATATCTTAGGATGTACTGGCTCCGGAGCAGGTTCAGAGGAGGTTCACAAGAATGGTTCCATAGCTTAACATATGAGGAACTTTTAAGGATTCTGCGTCTATACTCAGTGGAGTTTAGAAGGATGTGGTGGGATCTAATTGAAACTTACAGAATACTGAATGGCCTGGACAGAGTGGATGTTGGGAAGTTGCTTCCATTTGGAGGAGAGGCTAGGACCCAAGGGCACAGCCTTAGAGTAAAGGAAAGACCCTTTTAGAACAGAGATAAGGAGAACCTTCTTCAGCCAGAGAGTGGCAAATCTGTGGAATTCACTGCCACAGAGGGCTGTGGAGGCCAGGTTATTGAGTATAGTTAAGATAGAGATAGATAGATTCTTGATTGTCAAGGGGATCAAGTGTTATGATGAGAAAGCAGGAGAATGGCATTGAGAAACTTATCAGCCATGATTTAATGGTGGAGCAGACTTCCAGGATTTCTGCCTAGACAGGGTCATTGATAGTTTCATAAAATATGTGTACCCAGAACTCTGTGGGAAGCTAGAGAAGTGATTGCTGGATCTCTTGCTGAGACATTTGTATCATCGATAGCCACAGGTGAGGTGCTGGAAGACCTAACGTGGTGCCACTGTTTAAGACAGCAGGTAAAAACAAGCCAGGGAACTATAGACCAGTGAGCCTGATATCAGTGGTGGGCAAGTTGTTGGAGGGAATCCTGAGGGACAGGATGTACATGTATTTTGAAAGGCAAGGACTGATTAGGGATAGTCAACATGACTTTGTGCATGGGACATCATGTCTCACAAACTTGATTGAGTTTTTTGAAGAGATAACAAAGAGGATTGATGAGGGCAGAGCAGTAGATGTGATCTATATGGACTTCAGTAAGGCTTCAACAAAGTTCCCCATGGGAGACTGATTAGTAAGGTTAGATCTCATGGAATACAGGGAGAAGTAACCATTTGTATACAGAACTGGCTCAAAGGTAGAAGACAGAGGGTGGTAATGGGTGGTTGATTTTCAGACTGGAGGCCTGTGACCAGTGGAGTGCCACAAGGATCAGTGCTGGGTCCTTTCCTTTTTGTCATTTACATAAATGATTTGGATGTGAGCATAAGAAGTACAGTTAGCAAGTTTGCAGATGACAATAAAATTGGAGGTGTAGTGGAAAGTGGAGTCGTAGGTAGATAGGATTGTGAAGAAGGCATTTGGTATGCTTTCCTTTATTGGTCAGAGTACTGAGTACAGGAGTTGATAGATCATGTTGTGGCTGTACAGGACATTGGTTAGGCCACACTGTTGGAATATTGTGTGCAATTCTGGTCTCCTTCCTATCGGAAAGATGTTGTGAAACTTGAAAGGGTTCAGAAAAGATTTACAAGGATGTTGCCAGGGTTGGAGGATTTGAGCTATAGGGAGAGGCTGAACAGGCTGTGGCTGTTTTCCCTGGAGTGTCGGAGGCTGAGGATGACCTTATAGAGGTTTACAGAATTATGAGGGGCATGGATAGGGTAAATAGACAAAGTCTTTTCCTTGGGGTCGCGGAGTCCAGAACTAGAGGGCATAGGTTTAGGGTGAGAGGGGAAAGATGTGGAGGAGACCTAGGGGGTAACGTTCTCATGCGGAGGGTGGTGCGTGTGTGGGGTGCGCTGCCAGAGGAAGTGGGGTCTAGATTAGAGTGGTGCTGGAAAAGCACAGCAGGTCAAGCAGCATCCAAGGAGCAGGAAAATCGACGTTTCGGGCAAAAGCCCTTCATCCGGAATAGAGGTGGCCTCTATTCCTGATGAAGGGCTTTTGCCTGAAACGTCAATTTTCCTGCTCTTCGGCTGCTGCCTGACTTGCTGTGCTTTTCCAGCATCACTCTAATCTAGACTCTGGTTTCCAGCATCTGCAGTCCTTGTTTTTAACCTGCCAGAGGAAGTGGTGGGGGCTGGTTCAGTTGCAACATTTAGGGGCATTTGGATGGGTATGTGAATGGAAGGGGTTTGGAAGGATGTGGGCCAGGTGCTGGCATGTGGGCCTAGATTGAATTGGGATGTCTGGTCGGCATGGACGGGTTGGACCGAAGGGTCTGTTTCCATGCTGTACATCTCTATGACTCTGTGTCCTGGGTCTAACATCCATCTGAGATTAATTCTTCCATCAGACAAGGTGTCCTCAGGTATTTGCCACAGGAAAAGCACAATCAGTCTGAGTTTTTCCTAAAAGCTCTTTCTACATATTTCTTCAATGTCATGAAACTTTAGCATTCAATCTTGCAATGTAGGTTTGTGATATATTGTCACTATTTGGGAACTTGGCTTTGGAGTGGAGGGAAACTTGGTTTTAGTTTTCAGTTCTGTGAGGCAACTTAGATTGTGACATAAGAAAAATGACTAGATAAACTATCTGGGAAGTTAACTGACTAAATGTTTACAAAGCTGAACTTTTACGACATAGAGGAAGACAGAACAGGGGCCACAATCAGGTCTCAGCTGAGAAGAATATTTTCAGATCATCAGAAGGACAGTTTAGTTTGTGGGAGTTCAGGCGTTCAAAGCTACAAAGAACCTTAAAACTATTTTACCACTTTACTGTACTTTTAGAGTCCAGTTATGAAAAGTCAGTGAAGTAGGGAAGTCAAGGAAAGAGAATAGAGAGAATTATGACTGGTGAATGTATAGAAAGGCACAAGAGGGATTTCTTGCAGCCTTCTCAGCAAAGTAAGAAATTGATGAGTTAAGAAAAGAATGATGCAGTCAGTGACTATAAGCAATGTTGGTGGGAAAAGGGCTGAATTTTTTTTTTGTTTATGTTAAGATCTTTCTAAACTATCATATATATATGTTTTGTGTAATAAATCTGTGCATTTTTGTGAAAAGAAGATTGACAGCTTTGTGTAAATATGTTCAGTGACTGACCACAATAGTAACCAAACAGCAAAATAAGACTTATGGTCCATCAAGCTAGATTTCTTCACTCTAAGATCTGACTTATCCAGTATCATCTTCAACTGAGATCATAACACAATGTTACAGTCACTATACTTACTGTTCACTTTGACCATCTCACAACCACTGTCCACACTTGCAGACTCATTTCAAAAGCTATCATTTCAAAGGCCCCATGAGCCATTCATTATAGCTCAGTTGTCATGGCTTTGCTCTATTCATAGCTTTGGTTCACCCTCTCCCACAACACCACTCCCAGCTCATGAGATGATGGGTTGAATACTGCTGCACACTGAAGGAAACAATGATGGTGAATGGGAAAAAAAAACAAGAGAAGACGCCTCATCTGTCCCTTGATTTGGGGTGAGAGTGAAGGAATGGAACAGAGTTGGGATAAAGAGGAGTGTTGGAGTGAACTAAGGGGAAGGAAGATAGCTTTTGTTTTGCCACACTCAGCTGTAATACAAGTGATGCAATGGTCTATCAGACTATTAAGTGCCAAAAAAACACATGCCTCAGTGCATTTTCCACGTAACTATGCATTTAAAATCTAGGGTTATTTCATTTAGTGATCAGCTATTTTTGGATTGGGTCACAATTTGCTACTTTTCTGGGCTTTCGTGTATATTTCCTAATTTTAGAACTTCATCTTCTGTGAATGTGCATAAAAGCATATGAGCCAGCAGTATTTGAACAGTCACAGTTACACTACACAGTTTGCATTGATACAGAATGATCTTGGTTTCATATTGGTGAAAAGTAACAGTACTACAGTTCAGCACTGTAATCATTCTAGTCAAATTTACACAAGAGGTGTGAAACAAATGTTTAGTTTTCTTCCCCACAAATTGACGTATCTCAAAGCTCTCAATCCAAGATCACACACAGTAAGTACTGATATAGAATATAGAACACAGAACGCAGAACAGTACAGCAGCCCTTTGGTCCTCGATGTTGTGGCCGACCTTTTATCCTACTCTAAAATCAAACTAACCTACATACCCTTCATTGTACTATCTTCCATGTGCCTATCCAAGAATCGCTTAAATGTCCCTAATGTATCTGACCTACTACCACAGCTGGTAAAACATTCCAAGCACCCACCACTCTGTGTGTAAAGAACCTTCCTCTGCCATCTCCCCTAAACCTTCCTCCAATCACTTTAAAATTATGACCCCTTGTGATAGCCATTATCACCCTGGGAGAATCTCTGGCTATCCACTCTATCTATGCTTCTCATCATCTTGTATATCTCTATTAAGTCACCTCTCATCCTTCTTTGCTCCAGTAATAAAGGTCCTAGCTCCCTCAATCTTTCTTCATAAGACATGCCCTCCAGTCCAGGCAGCATCCTGGTAAATCGCCTCTGCACCCTCTATAAAGCTTCCACATCTTTCTTATAATGAGGCGACCAGAACTGAACACAATATTCCGAGTGTGGTCTCACTAGGGCTCTACAGAGCTGCAGCATAACCTCACAGCTCTTAAACTCAATCTCCCTGCTAGTGAAACACACCATATGCCTTCTTTACATAATCTATCAACTTGGGTGGACATGGACCCCAAGATTCCTCTGTTCCTCCACACTGCCAAGAATCCTGCCTTTAACTCTGTATTCTGTATTCAAACTGGACCTCCCAAAATGAATCATTTCACACTTTTCCAGGTTGAACTCCATCTGCCACTTATCAGCCCAGATCTGGGGCCTGTCAATGTCTCATTGCAACCTACAATCACCCTTAACACTACCCACCACTCCACCAACCTTCATATCATCAGCAAATTTACTAACACACCCTTCCACTTCCTCATCAAGTCATTTATAAAAATCACTAAGAGCAGAGGTCCTAGAACCGACCTCTGTGGAACACCACTGGTCACTGAGGTCCAGGCTGAATATTTTACATTTACTCCACTCTCTATCTTCTATGGGCCAGCCAACACTGTATCCAGACAGCCAAATTTCCCTGCAAAATCGGTACAAGACTCCAGTATACTTAATTGAATGGGAACTAAATTTAAGTGAAATATAAACAGTTTTCAAGCGACACTAAGATCTTCATAATCCCAAGATATTAAAACTGTAAAAGATTAAGATACTGCAACAAATGAGTGCCAACTGAAGTTAATTAACAGTGGAGACAAAACAAGTAATTGCTTTACTCTCTCTGATCCTCAAAAACATTGTGTTTGATAATTCTGGTCAACAAAAATTAAAAGTAAAATTCAAAAAGTAGCAGTCATCTGCAAATTACTCAGGATGCATTATTGATTGGTGTACAGTTGCTTGTTCGATCGTTTTTTCAGAGCCTTCCTAATCCACATGGAGGGGATCACCATTGCAAGTCTGAATCTGATGGGTAACCCATCCAATGGAGAGATCAAGGATCTGAATATGTTGAACTGATGGGTAATACATGCAAGAACAGAACAGATCAGAGGGCAAAGATTAAACAAATGCACTCACAGTCATATCCAAATATTTTCACTTTTCTGAATCCTCA
The DNA here is from genome assembly GCF_047496795.1 of Chiloscyllium punctatum. Classification (NCBI taxonomy): domain Eukaryota; kingdom Metazoa; phylum Chordata; class Chondrichthyes; order Orectolobiformes; family Hemiscylliidae; genus Chiloscyllium; species Chiloscyllium punctatum. The sequence goes on from NC_092779.1 coordinate 25,555,101, forward strand.
AGTTTCCCTTTGATGACAGCTTGATATGGAATGATAGCTTTAACACTTTCATTGCCACATTTTAAAATATTCTCCAAGCTTCAGAACCACTGGTTTATATTTTAACAGATTTTAAAAGCTATTCTTTAAGAAACAATATAATGTGGACAAAAGAACAAAAGGTAAAATGAGCATTTGTTTTTAAAAGCACAGATGTGCATTTGAAGCACAAACATGATGGCTGTGCTAATAACAATGTCAGCCAGGTAGATCTCTGAGAATATCATTTCCCTGATTGGGGCTGTTACTCTAGACCATTTAGGGAGAACAGGCTGACAGGTATAACCAGGAGTGTTAGGGATTCTGCTCACTCTAGGACCTGGCTCTGAGCTAGCTGGGTTAGTGTCATGTACTTTTCGGTGTAAATCATGGATGATTTGGTGACAGGATACTGGCCTTTGTGCAGTTATTTCAATGATGATCTGGAATGCACTACCTGCAGAAGGTGATGGAAGCAGATTTACAGAATTGTAGAAAGTTGGAGGCAGAGAAAGAGACCAGTTGGCCCATTCAGCCTATTCCCACTTTCCAGCTTTTGGTCCATAGCCCTGCAGGTTATTACACAGAGGTGCTTATCCTGACATCTTTTAAATAAGTTCAAGGTTTCTGCCACTATGACCTGTTCAGGCAGTGAGTTCCAGACCCCTACCACGCTTGGTTAAAAAGGAATTCCTTATCTCCGCTCTTATTTTTCTTCTAATTACTATAAAGGAAGTCTCCACTAAGTTAACAAGCTCTAACCAGGTCCCTCATAACTATTCACATTTCAATCAAATCTCCCCTTAGCCTACTCTATTCCAGGGAGAATAACACCAGTTTATATAACTTTTTTTTCTCATAACTGCATTTTTCCAACTCTGGCAACAAACTTGTAAAGTTTTGGTTAAGTTACATCCTTTCTGGAATGAATGATTAGAACTGGACACTGTACTCAGTTGTGAACTAACTAATGATTTACGCAGCATAAATTCCAGCATAAATTCCCTGCTCTTATATCCCATACCTTAGCTAATAAAAGGAAAATATTCCATATGCCTTCTTATCCACCTCATGAATCTGACCTGCTATGTTCAGGGATATGTAGATGTTTTCCTATTAACTGTCTATTCCATTGCCTTGTTTGATCTCCTAAATTACTCACTTCACAGTTCTCCAGATTGAATTTCATTTTACTCTTCTTTGACCAATTCTGCAGTCCATTGCTATGTTCCTACGGTCTATACCTACCTTTTTCACTGTCAGTAATACAGCCAGTTTTTTTGGTCACCTGTAAACTTCTTGATTCTGCCCCCTACATGCATGTCCAAGTTACAGTCATAGAGATGTACAGCATGGAAACAGACCCTTCAGTCCAACTCATCCATGCTGACAAGATATCCTAAATTAATCTAGTCCCATTTGCCAGCACTTGGCCCAAATCCTTCTAAACCCTTCCTATTCATATACCCATCCAGATGCCTGTTAAATGTTGTAATGGTACCAGCCTCCATCACTTCCTCTGGCAGCTCATTCTATACATGCATCACCCTCTGCGTGAAAAAGTTGCCCCTTAGGTACCTTTTATATTTTTCCCCTCTCACCCTAAACTTATTCCCTTTAGTTCTGGACTCTCCCCACCCCAGGGAAAAGATCTTGTCTTTTTACCCTATCCATGCCCCTCACGATTTTATAAACCTCTGTGTGGTCACCCCTCAACCTCTGACACTCCAGGGAAAATAGCCCCAGCCTATTCAGCCTCTCCCTTTAGCTCAACCTTCAATTCTTGTAAATCTTTTCTCAATCCTTTCCAGTTTCACAACATCCTTCCTATAGGAGGGAGGCCAGGTTTGCACACAATATTCCAAAAGCGGCCTAACCAATGTCCTGTACAGCCGCAACATGACCTCCCAACTCCTATACTCAATGCTCTGACCAATAAAGTAAAGCATACTAAATGCCTCCTTCACTATCCTATCTACTTAAGACTCCACTTTCAAGGAAATATAAACCTGCACTCCAAGGTCTCTTTGTTCACCAACACTCCCCAGGACCTTACTGTGTATAAGTCCTACTTGCAACACCAAACTTACTAACTGTGTCTCCTATGTTTACATTCAAATCATTTATATAAATGATGAAAAGCAGTGGGCCCAGCACTGATCCTTGTGGCACTCCACTGGTCACAGACCTCCAGTCTGAAAAGTAACCCTCCACCATCACCCTCTGTCTTCTAACTTCGAGTCATTTCTGTAACCAAATGGCTAGCTCTCCTTGTATTCCAGGTGATCTAACTTTGCTAACCAGTCTACCATGAGGAACCTTGTTGAACGCCTTGCTGAATTCCATTTGGATCTTATCCACTGCTCTGCCCTCATCAATCCTCTTTGTTACTTCTTCAAAAAACTCAATCAAGTTCGTGTGACATGATTTCCCACACACGCAGCCATGTTGACTATCCCTAATCAGTCCTTGCCTTTCCAAAATGTGTAAATCCTGTCCCTGAGAATTCCCTCCAACAACTTGCCCACTACCGATGTCATGTTCACCAGTCTATAGTTCCCTGGCTTTTCCTTACCACCTTTCTTAAATAGTGGCACCACGTTAGCCAACCACCATTTTCCAGCACCTCACCTGTGACTATCAATGACACAAATATTTCAGCAAGGGGCCCAGCAATCACTTCCCTAGCTTCCCAGAGAGGTCTAGGATACACCTAATCAGTTCCTGGGATTTATCATCTTTATGCATTTTAAGACATCCAGCACCTCCTCCACTGAAATATGGACATTTTTCAAGATGCCACCTTCTATTTCCCCACATTCTGTATCTTACATGTCCTCCACAGTAACACTGATGCAAGGTACTTATTAACTCATACCATTGAAAGTTGGAGTTGTAGCACTGAGCCTTGAGAACTCCATCGGAAACAGAGCTCCAGTCTCACAAATATCCTTACATGATTATGCTTTGTTTCTTGCCACTAAGACTATTTTGTATCACCTGGATCCCACATACTTTGTTTTTAAAACCAGTTTGCCACATGGGATCATGTCATAAGTCTTGCTAAAATCCATTCATTCAATGGTTACTTAGAAAGGGTTACTGGATATATATTTTGGGCAGCACGGTGGCACAGTGGTTAGCACTGCTGCCTCACAGCACCAGAGACCCGGGTTCAATTCCCGCCTCAGGCGACTGACTGTGTGGAGTTTGCACGTTCTCCCCGTGTCTGCGTGGGTTTCCTCCGGGTGCTCCGGTTTCCTCCCACAGTCCAAACATGTGCAGGTTAGGTAAATTGGCCACGCTAAATTGCCCGTGGTGTTAGGTAAGGAGTAAATGTAGGGGTATGGGTGGGTTGCGCTTCGGCGGGGCGGTGTGGACTTGTTGGGCCGAAGGGCCTGTTTCCACACTGTAAGTAATCTAATCTAATCTAATCTAATATTTGAAGAAAAAACATGTAGAGAGGAACTATTTGGGTAGCTCTTTCAAAATGACAGCACGGGCATATTGGACCAGAAATTTCCTCTGTACTGAATGATTCTACAGATTGAGACAACCCAAATTCGTTTCATTAGTGGACCTGATAGCCAGCAGTAGAGGAGATTTCCATCCCCCAGCATGTTGGACCATTTTATAAAGGTAATAAGCACCACTCAACTGCACCAACTGTTATAATGTTCTACTCCCAGATTCTGAAGTGTATAGGTAACATGAGTAAGAAGTTTTGCCAGGTGTCACTCAAAAATATTTCAGGCACTTGAATTAAACTGGCTTCATGCCAGAGTAAGGTGTGCACCTTTACATTTGGGCATCAGAGAAGCAACACCTGCTATTTTATCTTCTCCCTTTCCACCATCCAAGGCCCAAATGTTTTACATTTATTTGTACTTCATTCGACTGCACTGACCCTGGGATTTGGGTAGTTCAGTTAGCGGGGTGGCTGGCTTGTGATACAGAGTGAAACCAAAAATGTGGGTTGAGAATCCCACACCAGTTGAAGTTCCCATGTGGCTCCTATCTTCACAACTTTGCCCCTCACCTGAGGTGTGTTGATTCTCAAGCTGACCATCACTAGTTGCCTTTCTCTAATGAGAGTGTGGAACTATGGTGCCTTTACTGTATTCACTTCTTGCAATGTGCTTTCTGCTAAATTGTGAAGTCTAAACATAGGCTGAGTGAGTATTTTATGGAACACCAACATTCCATCTCTGAGTTTTCTCCAATGCTTTCGGTCAACTGTGATTTAAATTTCCATCTTGCTCCCACTCTGAACATTCTGTCCTTGTTCTCCCGCAGTGTTTCAAACAGGTTCAAAGAAACAGAGTTTTGTCTTTAGTCAACATGGCTTTGTGCATGGGAAAACATGTCTCACAAACTTTATTGTGCTTTTTGAAGAGGTAATGCAGAGGATTGATGAAGGCAGAGCGATGGAAGTAATCTATATGTTCTTCAGTAAGGCATTCAACAAGGTTCCTCATGGTAGACTGGTTAGCAAAAGCTTTTGCCCGAAATGTCGATGCTGCCTGAACTGCTGTGCTTTTTCAGCACCACTAATTCAGAAACTGGTTTCCAGCATCTGCAGTCATTGTTTTTACCTGGTTAGCAAGGTTAGATCTCAAAGAATAGAGGAGAAACTAGCCATTTGGATTACAGAACTGGCTTGAAGGTAGAAGACAGAGGGTGGTGGTAGCGGGTTGTCTTTCAGACTGGAGGTCTGTGACCAGTGGTGTGCCACAAGGATTGGTGCTGGGACCACTAGTTTTCATCATTTATATAAATGATTTTTGATGTGAACACAGAAGGTGTGGTTAGTAAGTTTGCAGATGACACCAAAATTGGAAGTGTAGTGGACAGCGAAGAAGGTTATCTCATAGTACAATAGGATCTTGATCAGGTGGGCCAATGGGCTGAGGAGTGGCAGATGGAGTTTAATTTAGTAAAATGTGAGGTGCTGCATTTTGGAAAGGCAAATCAGGGCAGGACTTATACACTTAATAGTATGCTCCTGGGGAATGTTGGTGAACAAGGAGACCTTGGAGTGCAGGTTCATAGTTTCTTGAAAGTGGAGTCGCAGGTAGATAGGATAGTGAAGAAGGTGTTTGGCATGCTTTCATTTATTGGTCAGAGCATTGAGTATTGGAATTGGGAGGTCATGCTGCAGCTTTCCAGGACATTAGTTAGGCCACGTTTGGAATATTGTGTGCAAATCAGGTCTTCCTCCTAGAGGAAGGATGTTGTGAAACTTGAAAGGGTTTAGAAAAGCATTACAAGGATGTTGCCAGGGTGCGAGGGTTTGAGCTATAGGGAGAGGTTAAATAGACTAGGGCTGTTTTTTCCTGGAGTGTCCGAGGCTGAGGGGTGACCTTATAGTGGTTTTTAAAATCATGAGGGGTATGGATAGAATAAATAGACAAAGTCTTTTCCCTGGGGTGGGCAAGTCCGGATTTAGCGGGCATAGGTTTAGGGTGAGAGGGCAAAAATTTTAAAGGGACCTAAGGGGCAATTTTTTCACACAGAGGGTGGTGTGTGTATGGAATGAGCTGCCAGTGGAAGTAGTCGAGGCTGGTACAATTACAACATTTAAAAGGTATCTGGATGGGTACATGAATAGGAAGGCAAATGGGATTGGAATATGTTAGATATCTGGTTGGCCTGGATGAGTTGGACCAAAGAGTCAGTTTTCGTGCTGTACATCTCTATGGCTCTTTGACTCAATGACTCCATAACCAGACAATGTCACAGTACAGCTGTTATTCAGCAAAGACTGTCTGTAAAGCTTAGATCATCAAAATAACTCATACAAATAGAACATAAAAAAACAGTGATAACAGGAAGATTTTACACTTATTAGATCTACAAGATAAAAAAGGTTTGCAAGATGCTCCAAAGATCAAAAAGACAAACACTATACTTAAAGACATAGAGTGATAGAGATGTACAGCACAGTAACAGACCTTTTGGTCCAACTCATTCATGCCGACCAGATATTTTAACCTCATCTAGTCCCATTCACCAGCATTTGACCCATATCCCACAAAACCCTTCCTATTCATGTACCCATCCAGATATCTGTTAAATGGGGCTCATTCAATACATGCATCACTTGCTGCATGACAAACTTGCTGCTTAGGTCTCTTTTGTATCTGTCCCCTCTCATCTTAAACCCGTGCCCTTTAGTTTTGCACTCCCCCAGCTGAGGAAAAAGACTTTGGGTATTCACCCAATCCATGCCCCTCATGATCATATAAACTTCTCTAAGGTCACGCCTCAGCCTCTGACAATCGAGAGGACATAGCCCCAGCCTATGAGCAGCACGGTGGCACGGTGGTTAGCACTGCTGCCTCACAGCGCCAGAGACCCGGGTTCAATTCCCACCTCAGGCAACTGACTGTGTGGAGTTTGCACGTTCTCCCTGTGTCTGCGTGGGTTTTCTCCGGGTGCTCCGGTTTCCTCCCACAGTCCAAAGATGTGCAGGTCAGGTGAATTGGCCATGCCAAATTGCCCGTAGTGTTAGGTAAGGGGTAAATGTAGGGGTATGGGTGGGTTGTGCTTCGGCGGGGCAGTGTGGACTTGTTGGGCCGAAGGGCCTGTTTCCACACTGTAAGTAATCTAACCTATATAGCCTCTCAAAACCTCCAATCCTGGTAAATCCTTTCTGTACTCTTTCAAGTTTCACAACACCTTTCCTATAGCAAGGAGACCAGAATTGAACACAGCATTGCACTTTTACAATTGTCATTTTTTGCTAGGTTAGCATTCAATGCAAAAAGAACTGGTTTATTAAAATGCAACAGCAAGTTTGAATACAGCAAGATCCTACAATATAAAATGATGCAATCTGATTTTTTCAAATGATTGAGTTGAGTTATAAATATTGGCCAAAACAGGTAAGACTCCCCTGCTCTTCACTGGACAGTGAGATGAGATTTTTGTTATCCACCTGAGTGGGGAGGCAGGTTCTCAGTTTAATGTCTCACCAACAAGGTGGCCTCCTCTGACAGAATAGTACTTTCTCAGTATTATGCTGGAGCATCAAGACTGCATTATATTTATACTATTAATATAAGACTGGAACAGTGAGTAACTGAAAGGCCATGACTTCATGATCCGATAACTATTTGCAAAGTAAATATATGAAAATGCAAATTGTAACAACTCAGTAATTATAGCCTTCATACAGAAGTTCAACACATAAAGAAATCTCTGAGCTGTAATCTCAGAGAAAATGCCTGTGATAACCTAAAGTATGCAAGCTGCATTAACACAACAAAGTTTTCATGTGACTACCCAGAATTCAGTGGCTTTTTATAAAACCTTTTTATATTAAATTAAGTGGTATTTCCCCCTCTGCCATGAGCTCATTCAGATATGTGCCTGAAGGCCTACTCATGGTGCGAACCTGATTTCAGTTGCATACCTGCAGTCAAAAACCACTCTCACCTAAACTGGTGATCAGGGTCCTAGGAGTGCAACTTGCTGAATAAAACAAATGAAGATGGGAAGATAGAGTCTCCAATACTGGGGCCTGTTTGAACCAGATGATGCAAGTGCTAAATGAGGCCATTTTGGAAGTGCAGAACAAATAGAAAGATATTTTACAGCAATACTTTAATGTTGTAAAGGAGGGACAGCCAATTTGCGCACACTAAGCTGCTTCAAATGTCAATGTGGTAATGGTCAGATTATCAGTTTTTGTACTGTTAACAGAACAATAGAAGGGTCACCGCACAGAAAGAGGCCATTTAGCCCATCCTGTCTGTGAAGGCTAAATAAACTAGCCACCCATTTCTAATTTGACACAGCAGCATCAGGTCTTTGGCCTTGAAGGTTACAATGCTTTAGGTGAGCAACTAGGTTCCTTTTAAATGAGTTGAGGGGTTCTGCCTTCAAATAACTGCAAAGATTCCGGTATCCCATCACCAAGTCACCCTTTATTTACTTGTGAACAATACACTGGATGTTCGGAGTCAGTCCTCTGAATTGAGGAGATTTAATCTCCTGGTTATATTGATCAGCCAAGGTATCCTTGATCGGATCAGGTTAACAACCCCAATCAATGACATCATAGTCAACGTCAACCTGGTTCCAATCGCTATATCCTCAACCACTAAACCAGGCAGACAATTCCAGACACTCACCACATTCTGGGTGAAACAGCTTTTCATAGTCATAGAAGCCCTATAGTGTGGAAGCAGGACATTCGGCCCACCAACCCTCCAAACACCATCCCACCCAGACCCATCCCAGTAGCCTTGCATTTCCCATGGCCAATCCACATATCCTGCACATCTCTGTGAGAAGCACATGGAGGAAACCCACGCAGAAACGGGGAAAACGTGCAAATTCCACACAGCCATTCGCCCAAGGCTGGAATCAAACCCAGGTCCTTGGCACTGTGAGGCAGCAGTGCTAACCACTGAGCAACCATGCCATCCTTTCCTCACAGCTACTTTTGCTAATCATTTTAAATCAGAGTCCCTTTAAAAATTGACCTCTCCATTTGGGGAAAAATGTTTCCCATGGATGTTCTATCACCAAACTCTTTTTATTCTATACATCCTTACTAATTGAGGGTTAAATATTAACCAGGACACCAGGGTTAATTTCCATGCATTTTTTTTCACTGACTAAAGTGAAAGGCCAAAGGACTCATCCTTACTCACACTGATACCAGAATGATAGAGATAATTTAACCTTCTCAAGGATAATAAATACCGGCTTTGTCAGTGCCACCCACAACCCATGAGCAAATGCAAAAGGACCTGTGACAGATCTTTTAAAAAGCCATTTACCTATGGAATTGCTCATTTGAATGACGACATATGCTGAAAACATCAGTAAGATCACATCTTTTGTGAAATATTTTCCCATGAGGGTAAACTTGAATTTACCTGCCTCTTAAGAGAGTTATTTTGAGGTTTACCTGCTGTGAAGGCTGGTGAATATGTGTACTAAGTATGAGAGATCTCAATCATTAAACATTGAGGATTGTACGGATGTGAGATAGATTATTGGAGGTTTCTGGGGACGCTGAATCGAAAGGGAAAAAGTCTGTGCAAATAAACAAATTGTGCATTCTGCATTTTAGCCTTCTAAGTTCTCCTTTTAGCCATGTCCCTGTTATTTTACTTTTACTTTGACACATATTTCCAATTCTGTAAATTTGTGTTCTAGGTTCCTATTTTTGGATAAAAGAAACAGATCAAAGCTATTTGACCACATTCTTCCCATAACCCTGCAACCACCTAAACCACATCCAACTTAGTCCTGACTCCAATCTGACTATATTTTTGTCTCAATGAACTTACCGACTAACTACCTCCACACTTCTAGTATCCTCAAAGTTAAGGTCAAATGTTTCTGCATAATTCTCCTTTGGACTTCTGGCTTACTAATGACTGTATCTGAACTTTTCAACAGAGTGAATACTTTCCTGAATCCATTTGGGCAGTTTCCATCGCAAATTACAAATATTACAATAATCACAGATGTACAGCATAGAAGCAGACCTTTTGGTCCAACTCATATGGGCGGCATGTGATTAGCACTGCTACCTCACAGCACCAGAGTCCCAGGTTTGATTCCAGCCTTGGGCAACTGCGTGGGTTCCTCTGGGTACTCCAGTTTCCTCCCACAGTCCAAAGATGTGCAGGTTAGGTGAATTGGCCATGCTAAATTGTCCATAGTGCTAGGTGCATTAGTCAGAGGGAAATGGGCCTGGGTGGGTTAGTCTTCGGAGGGTCGATGTGGACTGGTTGGGCCGAAGGGCCTGTCTCTGCACTGTAGGGAATCTAATCCAAGCCAACCAGATATTCCACAAAAATCTAAACCCATTTGCCCATATCCCTCCCAAACCCTTCCTATTCATATACATATTCATATTCATATTCCCAGATGTCTTTTCCACCACAGCCTCTGGCAGCTCATTCCATATATGCACCACTCTCTGCATGAAAAAGTTGTCCCTTAGATCCCTTTTAAATCTTTCCCCTCTCACCTTAAACCTATGCTCTCAAATTTTGGACTTCACTACCCTGGGAAAAATACCTTGGCTAATACCGTGCTTCTTATGATTTTAGATTAGATTACATACAGTGTGGAAACAGGCCCTTCAGCCCAACAAGTTTGCACCGACCCTCCGAAGAGTAACCCACACAGACTCATTTCCCTAACCTAACTCTATGGGTAATTTAGCATGGCCAATTCACCTGACCTGCACATCTTTGGACTGTGGGAAGAAACCGGAGCACCCGGAGGAAACCCATGAAGACACGGGGAGAATGTGTAAATTCCACACAGACAGTCGCCCGAGGCTGGAATTGAACCAGGTCCCTGAGCCACCGTGCCACCCCCAATTTTATTAATTTCTAAGGTCACTCCTCAGCCTCTAACACTCCAGTGAAAACAACCCCAGCCTATTCAGCCTCTCCCCATAGCTTAAACCCACCACCCCGGCAACATTTTTGTAAATCTTTTCCAAACCCTTTTAAGTTTCACAACATCTTTCCTATCCATAGGAATCGGAGGCATTTTCCTCAAGTGTCCTGGAAACAAAGTCCCGGAGCCTGGAAATACTTCAATCCTTCACCTCGTGTACTGTAGATGTGTTTTGATAACTTGGTGGCCCAGAAGGTTTGAACTTGGGACTGTATTGGACTGCAATTGTTTGTAAATCTGTGCAGCAGGACGCATGAAACTAACCACTCAATCCCGCACCCCGCCCCCTCCCCCAGGCGACCCATCAACAGGTCCCAGGTCAGACGACAAGCATCAATGCAGGTGGAGAGTTCTCTCTCCAAGCTGGTTCTGGAGTTAACTGACAGCAATGACTACATTTTATGCCAAACCACAACGTTCCCTTTCCTCTCACAATCCCTGCAAAACTTCATGACAACCACAACATATTAAACACTGTACAGAAATAATTAACAGCAGAGTCAAGCTCGACTTCACGAAATCCCTGAGAGAAGTTAGAAAGAATTATCAACTCCAGTGTGTGGTGGGCACTTGGAGACGGTTGGTCTTGAAAACACCAATACATATTTACTGCCAATTCTGTAACCTCAAAAAAGGTTTATGATAGTTTGAAGGAGCAGCTTCAGAAAAAGAACCAGGGCATTCCAATTTAATGAGTGCGGGGACATGCAAGAAACATTTTGAAAATACAGCATTTAACAAAGACTTGCGTTGCCATTAGCTGCTCACCTCAGTCCTCTGTGTTATCAGTGTTTCTGGCTTCACTCTCTCATTCTGTTCCTAGGTTACGTACATTTCCGACAGATAGCCTCAGATCCCCAGCGTCTCTACAAACTTATCGCCTGGAAAAGGAAGCCGGATTGCACACAATGCACAAGAAATAAAAATGAAAAGGCTTAGTTATTCTGCCACTTGGGCAGCATTGCCCCCAAAAGGTTAACGATCAGCGTTCAGGGACAAAGGCCGTTCGCTTCGCTCCGTCTCCGCTTCTGAACTGTGACTTGCTTCTGGAGATGTTGAGCTGGACACAGGCGCTATGGAAACTGTCAGCTGCTCCTCGGCACATTACGAGGTACAGCTCCAGGTCCTAATGCTCACCTGGTATACACCTGTAAGTAGGTGCACAACTGTAATGTGATTCATTAAGTCAAAAGCTAACCAATGCAACTGACCCTACATGCAACAAGAGTTGCATTTCAGATGCTGCCTGACCTGCTGTGCTTTTCCAGCAACACATTCTCAACTCTGATCTCCAGCATCTGCAGTCCTCACTGTCTCCCATATGCAACAAGACCTCAGAAAGTGGCAAAACCATTATGTTCAGTGATACCTATTCTTACTGCTGCAGGTGGGTGACTTAGGAACGTCGTTCCTGGATGTAGAACTCAGGATTTGGCCCAATCCTTTGTGTTTAGCACATGCTTCATTCTGAACACAGTATAGAGAGAGGAGGCAGCAAGTTTAAAATGAACTTGGTGAGCAGGGAGTTGCTTCATTCTGAACAAAAGCATTTTTTTGAAAGAGAGGATAAGTGTGATAAGAAATCAGAGTGGTATCACAAGAAATCATTTAGTTATTGGTCAGTAGGAAGCTGCTCTTAGAGAGTGAGTCTAAATAGCTTAAAATAAGAAGTATAATTTGGATTTCAGAAAGAAACCCTAGCAAATGGAAGGTATAACAATAAATTAAAATAACAAAGTAAAACTGAAATGAAAATGAAGTTAACACAACTGAAGTAAAGCTAAGTTATTTGTAAGTTTTTATAAGAAGTTCTATTTATTCTATGGGTAACAAATAGTTTTCGGAGTTATGAGATGGTAACTGAAGTGGTCACAAGTGAAGTGGACATGCTGTGGTATGTGTGAAGTTATGGACATACCATGTGTCCCAGACAGACACATCTGCAGGTGTCTGAGGTTCTGAGGAAGGCTCAATTGACCCAAAATGTTAACACTGATTTCCCTCCATTGATGCTATTAGACCTGCTGTGATTTTTCCAACAATTTCCGTTTTTGTTTCTGCAGGTGTTTACAGGCTGCGTATGCCTGAGCTCTGGGCTGGAGTCAGAGGCAGAGGACTATGGATAGCAGGTACAGAGAGATGGTCACATCATAGTTTAGAAGAGCACATGTAGAGAGGGAAATGGAAACCTAAGCAAAATTAGGCAGGTAAGGCAGGAGTTCACTTTATTTTTTTTCCTTTCCCCCACACTACCGCCTAACTGCGGTAGTGCTTATTTTTTCCCCAGCACCCATGTTGTGTGTGTGTGCAGGTGTGAGACACAGTGAGAGACACAAGGTGCACGAATCTTTATTCAAATTTCTACCACCAGGAAGAAAGGAAACACCCAAGTAGCCTGTGACAAGCAGTACCCTTCACATCAAAGAGCAATGCTGTGTGATCAAACAGTGAAGGGGAGGGCAGGGATTAAATCAAAATAGAGTTGGAGGGGGAAATAATGCGCTCCTCTCCCTGCGGTGCCCACCTCTCCCTGAACAGCTCCAGGGTGTCAGTGGACACCGCGTGCTCCTTTTCCAGAGACACCCTGGCTCTAACATAACCACGGAAGAGGGGCAGGCAGTCGGCCCTAATGACCCCCTCCACAGCCCGCTGCCTGGACCTGTTTATGGCCAGTTTTGCCAGGCCCAGGAGCAGACCCACGAGAAGGTCTTCAGACCTGCCCTCCCTCCTTCGTACCGGGTGCCCGAAGATCAGGAGCGTGGGACTGAAGCGCAACCAAAAGCAGAGGAGGAGGTTTTTAAGAAAATCAAAAAGGGAGTGCAAATGCCCACAAGAAGTTCACTTTATCGTGCATTGCCAATCAGTATTCCATTTTTGAGAATCACGAAGGCGATGGTTCCTCAGGGGAGTGTAGCCCAGGCACATGCCAGTTATTTAGGCAAGGAGAATGGAGAATGAGTAATGGAAGAGCAATAGAAAAAGTAGATTCCATTGTCGGGTGGAGGGGGGTGATCAGACAGACATGCAGGCAAGACTCCAAGATGGTATACTGCATCCCTGGTGACAGGGTCAAGAATGTCACAGGACAGCTACAAGAATTTTTTTTTAGGGAAGGGAAATGAGCCAGAATTTGTAGTTCATTTTGGTACCAATGACATATGTAGGAATATGGATGAGGTCCTGAAGTAGATTTCAGGGAGTTAGGAAAGAAGTTAAACAGCAGGACTTCAAGATCAGTAATCTCAAGATTACAACCAATGTCATGTGCCAATTAGGGTAATAACAGGAGCATCAATCTAGTGAACACTTAGCTAGAGCACTAAGCAATTGGGACCAGTTTTGGGGTAGGTGGGACATGCTGAGTTACATCCTAACAGAACTGGGACTGATACCCTCACAGGAAGATTTGCTAATGCAGATGATATAGGTTCAAACTACTTTGTCAGGGGATGAATCTCTGAGGAGAAACCCAAATGGAAAGGATGTTAAGATGGTAAACAGGAAGTAGAAAGGTTATAAGGGAGATGAGATAATGGGAGAAACAAAGCTGAGCATTGAGTTGGTTTTGAATGCAAAATTATGTCAAAAAAATAAAGCTAAAGGCCCTCTACCTGAATACACATGGTATCCCTAACAAGAAAACTGATCAAAAGATACAAATACATGTAAATGATTATGCTTTCATTGCCATGACAGAAACATGGTTGAGGATTGGGAAAGTAATATTCAAGAATATTTTATGCTTAGGAAAGAAACAAGAAGGAAACGTTGCGCTGATTATACAAGATGGGTTCAGTTATAGGGGAAGATCTCAAATTGGAAGTACAATGTATGGAAGCTTGGTGGGATTAAGAAACGATAAGGGCAGCAGATATTTCTTGGAGTTATTTATAGGGCACCAAATATTAGTGGTAATGTGGGGAATGGTATAGATCATATGAGAAAAATTCACCCTATGTCTAAGGTTGACAAGCATTTCATTAAAATTCCCAAAAGTAGAGTTTTCACAAAACTAGATACAGACAGTGGATTTGCAGTCAAGAGTTTTTGCTACATTTATAATTCTAGTTGAAAGATTTTATTTCAACTGATTACTATTTGGGATTGACTTGGACACAGATTTCTCAACATAATACACCCAGTACTTTATCATGACATTTTATAACATCAAATATTGATGCATGATAAAACAGTTGAAGACCATTATCAGTGTGTGTATGCAGTCTTACAGCTTATAAGCATATGACCATAAGATATAGAAGCAGAAATTAGGCTATTCAGCCCATCAAATCTGCTCCGCCATTCAGTCATGGCTGATAACTTTGTTAACCCCAATCTCTTGCTTTCTCCCCATAACCTTTGATCCCCATGACAATCAAGAACTTATCTTTCTCCATCTTAAATATGCTCAATGACTTGGCCTCCACAGCCTTCTGTGGCAGTGAATTCCACAGATTCACCACTCTCTGGCTGAAGAAGTTTCTCCTCATCTCTGTTCTAAAAAGGTATTTCCTTTACTCTATGGGTGCGCCCTTGTGTCCTAGTGTCTCCTACCAATGGAAACATCTTCTCAACATCCACTCAGTCAAGGCTGTTCAGTATTCTGCAAGTTTCAATTAGATAACCCCTCATCCTTCTAAACTCCATCAAGTATAGACCCAGAGTCCTCAAACATTCCTCATATGTTAAGCCTTTTGTTCCTGGGACCATTATCATGAACCTTCCCTGAACGTGCTCCTGGGCAGAGGGTTCTCTCTTAACAACAAGGCATCTATTCAGTTTGGGGTGACATTGTCAACAGTAAAGGTATAATGGTGGATCTTGAGAAGACTAATGTCACACTGAAGTCAGTTCAAGTTCTTCAAAATTCTTTTGCTTCATTTGGCAGTGATTAGAAAGCCCTTGACACAATTCCTCAATAAGATGCATGGATAGTGGTGGAATATGTTGAAGATCATGGATTTAATTATCATAGCAACTGCTGCTTCAGCCACAAGTTTAGGAGCAATACACATCTGAAAGCAACCGGATGGGTGATGCAAATTATTCTAGTATGCATCATAAGCATTACCCAACACAGAAATATGATATGCTGAGATTCAGAAGGAGAGTCTCTCAGTTTTATGGGCTCATGAGAGATTTTCAGATTACAGCTTAGATTGAAAGTGGTCAGAGACACAGATCACAAACATTTAGTTTCTCTACTTAATGGGAAAGAACTAGAAAAGATGGTTCATAAAATACAAAAATTGTGACTTTGACATATGAGTGTCACATTTGACAAAGTACATGTACAGAGAAAACTTCAGATGCTGTCGAATTGTTCCCGAGAGTGAATAGGCAACAATTCGACCTACTAATCATGAAATCAAATTTGTTCACATCATTGAGTGATACTCTCACTCCATGGTGTGGCACAATGACCAGCAAGTTGCAATCAGCTTAGCCAGGTCTAACACAAGCAGTTGAGGGAGTACAGATGTCTGAACATTCATAAGTATTTTGTTGAACATTAGCCTGATCAAAGACCGAGCAGATTGGTGGTAAAAACTAACAAATTTTGAGCAATCACGTTATTTTACAATTGTGCTTGACTCACTGGTGTATGAAGAGTGACTGGTCATTCAGCTTCAGTTTGGGAAGATGTAATCAGAAAGATGTAACAGAGAAACTGTACCAGAGACAGACAGACACAGCTCCCCATTCTACCAAAGAAGTTGACTCCATAATAACCAAACAATGTACATAATAATGTGAAACAAGTCACACAATACACTTCTGTGTGATACAGTTGTCACATTTAAGACAGCGCAATGGTGTGACTCAGAGATCTGAACAGAAAAGCTACGGTCATCCAAATAACTACAGACCAGCAGAGACCATATATTGAAGGGTTCATATCAAAGAGCCACAAGAACCTAAGCCTATCACATGTTAATTATCAAAAATGAATTTATTAAAATGAATCAAATGGAGAACTTGCTGATGCAAAGGACATACAGACCTTAGACTGTCAGGAACAGAATCAAAGTCAATGGTCTTCAACCTAGAAAATGACCAGACTTCCATGTCCGAAGACAGCAATATTCCAGGAGAACTGTGAAACCTCGAAATGACCTGAATTTGTCAAGTCACAGACCTAGGGAAAGATGAGATAGTGGTAACGTAATTATATACAAAAGTAAACCACTACTAATAAAAATAAAAACATGGGAGGCAAGGTTATATATAGGTGTGAAAGTGTCCACAAGGATTAACACCAAGGAATGCCATAAGCATCATCCTCTATGATGATGTGAGGTGGCCTGAACAGCTTAGAATATCAAGGGAATGAGACCAGATATTTAATACTCCTCAAAGACTCTGCAACAATGCCTGTCCCATCCATGTAACCTGTAACTAGTCAGTAACATTCAATAAAATGCAATGTAAACTCAAAGAGGCTTTTTGAATTACAGCAGGAATTGGCTTTTCTCTACCACTCTAGACAGAGCAGGCCCGGTAGTTTTCTACGTTGAAAGAAGACAGTGGCAACATTTTTCATCAGGATCAGCAACCCATACAGTGTAGTGAACTGGTATGCTCATATAAAACACACAGACAATGTGCACTCAGAAGATATAAAAGAGAATAGAATTGTTCAAATAAGAGATAGAAAGAATAACATTTATTCTACACAAGTTTTTATTTGAACAGCTTTTTCATAATATTTGTAACTTAGCATCTGACACTTTTTTGTGAGATAGAAATAAAGTACAAAATTTTAAATATTTTTATCCGAGGTCTAATATTGTACCAAAAGCATTCATATTCCCTAAAATTGTGAATAGAACTTGGGTAGTTATTTCAATTATCCTTAATTCTATAAAATGCTCAAAAATGCTATAAAATGTGTGATAGAAGGCAGCTAGAATATATAATGGAGTGTGCTGTGTCCCTGAATCAGGAATCTTGAAAAATGCGTCCTGTTTTATATCAGAGCTATAATCTATGTATCAGCGATAATTTGTGTAAAGATGCCTCCTGCCTGCTCATTCACTCCCTGGGAGTGGAGTAGAGGCATTTAAGAGGTATTGTGATTATTATCTTAAAAGGAAGAATGTGCAAGGCTAAGGTGACAAGTCAGGGAAATGGTTCTGGATGAAATGCTCCTTCAATTGCTTCCAGATATTTTGATTTATTCAGGTAACTTCACCTTTAAATCCCTCCTCACATCTTCAAAAAGATACTCTATTACATTTTTAATCATAGTTTCTGTAATTTTCTTCATCTGTCAGTGGCTGTGTACAATTAGATTAAAAATTAAAATAATCTAATTGCCCCTATTTTAGCATTTATATCACCATTGATTTCTTTATGAAGTATGTTATATTGCATATAATTGGAACTTGTTGTTGGATACAAAGCCAGTCTTCTACTTACTTGGTGATCCATTTCCCCAACACATCTGACAATCTAGCCTCCCAGCACCCTTACCTCACTATTACCTTATGTACGTACTATTTGACAGAAATTGTCAAAGTGACTACTGGAGATTATGAACCTTCAAGTTTCAAAATATAAAAGGGGGCATGATTTGCCTCCCTCTGACAATTCCACACTGTGAGAGAAGTGATAAATGGAAAATAGCTCTGCATTTCTGAAGGAGCCTTGATCAGAATCTCCTTTTGGAAATGCAAAGCTCTCTCCTTTCGTAAACAAAGAGGCCAACTATCAATCTGCATAGGATTGCCACACTTTGGATGATCTGACCCTAAAGGTCATGCATATTCCTGTTGGGCAACATTTAATTGCTGTTTTCAGGTAACCTCTATCACAATTTCATTGTAAACATATTCATTGTCTCAACAGCAGCAAAAAACATAATGCATAACGATGCACCAATTTGAGAAAGTAGCAAACAACATGGATAAAGGCAAATCTGTAGATGTGGTGTATTTAGATTTCCAGAAGGCATTTGACAAGGTGCCAGATTGAATGAAACTAAATAGTGCGTGATGTAGCAAGTAATACATTAGCATGGACAAAAGCTTGATTAGCTAACAGGAAGCACAGAATAGGGATAAGTGCATACTTTTCAGGTTGGCAAGCTATAATTGGTGCTGAAAATGTGTTGCTGGAAAAGCGCAGCAGGTCAGGCAGCATCCAAGGAACAGGAGAATCGACTTTTCGGGCATAAGCCCTTCTTCAGGAAGAAGGGCTTATGCCCGAAACGTCGATTCTCCTGTTCCTTGGATGCTGCCTGACCTGCTGCGCTTTTCCAGCAACACATTTTCAGCTCTGATCTCCAGCATCTGCAGTCCTCACTTTCTCCTCGAAGCTGTAATTGGTGGTATGTCACAGGAATCTTTACTGAAAGGACTGAATGCATGGTTTCTAAATTTGCTGATTGCAAAGAGGCCATAAGGAGTCTGCAAAAGGGATCACAGAGGTTAAGTAAAAGGGGAAATTTGTTGACATAATATTGTGTGGAAAAATATAAACATTTCTAATTTGGCAGGACAAATGGTATACAGTATTAAATGGAGAGATGTTACAAAATGCTAAGGTACAGAGGGATCTGGGTGAACCAGTACATGAATTACAATATGTCGGCCTGTGACCATTGGAGTGCCACAAGGATTGGTGCTGGGTCCACTACCTTTTGTCACTAATATAAATGATTTGGACGTGTGCATAAGCGGTACAGTTAATTAGTTTGCAGATGAAAACAAAATTGGAGGAGGTGTAGTGGACAGCGAAGGGAGTTACCTCAGATTACAACGGGATCTTGATCAGATGGGCCAGTGGGCAGAGAAGTGGCAGATGGAATTTAATTTAGATAAATGGGAGGTGCTGCATTTTGGGAAAGCAAACCTTAGCAGGCCTTATACACTTAATGGTAAGGTCCTAGGGAGTGTTGCTGAACAAAGAGGCCTTGGAGTGCAGGTTCATAGTTCCTTGAAAGTAGAGTTGCAGGTAGATAGGATAGTGAAGAAGGCATTTGGTATGCTTTCCTTTATTGGTCATTATATTGAGTACAGGAGTTGGAGGTAATGTTGTGGCTATACAGGACATTGGTTAGGCCACTTTTGGAGTACTGTGTGCAATCCTGGACTCCTTCCTATCTATCGGATGTTGTGAAACTTGAAAGGGTTCAGAAAAGATTTACAAGGATGTTGCCAGGGTTGGAGGATTTGAGCTATAGGGAGAGGCTGAATAGGTTGGGGCTATTTTCGCTGGAGCATCAGAGGCTGAGGGGTGGCCTCATAGACATTTATAAAATCATGAGGGCCATGGATAGGATAAATAGACAAAGTCTTTTCCTTGGGTTGGGGGAGTCCAGAACTAGAGGGCATAGGTTTAGGGTGAGAGGGAAAGATATAAAAGAGACCTAAGGGACAACGTTTTCACGCAAAGGTATGGTACGTGTATGGAATGAGCTCATGGTTGTTGATGGGGGCGCATGGGGGGGGTTTGGGGTTGCATACAGAGAGCAGGGTTGGGGGGCAGACGGGGAGGCGGGGTATGGGCAGATGGGGGGGGGGGTTTGTGGGCAAATGGGGATTGGAGCTGGGGGCTCGTGCTTTGTGTGCTGCTAACTAGTCTCCTGAATGGGGAGCAGACTGAGCAAGTGCTCGTTGTGTCAATTCCATTGAACTGATGGTGGTGGTGGTGGTGGAGGGGGGAGGCTTGAGCAATGCTGCAGATTCATTACACACAAGTGTGTCTGGTCAGAAACAAACCCTGAGACAGAGAGAGGGAGCAAGGTAGGCAGAGTGGGAAAAAAAGATACTTCAGAAAATTCTGATCCCCAGAGAGGCATTGAATCAATTAACCGAATAATCAATTCTCCGAACGTCCATCTCGTTTGGATAATCGAGGTTCCTCTGCATTTATCTTCTCCACACAATCAACTGGGCAGTAGCCAGGCATCAATTAAAATGTCTGATCTGACCTAGAAGAAACAGTATGATATTTGATTAGTTTGATTAGCCACGATCATATTGAATGGAGGGGATTGCTTGAAGGGCTGAATGATCGACTCATATTCTGCTCTTTCCAAAGTGGAGGATTAAATCACTTAGAAGCCTACTACTACAATTCCAAACTCCACAGAATTAAGTAGGGGGGAGAAAACCAACCTGTAGTTGTAGTAGGGATTGTGGTTAACCGATGTGGGTTTTTTTTTGTTTTTTGGCCAACAGCAGCAAATAGAAGCTTTCCACTTTAGACCAACTTTCTGATGTCTGCTTATTAAGGGTTGTTTCAAAGTTTGGCTCTGATAGATAATTTATAAAGCCCAATGATTTAATGCAATTAATACCACTTATTTATAGAGTACATTATACAATCCTAACTTGCTTGGCTGGGCAAGTCAGCTCAGGCCTTGTGCAGATTCGCCACTCTGTCTCCAAATGGACTGGCAGGTTACATGACTGTTTCCTTAGAGCTTGTCCTTAAAGGGGCCAACTATGACACATACATTTTTTGGTAACCTTCATCTCATATTATTAAAAGGGTCAGGAATGGCCTTACAGTCATAGTCAAAGAGATGTACAGCATGGAAACAGACCCTTCGGTCCAACTTGTCCATGCCGACCAGATATCCTAACCTAATCTAGTCCCATATGCTAGCACTTGGTCCATATCCCTCTAAACTCTTCATATTCATATACCTATCCAGACGCCTTCTAAATGTTGTAATTGTACCAGCCTCCATCACTTCCTGTGGCAGCTCATTCCATGCATGCACCGCCCTCTGCGCGAATAAGTTGCCCCTTCTTGAAGCTTTATCTGGAACCTTTACATCTGGGCACCTATCCAGAAAACCTCCTGGACAATGGGGATTAAGAACATTCTGTAGCATTTCATTTACAGACCAACTCTTAATCTGAATTTATTGCAGTTGGCATTGCAAAGGTGGTTGCAGGATGAGGAGGGCAGCCAATCCCATTCAATTGGACCTGAGAACTGAGTATTCCCAAGGAAGAGTGGGAAGGAATTTTAGGACCCCTATAAATGTAGAGCTAGTTCAATGTTTTGAAATTGAAAAATACACTTTAGTGAGTTATTTAAATGAGAAAGGCTTTTTAGCTTGGTATATAGCCAAGCTAATTGATTTGAAACACTCAATGGCCTTTGAAAGAATGAATGATTTTTGATTACTGATCTAAAATGAGAATCTGTGGATACCTTTAATCCAGAGTAGATGAAAGTTAACTCATCTTATTGTACACAACATGATTCTGAATCTCTGTAGAATTCAGTCAAGGTGTTTTGTTCTCCAGGCTAATTGGCAGCCTCCTACTTTAACTAATCAAAGCATTAATTGGTCAAAGAAAGTAGTACAAGGTCATGCTGAAACCATGATTTAGGAGATTTGGTGTTGATTTCGAATCCTGAGAGAAACTTACTCAGAACTGTTGCACCTGGAGAAATCCAGCAATAAAGTGGTGCAATGTCTTCTATAAACAAGCTCATTTCAGAAGCTGAGAGAAAACAAAGAAGAAATACCAAGCCAGCAAATTATCCAAAACTGAATCTGAGGAAGGGTCACTAGACCCGAAACGTTAACTCTGAATTCTCTTCACAAATGCAGCCAGACCTGACGAGCTTTTCCAACTTTTGTATCCAAAACTCAATCGTCTGTGATAACCTGCAATATTTGCCTGAGATCCTTCTGGCCTTCGCAGTCACCACTGTAGCCTCAAAGGACAGACGAGAAAAAGTGGATATGAAAGTGCTAACAGAGGTTTCCTGCTGCTGTTTTTGATTGACAGTACAAACTCCAAGATCCTATTTATGATTAACAATTCAAGTATTGGCCAGTTATATGTGTTGCAATTCGGCTTCTAGCTTTATGCTGCAGTGGTTCGATGGAATCTGTGGTGTCTAGAACTTCAATTCAAGGATTTCAAACAGCTAAAAAGGGTCAAGTATTTCATATGAATATATGGAAAAATTGGTGGATATGAAACAATTCAATGAACTTACGGTCTGGGGTTTTATACGTAACAAAGTACAATAATATCTAGATTGTATGTAAGAAATTTAGAAGAGGTTCCAAAAAAAATTCTTTACACAAAAAGTTGTCAGCCTGTACATGGAATTCACCAGGACTAATAGTCAGAGCAGAAGCTAAATCAATATTCAAGATTAAATTGAACAGGCTAATGAAGATACTAGGTAGGCAAACATGTTTGAGACTATTTACTCACCGTAGGAGATAAATACAAAAACAGATTGATATGAGCCATTAGGCCTAAACAAAGTTGTAATCTCATTGTTAGATATAAATTACCCTTTTCCTAATCACTTAGAAGCTGACAGAACGAGAGAAAAATTCCTTAAGTCAATAGACAACCACCTGATGAAGGAGCAGTGCTCCGAAAGCTAGTGCTTCTAAATAAACCTGTTGGACTATAACCTGGTGTTGTGTAATTTTTAACTTAAGTCAATTAAGCCCTCAGGAGAGGACTGTTAACAAGATGTACTTAACTAAACTTCTTCCAATTTCAAGTCTAAAGGTCACAAAACTCAAAAAGGTAGTATGTTGAATTTAAAATATTTAACTTAGAGACAAATTAAATATTGCATTCCTCTGTAATCTAGCAATCTACTATTGCTTTGCACAATTCTATTTAAATTACTTCTGTTTAGTATCAACTAATATTGTAAATATCTGGAGCTCTTGTAGAGTAGTGGTAGCTGTACTTGTTTCAGAGGCAGTAAGCTTAGATTCAAGTCCCACCTACTCCAGAATTGTGTAATAATATCCCTGAACAGCTTGATTAGAAAATATTTATGGTGAATATTTGTAGTCTACCGACTAGAACCTTAAGATCAGAGTATCCCATATTACCACATGGTTAATTTCCATTCATTGTAAGCGAGTATGCCAGACTATTTGTGGGCTTAGGGTTGCTTATTAATATAAAATGCATGTCTACATAATTAATATGAGCCTACTGCTCTATTTCTGAAGAATCACAGAATGATTACAGCATTCAAAGGCTATGTGAACTATTGAAACTGTGATAGCTCTCTGCAAGAGCAAGTTATGTGGTTCTCCACTTCTTTTAGAATGGGCATGTTAGTTTCAGTTCTTTCATATGTAAATTCCAGAACTTTATTTGTTACATTCTCAAGTGAATTTTTACAATAAATGCCATGTTGGCCCAGAAAATGCATTGAAGGTGTGAGATGCCTCGTGTGAGGCTGTTTGTCAGAGGTACGTCAGACCTTCAATGCATTATCTGAGCCAACATGGCACCTATTGTTAAAATTCACTAGAGAATGTAACTTTAACAAAGTTCTGGAATTTACGCATGAAAGAACTGAAACCAACTCTCATCTAAAAGATGAAAAACTTAACAAATAATCCAGGTTTTCTCAATATATAATTTCAGTTATATCACACTGTAAATTCTGTGCCCTATGATCTTATACTCCACAATCACCTGATGAAAGAGCAGCGCTCCAAAAGCTAGTGCTTTCAAATAAACCTGTTAAGACTATAATCTTGTGTTGTGGGATTCTTAACTTTAAATGAGGGCATTCTGGTTCAGAACTCTCCACAAAAGGAAACAGTTCCTCTCTTCTGTCTTGATTCTTCATTTGAATCTCCTCTCTGCTTTGCCTTTTCCAAAAAGAACAATGCCAGTTTGTTGAGACTGAAGAATAAAATTTTCCATCCCAGCCCTTAACACTATGGCAGTCCCAGTCTGTTTGGAAAGTTAAAATCCGCTACATTATCACCTTACTATTCTGACAGATAAGTAAGATCTCCTTACAAATTTGCTTCTTAATTTCCCACAGAAATTTTAAGGAGCCTATAGTACAATTCCAATAAGATGATCATCTTTTATTTTTCAGTTCCAACTAAATAACTTCACTGGATAGACTCCCCGGAATGTCCTCCCTAAGTACAGCTGTAATGTTATTCCTAATCAAAAACACCACTCTGCCCACCCCCCCTTTCTATTTTTCCAATAGCATCTATACCCTTGAAATGTTTGCTGCCAGTCCTGTCCATCCTTGAGCCATGTCTGTGTATTTGCTATGAAATCCCTGTCCTATGTTCCCAGTCATGCCCTAAGTTCATCTGCCTTACTTGTTAGGCCTTTTGCATTGAAACAAATGCAGTTTAATTTATCAGTCTACCCCGTTCTCCACTATGCTCCTGCCTGTCTTGACTGTTTGACTTGCTCCTTTTCCCAACTGCACCAGCCTCAGACTGACCTCTTTTCTCACCATCTCTCTGGGTCCCTGCACCCCCCTTCTCCTTTACTAGTTTACATCTACCCACCAGTATATTCGTCCTCTTCCAATTCAGCTGCAACTGATCGTTCTTATTCAGGTCATTTCTATCCTAGAAGAGAGTCCAAAGATCCAAAAATGTGAATCCTTCTCCCCTTCACCAGCTCCTCAGCCATGCATTCATCTACTCTATCCTCCTACTGCTACTGTGATGATGCTGCTCCTTTAACAAGGTTAAGTTATCCTTGGCCTTTTTTTCAGAGAGGTTGTAAAAGATATGACTCCGAAAAGAGTAAGTTGGATGGGTTTTAGGGCCAATTTCTATATAGCTAACAGATACTGCCTCAGGCAAAAGGCTTTTAAGTTAAAAAAACTTGTATAATAAAAGGGGAGTGGCCAATTCTCCCAGCTAAGCTTATCTCTGGTTTGATTTGATGTTTTGGCAGTCTGGCTACTCAGGGAAAGCTGTCAGGCAGATTGAGGCTCCTGGTCCAAGAAATAGCTACATGGAAGAGAGTGTTCCATGCTGCCATCTCTCTCTGTCCTGTAAGACCCTGTGTTTGATTTTACCTTTTGTGCCAAGGGTTGTTTATGGAAATTGTTGCAAGTATTGGGAACAGCATCATTAAGGTGATATAGTTGGTTGGGTTTTTGGATGGGTTGGTTTGTTCTGTACTCTGTTCTCTTTTGGTTGTGTTTGATTTGGTAATCTTGTAAATAAATTCTGTTTTGTTTAAAACTAACTGACTTGACCAGCTGCATCCCTCCTGAAGTATCTGTGTTACACCTGCCTAAAACAACTGGCAAAGTTAGGGTTTGGGCTACTTACTTAAAATGTTTTCAGGGGGTCTGGCCTGGTCCAATATACTACTCTCACTAGCATATGGCACCAGGAGTATTCCAGATATTACTAAACAAAAGAGAAAATGCTGGAAAATCTCAGCAGGTCTGGCAGCATCTGTAAGGAGAGAAAAGAGCTGATGTTTCGAGTCTAACTGACCCTTTGTCAAAGTTGACATTCCAGATATTACTACCCTAGAGGACCCGCTTTTTAACCTAATTTCCTAAATTCTCTCCTCAAAACCATCCATTTTTTAATTCCTGTCATTGGTTCCAATGTGTATAATGACCTCCTGCTGGACTCTCTCTCCTTTGAGAATATTCTGTCCCCTCTCCGAGACATCCTCGACTCTGGCACTGGGAACAACATACCATTCTGGTGTCACAGTGTCGGCCTGCTTTTCAGACTGCAGGCCTGTGACCAGTGGTGTGCTTTTAGGCTTGGTGCTGTGTCCACTGCTTTTTATCATTTATCTAAATGATTTGGATGTTAGTATAGGAGATATGGATAGTAAGTTTGCAGATGACACCAAAATTGGGGATGTAGTGGACAGCCAAGAAGGTTATCTAAGAGTACAAGGGGATTTTGATCAGATGGGCCGAGGAGTGGCTGATGGAGTTAAGTTTAGATAAATGCGATTTGCTGCATTTTGGCTAAGCAAATCGAGGCAGGATGTAAACACTTAATGGTAAGGTCCTGGGGAGCATTGCCAAAAAGAGACCATGGACTGCAGGTTCATAGTTCCTTGAAAGTTTAGTCACTGATAGACAGGACAGTGAAGGCAGTATTTGAGTATAGAGTTGACAGGTCATGCTGCAGCTGTACAGGACATTGGTTAGGTGACTTTTGTAATACTGTGTTCAATTCTGGTCTCCCAGCTACATGAGAAGGTGCAGAAAAGATTTACAACGACGTTGCCAGGATGGGAGGGTTTGAGCGATTAGAAAAGGCTGATTAGTCTGGGGCTATTTTCCCTGGAGCATCGGAGGTTGAGGGGTGACTTTATAGAAATTTATAAAATCATGAGGGGCATGGATAGGGTGATCAGCCAGGGTAAGGGAGTCCAAAACTAGACATCATAGGTTTAAGGTGAGAGGGGAAAGATTCAAAAGGGACCTAAGGGGCAACTTTTTCACACAGAGGGTGGTGTGTGTATGGAATAGGCTGCCAGAGGTAGTGGAAGTTGGTGCAATTGCAACATCTTAAAGGCATCTGGGTGGGTATATGAATAGGAAGGGTTTAGAGGGGCCAGATATCCCAAATAAATATGGGCCAGATATCCCAAATAAATGGCAATTGGGACTGGATTAATTTAGGATATCTGATCGGTGTAGACGAGTTGGATCTGTTTCCATGCTGTACATCTCTATGGCTCTATCTCTCTATCCACATGACAGAAGTCACTTATCCCTGGAGCAATTTATATAAATCTTTTCTACAATCACTTCGAATTCTCTCTGCAACATGATTTTCAGAACTGGACATACCAGTTGAGGCCAACCCCAGTGTTTTATGATGGTACACTATAATTTCCTTGTATCTGTACCTATTTAGAAAGCCCAGATTTGGATACATTTTTTAAAATGATTTTGACTTTTCAATGTCCTTTCCACCCTAAACATATCCCCCCAAGGAATTAGTGGTTCCTCTTTGGAATGATATCCTGAAGGTTAGATTGCCTATCCATGTTTTTGACAGTACATCAATTCACACCCTTATGAATGGAATTTCACCTGCTAGATTTTTTTTATGTTCTCTTAAACCTTATCACTATGCTCCACACAGTTGACAATGCTTATCCAGGTTTTCTGTCGTCTGAAAGATCTCAAAGTGAGCCCTGTACCACTGTACCTTATCAAAAAGCAGTGGAAGCAGTGGTCCTAACATTGACTTCTGGGGAACACCATTTATATAGATCTTTCTCCAGCCTAAAAGAAGTCATTCACTTTTAATGTCAGTCAGTCAGTCAGTTTTGTACGGCGCTGCAACTATCCATTTTAGTCCATGGGCTCCAATGTTACTGACAAATCTACAATTATGAAATTTGTGAAATGTGTCACTTTATGAAATGTTTTGAGTGCAATATCCAAAGGAACAAGTTGCTACCAGTATTAAAACAAATTTAACATTCAATAGAAGCTTACCAATATATATTTACGCTTAAGATTTTGAGCTGTGCCATTGTAATTTATGAAACGCTCAATCATGCAATTGAATTATCACCTAGCGGTTTACCAACATCTAAAGTATTCTAACATGGCTTTTAAATTTGAGGTGTTATTGGTTGCAGTTTATATTCTAAAATCAAACCTAATACATGACTTATTTGTGTATAGGATGAAAGCAACAACTGTTGGCTTTAGTAAATTAATTTAATAAATTAACTTTCACACCTATTCATGTACCACATTAAAATCTGCTGGTGATCTGGTTAATCAGTTTCTACAGTATAATATCAAGGCACAAAGCTTGGTGTGAGGTTATTGGAAAACACATTGCCAGCTTTTCAAAAGTATTAATTGAATATGCAGAACTATATAGCAACAAAATGAAGAACTTGGGTATCTCATTCTGCAACCTAAATTTTCTTATGCATCAACATATGGTAATGCCTAATATTCCACATTCAATGGCTAATTAGCAATCGTCCTTTTGATTTCACTGTGCAAAAATAAGAAATAAAGTAACAGGAACACTAACATAACCAACTAAATACTGGCAAAATTGTACCATTCCTCCTCAAAAACATTTTGGAGCAAGAATAACACAGATTGCAGAAGGTCAAGGGGTAGGTTCACCACTACCTTTTTGCAGCAATTTTAAAAAATATATTTTGATGGAAACTGTTGACATCACCATCAAGGTCAGCATTTGTTTCCCATTCACCTTCCCAGAGTGTGTTGCTAGGCCATTTTGGAATCACCTACATTGCTGTGGATCTGGCTTCACACGTAGGCAAGGAGTAAAAATGGATTAGTGGTGCTGGAAGAGCACAGCAGTCCAGGCAGCATCCAACGAGCAGCGAAATCGACGTTTCGGGCAAAAGCCCTTCATCAGGAATAAAGGCAGTGAGCCTGAAGCGTGGAGAGATAAGCTAGAGGAGGGTGGGGGTGGGGAGAAAGTAGCATAGAGTACAATGGGTGAGTGGGGGAGGAGATGAAGGTCAAGGAGGAGAGGGTGGAGTGGATAGGTGGAAAAGAAGATAGGCAGGTCGTACAAGTCCGGACAAGTCAAGGAGACAGTTACTGAGCTGGAAGTTTGAAACTAGGATGAGGTGGGGGAAGGGGAAATGAGGAAGCTGTTGAAGTCCACATTGATGCCCTGGGGTTGAAGTGTTCCGAGGCAGAAGAAGAGGCGTTCTTCCTCCAGGCGTCTGGTGGTGAGGGAGCGGCGGTGAAGGAGGCCCAGGACCTCCATGTCCTCGGCAGAGTGGGAGGGGGAGTTGAAATGTTGGGCCACGGGGCGGTTTGGTTGATTGGTGCGGGTGTCTCGGAGATGTTCCCTAAAGCGCTCTGCTAGGAGGCACCCAGTCTCCCCAATGTACAGGAGACCACATCGGGAGCAACGGATACAATAAATGATATTAGTGGATGTGTAGGTGAAACTTTGATGGATGTGGAAGGATCCTTTAGGGCCTTGGATAGAGGTGAGGGAGGAGGTGTGGGCACAGGTTTTACAGTTCCTGCGGTGGCAGGGAAAAGTGCCAGAATGGGAGGGTGGGTCGTAGGGGGGTGTGGACCTGACCAGGTAGTCACGGAGGGAACGGTCTTTGCGGAAGGCGGAAAGGGGTGGGGAGGGAAATATATCCCTGGTGGTGGGATCTTTTTGGAGGTGGCGGAAATGTCGGCGGATGATTTGGTTGATGCGAAGGTTTGTAGGGTGGAAGGTGAGCACCAGGGGCGTTCTGTTCTTGTTACGGTTGGAGGGGTGGGGTCTGAGGGCAGAGGTGCGGGATGTGGACGAGATGCGTTGGAGGGCATCTTTAACCACGTGGGAAGGGAAATTGCGGTCTCTAAAGAAGGAGGCCATCTGGTGTGTTCTGTGGTGGAACTGGTCCTCCTGGGAGCAGATACAGCAGAGGCGGAGAAATTGGGAATACGGGATGGCATTTTTGCAAGAGATAGGGTGGGAAGAGGTGTAATCCAGGTAGCTATGGGAGTCGGTGGGTTTGTAAAAAATGTCAATGTCAAGTCGGTCGTCAATAATGGAGATGGAGAGGTCCAGAAAGGGGAGCGAGGTGTCAGAGATAGTCCAGGTAAATTTAAGGTCAGGGTGGAATGTGTTGGTGAAGTTGATGAATTGCTCAACCTCCTTGTGGGAGCACGAGGTGGCGCCAATGCAGTCATCAATGTAGCGGAGGAAGAGGTGGGGAGTGGTGCCGGTGTAATTACGGAAGATCAACTGTTCTACATAGCCAACAACGAGACAGGCATAGCTGGGGCCCATACGTGTGCCCATGGCTAAAATGGTAGTAAAATGGTAGTAAGGAGTAAAAATGGTAGATTTCCTCCAATAAACAGTACAGGGCACCAGATTCTTTTTTCACAATAATCAATGAGAGTTTCATGGTTGCCATAGCTTGGACAAGTTGTATTCCAATTTTCATTACTTTTATTTAAAGGTTGTGTGGCCTGACTGTCCCAAAGGATCACATTATACACGTGGAAAGATGTGCACATATACCTGTTGTGCAATGCCCTGCCAGAAAGAAAATACGGTGGCACCCAAAAAAGCACAATAAATATGAGAGAATGAGGTCACTAGCAGTACTGGCAGGGATACTATACAGCCGAGAAGCAGGAGAATCGGCATTTCGGGCAAAAGCTCCTCATCAGACTTTGCTGATGAAGGGCTTTTGCCCAAAACATCGATTCTCCTGCTCCTCAGATACTGCCTGACCTGCTGTGCTTTTCCAGCGCCACACTCTTGACTCTAATCTCCAGCATCTGCAGTCCTCACATTTGCCCTGGGTTACTATTTATGCATATCGAGGGCACTTTTGAATGTCAGCAGATATTGTCAAATTTAAATTAGCAGCGGTAGGATTAGAATGTATCCCTGGAACATTAACATGGGTCTCCAGATTACTAGACCAGTGAGGTTATCACTACACTACCATTACCCCAATAATTGGTGTTTATTAAAAATGAAATGAAACTTTGCTAATACTATTTTTCCACTTGTTTTGGAATACTAAGGATCATTTACTTGCAGTATTGTAAAAATTATATATTTTTTTTGTAATTTGGAAGCACCAAGGATAGAATTAAATGCAAACTATGTGCCAGAACCTGACTGAAAACAATACTCAAATACAAGAATTGTAGTAGGAACTCAGCAGGTCTGACAACATATGTGGAGAGAAGGCAAAGTTAATATTTCAAGTCCAGTGACCAGTTTTCAAAAAAATACTCTTTGCACCACTTATCATTGACTAAGCATGGTGACCCTAACTTCAATGCATTTTTAGAATGGTTTAATATGACCGAGGTTCTTAATCTCGAAGTTTGGATCAATGAAGAGCTGGCATGAACTCCAAGTGGGAATTAAAGAGGTAGTTTAGAAAAATGCTTTGGTTTCCAGATAAGATGTTAAATCAAGGCCCCATCTGCCTGCTTGGTTAGATGTAAAAGTCCCATGGTACTATTTCAAAGAAGTGAACGAGAGTCATCCCTTTTCAATATTTATCCTTCAATCAGCACCTCAAAAACAAACTAGTCATGATCACATTTTGTTTGTGGCCATTCACTATGCTGATTGGTTGCTATGTTTTCTAAATTGCAAAAGTGACTACACTCCAAAAGTAGCTCATTGGCTGTGAAGCATTTTGTGGTATCGAGTAGTTGTGAAAAGCATTTATTTATCTTCCTTACAAATACATTTATCTTCCTCAGTGCAAATAAAATCAGAAGCAATTCCAAGTTCAGTATTATGTAGCAACTAAAGGTTGGGAACATTTGTAGCTCAGGTTGAGGTTCTTGATGTAGGTTTGCTCGCTGAGCTCGAAGGTTTGTTTTTAGAAGGTTCGTTTTCTGATGTTTCGTCACCATACTAGGTAACATCTTCAGTGAGCCTCCGAATGAAGCACTGGTGGTGTAGCCCGCTTTCTATTTATACGTTTAAGTTTCCTAGGGTTGGAGATGTCATTTCCTGTGGTGACATAATTTGCTATGGGTGATGTCATTTTCTGATCTTTTTCTCGGGGTTGGTAATTGGGATCATCAATCAACAAACACATTGACTGCGATCCCATTTACCCCTGAGCAAACCTACATCCAGTAACTAAAATATGTTCCAACTTGCCCACTAAAATGCTCAAATTCTAAGGTGAAGTGATCATTACAGAAGTTACTTCTTTGAAATTATTCATAGAACATAGAAAAGTACAGCAAAGAACAGGCCCTTCAGCCCACAATGCTGTGCCGAGGATTATTTCTAATCTAAAATAAAATAACCTAACCTATGCACCCCTCAATTCACTGCTGATAATGTGCATGTCCAGCAGTCACTTAAATGTCCCTAATGACTCTCCACCACCACCGCTGACAACACATTCCATGCATTCACAAGTCTCTGCGTAAAGAACCTACCTCTGACATTTCCTCTATATCTTCCTCCTAATATCTTAAAACTATGACCCCTTGTGCTATGCGATCCGGCCCTGGGGAAAAGACTCTGGCTATTGACTCTATCCATGCCTCTCATTACCTTGTATACCTCAATCAGGTCACCTCTTTTCCTCCTTCTCTCCAGAGGAAAAAGTCCAAACTTAGTCAACCTCTCTTTGTTAGACAAGTCCTCCAGTCCAGGCAGCATCGTGGTATCCTCTTTGCATCCTCTCCAATTCATTCATAGGATATAGCTGTTACTGTTTATGTCAGCAATTGCCCATCCCCAGCAGGCCTCAAGAAGGTAATGATAAGCTGCCTTCTTGACTGCTATAGTCCTTGGGGTGTAGATCCATCCGTACTGCTACTGGGAATAAAGTTCCAGGGTTTTGACTCTTGACAATGAAAGAACAACAACATATTGTTCTATGTTCTGTACTGCTGGCAGTATTGTGTGTGGTTTGGACAAGAACTTAGAAGGTGATGATGTACCTGTTCATCCTTGGCTTTTACCTCTCTAAGTGGTAAAAGTCACAGGAACAAAGAACAATATAAAAGGAACAGGTACTTTGACCCTCCAAGCCTGCACTGAAGCATTTTGCCCTTCCATACTAAAATTGTCTTCACTTACAGCATCTGTATTTCTCTATTCACTTCTGACAGACTGACATGCAACTAAAAAGACCATTTCATAACTTCAGGATGTCTACAAGAGCTGATCACGTACTTTCAAAGTATTGTCACAGCAGCCAATTTGTAAACAGCAAGGTCACATAAATAGGAACCTGATGACAATACAATATTTCTCACCTAAGATTGAAGAAACATTGGCTAGGGCACAAAATACGCGTCTTCAGTTTTTCTTTGAAATTGTGCCATGGGATTTTATGTCTAATTGACAGAGTAATTGGGAATGCGGCTTAACGTCTCAGCCTAAACATGGCAACTCAGATAATACACCACTCTTAGTACTCTTCTGCCATATCAGCCCTTGAGTATACATTCAGATCTTGGTGTGAACCTGACTCCACAACCTCTGTCTTGACGACATGTACTAATTCTGAAATAAGACATATTTGTGCAGCATTTCTGGTATTCTCAGATGCAAGTTTATGGATTGGAGTAAGTAACCTGATGTATTCCTTGGTATCTTGCTCTTGCTTTGAATTACTTGGGAATGCTTGGTGATGGACACCATAAATAAAATTTGGATAGTAATTGCCTTTTTATACATTAAGTGGTGTAGTTAATACAAGAAGAAACATGATTTCAACAGAAAAAAAACTTAGTTTATTCCCTTATTACAACTTTGAAAAAATACTATTACCATTCTTTCAGATACACAAACAACAGTGCAAATTAGAGGCATTCAGATACTTGCTGACTAAACTCCTTCCTCAAATGTGGAATTCATATGTACATTTCAAAATGCAGCAAAATATTTTAACCACATCCTGTTGCAAGAAAGCACTGAGGCACGGAGATAATCAATCGAGTGAAAATGTTCGTTTTCTTCAGCAATACATAATATAACTGAAAGGTTAGTCATGATTTTTGTGAATCTTAAGCGAAACTTAAGATATACAATATCATTTACATCTCCAGGATTCCCTAAAAAGTAGTTCACAGCCAAGGAATTAGTTTTGAAGTATAGTCACTGCACTCATGCATACTAGTATGTACTGAGATCCTAATAAATGACTAACTGGTTTGTTTTAGTGGCATTCATTAAAGGGTAAATGTAGGCCAGGAAGATTTGAAACTAAACAGGTGAGAGCACCATGGATCTTAACAACAAACAGGACCTTTGTTTAATGTCTCATGTCAATAATGATACCTCAGGCAATGCAATACTCCCTTGGCAAAACAGTGAAGTATTAGCCTAGTTTATGTGCTTAAGTCGTTCACTGGGGCTGAAACTCGACATTCTGATTCGGAAGCACAAGTAAGTAGCAGCACTGAGACCAGCTGACTTAAAAATCTTACATAATGTATACAGGAGATAAGTATATAAAGCCCTGTCACTAACTTCACACAGAATATTTCAAAAATTACAACTAGGATGCTCCATTTCATGTCAATACTTAAAGAAAAAGTACTTTACAGGTTTTACATGTTTTTAACAAATTTGGATTGAAAATATTTAATTCTAAGTTCTACATGAAAATTAAAAAGGCACTTTTTCTAAAATAAAATGGAAATTTTGGTGCCAATTTTCATGAACAGCATTTATGTTTCAAGTAATCCCAGTAATTACAGTCTTAGAACTGCATTATTTAAAAAAAAACTTACTTTGTGGAACTGAAAATTTACAGAAGCAATCTAGCTGGTGTGCCAAAACCAGAGCTGAATTACAGATAAAATAGTTTGGCATGGTACAAAATAGGAGTTAAAAAGAGTCACTACATTTTTCTCCCATAGGTTATAGGTATTTCTGGCTAAGTCAGCATTTGTTACCCATCACTAATTGACTTGGAGTATGTGGTAACGAGTTGCCTGCTTGAACCATTACAGTCTGCAGTTAAGTGTACCAGCAGTACACCAGGAGTTCCAGGACTTTGACCCAGCCACAAAGAATGAACCTGATAATTTCAAACCAACATAGGATGGTTTGGGGGAAAGAGAACTTGCAGATGGTGGGTCTTCCCATGTATTTACTGATAGTCATTCTATATATTAGAGATTTGGCACTCAGAAGGTGCTGTTAAAGGATCCTTGGTGAGTTGTTGCATTGTACCTTGTATATGGTACACACTGTTGCCACTGTGAAGTAAGGGGTGGAGGCAATGAATATTAAAAGATGCTGAATGTCAATCATGTGGCTACTTTATCCCACATGGTGTCGAGCTTCTTCTGTGCAGTTGGAGCTGCACTCACCCAGGCTTGTGGCAGCATTCTATTATGCTCCTGGCTTGTGCCTTGTGGATGGTGACAAATGTTAGGAAGTTAGGAGATCTGTTATTTGCTGCACGTACCCAGCCTCTGATTTACCTTTGTAGGTGGTACTTGTATGGTAAACCAATTCAGTTTCTTTCAAATGGTAATCTCCAGAATGTAGATGCTGGTTAAGGGGAGAACTTGTAGGTGCTGCTTGGTGCTTAAGGATTCATGAATGACATGGAAATACATTTCCAAAATAGAAAGGAAACAATAGTTTGGTCATAACCAAGCTAGGCTGACTAAATGTTTGAAAATTTAATGTTTGTCACATGACGTTTTCTTCCTTTGCAATGGTTTTATAATCAGCGACTCTCCTTCAAATATTATTCCAATAAAAATTAAAATTCACAATATACATGTTACAAAGACATTCTATTTTTCTACAAATTATAATTTATAAATATTTATCAAATAAAAACTATTACTTATAAGCACATTGTCAGAAACTGTGATGGAGGGCACGTGATATCATTGTTCACTTGAACTATGAAATTTACAAGGGGCACATTTCAGCATATCTAAGCTTGGATTGTGTTTGTAAAGAATTGAGAGTACACAGAACAGTAGTGAAAAACTGGTGTTGGGAACAAAGGAAAGCAATGAATTAGTACAGTCAATACTATGGCGTATTGACATGTCAACATGTGTTGATTTTAATGAATCGTCTTAAATCATTAACAAGACCAATACTGTGTTCAGTAAGCTTCCTAAGTAATTTAGTTGAATAAACTGCAGGATAGTGATAGAGTGAAACCAAGTGCTGTGCCAGGGACAGAGGACAGATAAGCTTTGAAAATGTAAGAGAAATATTCTTAGAACTTGGAATTGGTCAGAGTATATGTTTGTAAAAGGTGACCTCCTTTTCCTCTATTTAAATTAATGATAAAACTGAAGAGGTTCAGATGTGATCTTCCAGTTGCTGAACCAATTTGCAGACTTTGCAGACCTCAAAAGAGAGTGAGGCCTCAAACGGCCAAGTTGTAAATGCCAAAAATAAAGCAGAGCAGTGGTAATCAGAAGTCATCAATACCGAGACAGAGACACCGTAGTAAATGAGAAGGCATGTGTAAATTCTACTAACCAATAACATATTTGAAAAGTCCATCACAATTCCAGCAGTTTTGATTACCTGTTAATAATATTTTGTTAGCCTGATTCGATAAGTTCACTGGTATACTTTTTAAAAATCTTATTATATACACGTGTTTAAATAAGTTGCCATTCAACTTAATGCTAAAGCCACAGCAAACCAAGTTGGTGGTCACCATCTCATTGACTTTTGTAAGATATGTACAAATCTTGAAAACACAGCCCTGTTGTGTTAAAAAGAGGAAATCAGAATCCTTCTTGAGAATCCACTTTTGGTGAGAAGGTCACTCGACTGGAAATGTCCACTATCTTCTCTCTAAAAAAGCTGATGGACCTGCTGAGCGTCTCACTCATTTTTTGCTTTTAATTTCAGATTTCCAGCATCCAATGTATTTTGCTTTTATACTTATGAAATCTTTGAGCTTTGTTGTATCTTTTCTCAGCTGACTTAACACTGGTCCAGGCTGATGTGGAATATTCATTGAGTGTCATTGTCCCAAACAACCAACAAAATTTAACAAAGTTTTTGAGGTGAACCGATGCTCAAGAATGCACACTATTGACAATTGTGAACAAGATTAAGACTGAAGAATTCAACATACAAAACTATCTTTAAAAACTGTACAGACTTTGAAAACTGCTACAATACACCTACCTGACAAAACCAAGGGAAAATTTCTCAATTCATATGGCATAAACACTTGTGGGTTATGTACAGACTGGACATTCTGTTGCATGATCCAATACTTCTGTTCATTCAACGCACACTGAATGGAGAACTGGAGACTTCCTAAGTTGCAGCAGACTGAAGTTAAAAAATGTCCATTTTATATTTGAAAGCTGTTAAAAGGTCTCTTGCATATTCTCAGGTCTGTAAGTAAAAAGGAAGAATCTGTTCATCTGCTTAACAGGATGGCCTACTTTTACTAGAGTAAGCATACTAGGAATTTTCACTACTCCGGTTCAGGCTGCCTGCAGCTGCATTACTCGGAGACTGAAGGAATTCATGGAAGTCTTGGACCAGGTCTCCCTGTTCGCCAACACTCAGGTGTGGAGGACTCCCTATTAGAGGAGAAAAGAAAAATAAAGGTGCCATTTTGAGTGTAAGTAAAATTTCTGAACAGAGAAACTTTAACCTGCAAAATTGAACATGTACTGTATTTAGCAAAGCAAAGGTAAACCTAGGATAGGCCAGTCACGGATACTGCTTTTACCAAGTTCTCTCATTTCTGGTTGATACAACATTACTCCTTGCTTTCCATTTGAACCATGCAACCACTGTCATTTTATTACACAGCATTGCATTTATCAAACTCTGACACCTCACATATCTTAACTAATCAAATTCCTACTGAACAAATGCATGCTGACATTTATTTATTAACTCATTTTTCAAAGTTCCTATTTAATGCCAAATAATTACTTTCATTCTTTTATAGCATGTGAGCATCATCATCATCAAGGTCAGCATTTGATGTCCATCCTGAATTGCCTTTTACAGCAGTTAAGAGTTAATCGCTTTGCCATATTTATGCTAGATGAGACATGGAAAGCAGGTTACTTGTCCTAAATGGCATTAGTGAACCAGAATGTATTTGAATGACAATTAATCTTTGTATCGTTACTGAGAATAGTGAGGTTTATAGGTTTTTCATTTGAACACAACAGCAACTTTTGCAGGCCTCCATAGTTTGTTGTAATTATTACTCTCCTCAAGCTACAATACATCTCATTTGGATCCACGTGAGTTTTCTACTTTTAGTGTTGCCAACAATTTAAAATACGTCCTTTTTTATTTTTCAAAATACATCCAAATCTTGAAGCTACCTCCCCTATTACTGTAATAGTGACACCATTCTCTAATGCAAAATACTCATTTAGTACTTCAGCCATCTCTCCCGAGATGGTCAGCTTTTCTGGTCTCCAATCAGTATGACCACCTGTCCATTTAAGTACTGTAAGGCTGAGCTTTCTCTTTCTTGTATTTTCAATCCAACATTCACATGAATTTCAAATTGGAATCAGATTTTCCAAAAATAAAAGTCATTCATAAACTTCTGACGGCAATCATATACTTCATTGAAAAGACTAACTGGTTGTGCTCCAGTGATGCCACTGAAAAGGAATAGCACACCTTCCACTGCATCTATTGATCACAGCTTCCAAAGTGCATCAATAAACATAAAGCATTCAAATAAAATTTATAACAAAAATAAAAGTAAGATTCTGCAACTTGTTTTTTTGCAGTATTCAACCAAAATTAAATCTGGAATGGCATTTCCACATTCAATCTTTTTCAAACAAACTATTTACAAGCTATTCATTATCAGAAAGAATGAAAGTGTATACTTTACACACGAGTACTGAATTAGCAAATAAAAGATTAGTATTTGTAACTAAATCAGATGTAGACAGCATGCTGAGTGAGATCCTTAAACCCGAAAAAGGTTACATTTACATTATCCAAAGTACTGTACATTTCACAATCTAACCATGACCATAAGAACTAAACAAGGACCAATTACTAAATGATTAATCCCACTTTCATTCTTCAGGTGCCATAGCAACATAATTGCTGAGTATTTATCAGCTAGGCCTGAAGGCTTTTGAAATGATGATACTAAAACAGGTCACAAGATAAATACAGATTAAGACCATTCAGCCCATTTTAATTCAACCATAATTGCTACTTTTGTTTGTTAAATAATTCCAGGTTTCTCATCTTTGTCAGGTCTTGCTGAGCTTTTGTTGCCTGAAAAACTAGATTATTTACAAAATAACCTTCAGTTTGAACTTAAGCTTACTGTTTTATTTAAGCTAATATTTTAGACATTTTCTTCCCTCACATATGTACGACTGTAAACAAGCTTAAAAGATATGGTCTTGGGCATCTTATCTCCAAACTGCACACCACTCATCTGCAAACCTGAGACTCCAGGTAAGTCTTGAGACTACTCCCTACATCATCTCCAATGCTCAAGTGTCACCATTTTTTGTTGTACAGATGATTTAGCACAGACCAGGATGTAATGGGATATGCAAAGCAATCAACCTCTCAATTCATCCACGGAGAACAGCAAGTGCATTAAATTTAGTGGTTCTATTAATTATATAATTGCAGTATTACAACTCAACTTGTCTTCTTGTGATGGATTGTAATTTTTTCAGATTGTGAAAATTTAAAGTAATGATGGATTGAATTCGATGCACACCATTAGTAGGGAAAGAAAATAATGGGTGGCAGTAATCTATAGGCTCTCAGAATTGCCTCATCTGTTAGAGCAATGTATAATTCAGGAAATTATGAAGTCATAAGAAGCATATTACAATTGTCACGATTGATTTTAATCTGCATGTTGACTGGACAAATCAGACATGCAAGGGTAGCATGGAAGTTAAATTTGTAGGGTGCATCAGAGATTATTTCCCAGAGCAATATGTTGTAGAACCTAATCCAAAATAGGCCATCTTAAGATCTAAACACGTGTAATGAGATAGGATTAATAAGAGATCCATAGTTAAGGATGCTTTAAAAGGGTAGCTATCATAACATGGTAGAATTTTAAATTCAGTTTTGGGGGGGGGGGGGGTCACTCAGCTCTCAAACCAGTGCCCTCAACTTAAAAGGTCTATTACAGATGTATGAAAAAATTGTCTAAAGCGGTTGGAAAAATAGACTATTCGAGGTGACCAGTGGCAAACATTAAAGCAGATATTTCATAACACTCCGCAAAAATTCAGTCAAAAAGGAGAAGGATGAACCAATCATGGTCAAAAGATGGAAACATTCAACCAGAAATGTAGGCATACAAATTGGCAAAAAAGAGGATTGAGATTTTTTTCCCCAGAAACAAGCCATGATGACTTGGATGACAAGAAAAGCCATATAGTGAACATTGATTATGAAAGCAAATTGGTAAAAAATAAAACAAAACAGCAAGGGCTACTATGGGTACCTCAAAAGAAAGTGAGTATCTAAACTAACCATGGAACCCTTGGAGGACACAACTAGGGAATTAATAACAACATGAAAATGGCAAATAATTTCAACCAATATTTTGCAATGGCCTTCATATGGAAGACACTACAAACATCCCAACAACAGCAAACAGATAAGCAAGGTAGTAATGGAAGAAAAGGCTTTGTAACATCTTCTAACATGAAGTACAAAAGTATTTCTAATGTATTTCTATAAACTAATTGCAGAACAATTGCTAGCACCTGATGGCCCCCATCTAAGAGTTTTAAAAATAAGTAACTGCAGAAATAGCAGTGGCATTGGTCAAAATATTCCAGAGCTCTATGGACTCCAATGGATTAGAAAACTGTTCCGGTTCAAGAAGGGAGGAAGGCAATGCAGAAAACAGAGTCCATTAATCAAGAAGAAATACTGGATGTTTAGAAAAACTTAATACAGTCAACATGGTTTTGTGAAAGAGAAATCATGGTTGACAAATTTGGTAGAGCTCCTTAAGGTTTTTTTAAAAAAAACATTGATATAAGGGAACTGGTGGATGTAGTTTATTTGGGTTTTCAGACAACATTGATAAAAGTGCTACATAAAAAGGTTACTACACAAGATAGAAGCTATTATTAGCATTAGGAGTGATGTATTGGCAAAGACTGAGGATTTGTTAACACACAGAAGACCAAGATTCAGGATTAACAGGTATTTATCAGTACATAACTATTGAAGTCATATAATAATCAGTCAATCTATCCTCAATTACTCACTACCTGTATTAATGACTTGGAGAGGAGGACAGAGTGTAATGTATCCAAATTTGCTGATGACACAAGAACAGGTAGGAGGTTGAGTGAGTACGCAAAAATGCGGAGTTTAATGTAGGAAAGTGTGAGATGGTACATGTTGGTAAGGAGAATCAAATGGCAATTAAAACAGATTCCAAAAAATTTACTAAGGAATCTGGGTGTTTTTGTGCATGGAATAAAATGTTAGCATTCAGGAGCAACAGGTAATTGAGGCGCCAAATAGCATTTGGCCTTTATTGCTAGAGTGTTGGAATTTAAAATTGGAAAGTCTTGTCAGAAAGGTACAGGATTTAGTGATGCCACACCTGGAGTGCAATGTACAGTTCTGGCCCCCCATATGTAAGAAAGGATGTATAGACATTGGAGGCAGTTCAAAAAGAGATTTACCAGGCCGATTCCTGGGATAAAAGGGTTGACTTATCCAGAATTGTTAAACCAATTAGGCCTTTATTCATGGGAGATTAGAAGAATGAAGAATTATGTTATTGAAACATATGATTATGAGGTTGCTTGACAGGGCATATGTCAAGTTGTGGGGTAATCTCAAACTAGGGACAAATGCCAAATATTTCTGTAACTCTCATTTAAAACAGAATTGTTTGTCCCAGAGGGTAGTGAACTACTGGAATTCTCTACCTCAGAAATCTGTGGAAGCTAGATGACAAAGTATTTAAAAGGAAGTAGACAGATTTTTGAAATATCAGGGAATTGAGGGTTACAATGGGCTGACACACAAAAAAAGGGAAGTTGAAGCTTGAAGCAGATTAGTCATGATCTCATTGAATGATTGGACACACCTGAGGGGCGAAATAGTCTGCTCCTATTTCCTATGTTAGCAGACTATAATATATAGCAGACTGTATAACAATTATGTAACTTGGGAGAATTGTACTGGTGGACTAAGGGTTATGGCTTACAATGCAGTACACTGCATTTAAACACTTTGAGAGTTCATTTTTTTCACACAGCAGGAAATAAGGACTCCATTGAAAGGTTAGGAGCAAAATGGCAGAGGCCTCAAGTGAAAAGCAAACTTCACACAGAAGACTATGTTTCAATGAGCAACTTGCAAATTTACATAACACATACAAAAAGAATGCCACCTCAAGTTTCACAGTATTGATGAAGAAAAAGATTACAAATTGAATTAAAATTAAAGGGCACACGGGATTATGGGTATGATACCACCAACCAAAAAATAAAAGAAAATGAAGGCAAAATATTTAAGCAAAAACAGATGTTGCTGGAAAAGCTCAGCAGGTCTGGCAGCAACTGTGAAGAGAAATTAAAGTTAACGTTTTGGGTCCGATGAACCTTCCTCAGAACTGGATTTCTGAGGAAGGGTGACCAGACTTGTAACGTTAAATATGATTTCTCTTCATAGATTCTGCCAGACCTGCTCAGATTTTCTAGCAACTTCTGTTTTTGTTCCTGATTTACAATATACAGAGTTCTTTCCATTTTTATAAAGTATTTAAGCGTTAGGGATAACAGAGAAAAATATGCAAGTTAAGATAAATAGAGATTGGTTAATACTTCATAATATTAGGCAGAATATCCAGAATTGATTAAAGAGATGAAGGATATAAAAAGAAAATTCTATAGAAGTTAGGCTAAAAAGATGATAGAAATAAAAAGCACCCTTTGAGACATGTGCACTTTCAGCTAGTGCAGGGAATGTAGGAAGTCTCAGCAAAACCATATAATGTACTGTAGAGACTATACTCGCATACAGTTTAGTTTTTATTTTCCTACAGGAGGGATATTTATTTTGTTCAGAGAATATTTGCGTGAGTGGG
Source organism: Chiloscyllium punctatum (assembly GCF_047496795.1). Taxonomy (NCBI): domain Eukaryota; kingdom Metazoa; phylum Chordata; class Chondrichthyes; order Orectolobiformes; family Hemiscylliidae; genus Chiloscyllium; species Chiloscyllium punctatum. Next base: position 25,597,847 of record NC_092779.1, read on the forward strand.
TCTGGAAAAGCACAGCAGGTCAGGCAGCATCCGAGGAGCAGGAAGTTGAGAATATTTAAGACTGAGATAGATAGATTCTTGAGTATCAAAGACATCAGAGTACGGGGAGAAAGCGGGAGAATGGGGTTGAGAAACTTATCAGCCATGATTGAATGGTGGAACAGACCCGCTGAGCTGAATAGCCTAATTTCTGCTCTATGTCTTATGGTCTTATGATTTAGGAGGGGTTGAGCAGGTTGACCCTGTACTCATTTTAAGTTTAGAAATTAACAGGCGATCTTATTGAAACATTTAATTGAGAGAGTTTGACAAGGGAGATATCGAGCTGATGTCTCCTCCCAGTGGCAGAACCTGGAAATAGAGACCACACACTTCAAAATAAGATGTCTCCCATTTAAAATAGAGGTGGAAATTTCTATCAAAAAAGCATTAGTCTTTGGAATTTGCTTCCAGAGAGTAGTGCAGGCTGGGTTACTGAATATTTTCAAAGGATGATTTAGACAAATGTTTGATTCACAGGGGAGTCAAGGGTTATTTGGCAGGATGGGAAGGTGAGAAAATTTTTTAAAATGAGGCAGGCAGGGCAATGGAGTGAAAGACATAATGAGATCAACCTTTATCTTAATGACTGGTGATACAGAAACAGAAAGGTCTGCTCCTACTCCTCTTATGACCCTATGGGTTCAGAAAGAAGTGGAGAGAAAAAAGTGGAAGCCCTTGAAAGTAAATTTATGTATCATAAAGTTGTTTTAGAATTATTTCTGCTTAGAGTCCATAAATTACTTAGATACTAGGATGAGGGAGTGAAGTCCAAGTTTGCAGATGATAAAAAGACACCAACATTCTAAATAATTCTGGGGATCAAAAGAAAATTGCAAGTCAATAATGAAGTAGACCAATGGGCAAAAAAGTATTAGAGTTTAACGTCAGTAAATGTGAGGTGATATACTTTGAAAACAAAATCCAAAGTCTTACCCCGAATGGACAGAATATGTAGCTGATGAGGACAAGTGGGGGTTGTGGGGTGGTGGTGGGAGGGGGAGTGGATTTAGATGGCCTTCATGTTCAAAAGACATTCAAAATAACATTTGAAGTGAGCAAGGCCATTAAAAAGCCCCTGGAATATTGTCATATATACCATTTGAGAGGTAATGGTGAGGGTACTTAAGTAAGGCCACTGTTGACAGTATGATGTACAATTTAGGCGTCGAGAAATCTAGGAACAATCAAGAGGGTATTAATGTAGATTCAGCATTGTGACTGCATGTATAATTATGAAAACCACCTGAAACAGTGGGACAGCTTTTATTAGAACAGAGATTAAGGGGACTTGATAGAAAGAATGATATATTAGACGACTTTCAGTGATTGAATGATGACAAAGGAAAATGTAAACTTCAACAAATAACAATAGATCAACAACGCTGATTGTCTGAATAAGAGAACCGGTAGTGCCACACAATCTTAGAATAGATCTTGCCGTTTGGAAGTGGGCATCCATGATTCTGTGAACCATCAGCAGTATTGTGCTCCAACACAATCTGCAAACTCACGGCTCAGCATACCCTCCCCGACTACCATTATAATCAATCCAGAAGTCAAACCTGTTTCAATGAAGGGTGCAGGAGGGCATGTCAGCAGCAGCAGCATATCTGAATATTAGATATTAGCAGAATACCTAAACATGAGAGGTCAATCTGGTGATGCTACAAAACATGACTACTTAAGTACCAAACAGCATTAGCGACAAGTGATAGGCAGAGTTAAGCGATTCCACAACCAATGGATCAAATCTAAATTCTGCATCCTGCCACATCCAATCATGTATGGTGGGCAATTAAACAACTCTCTGGAGGTGTCTCCACAAATATCCCCATCGTTAATATTGGGGGAATCCTAGCAAAAGATAAGGTTGAACCATTTGCAGCAATCTTCAGTGCCAAGCAGATGATCCATCTTGGCATCTACCGAAGATCCCCAGTGTCACAGGTGCCACTCTTCAGCCAATTCCATTTACTCCATGTGATATCATGAAGTGTCTGCAAAAGCAATGGGCTCCAACAACATTCGAGCAATAATATGAAAAGCTTTGGTCTAGAATTTGCCACACCCCTAATCAAGCTGTTCCAGTATACATATAACATTAACAAGTCAATCTCGAAAACTGCCAATGACCTGTACATGAAATATCAAATCAGGACAAACCTAACCTAGTCAATTATTGTCCTTTAAATCTACTAGCAATCATCCCGATAAATAAAGGAAAGGGTCATCAACAGTGCTATGAAGCTGTGCTTGATTATATTTAAAAGAAGGCTCACTGATAATCAGATTGGGTACTGCCAAGGACACTCAGCTCCATCTTCATTATAGACGTGGTTCAAATATGGACTATAGAGTTGAACTCCAGACAGAGGACTGCCATGGACAATAATAGCAGCATTTGACCAAGTATAGCTCCAAAAAATCCTAGCAAACTGGAAGGAATGAAAATTTGGGTGAAAACTCTCTAGTGGTTGGAGGTTTGCTTAACAAAAAGCAAGATGGCTACGTTAGCTAGAATTCAATCATCTCACATCCAGACATCACTGCAGGAATACTTGAAAAAAAATGTCCCAGGCCTAACAATGCTTCATTCATGACCTTCCCTCTATTACAAAGAAGTAAGGACGCTTGCTGATGATTGAACAAAGTTCAGCACTGTCTTCAAACACCAAATCAGCCCACATCCAAATACTGCAAGATCTGGATATCATCCACGTTTTGGTCTGACAAGTGCCAAGCAAGGACCATTTTCAACAAGAGAAAATCTAACCATTGTTCCTTCACATTCAAAGTAATTCCCATTATTGAATCCCTCACTAACAATATCCTTTGGATTACCATTGACCAGAAATTAAACTGAAGTAGAGGCTAAGAATCCTGCAATGTTGCAAGTGAAGAATTAGAACCTCTTGTGAAGGAAGCAAAGTTTAACAAAGATTTGGGACCCACTGTTTTACTGACAGTAAGAACAGATGCTCAGAAATCCATCAAATCAGTCTTGACTGTACCTGCAATCTCATGTGCTCTGTAGGGTGTTCCAGAGTTTACCTGTTAGCCCATATTTACCTTGTTATTTTTGGATGCTGGAGCACAAGCTGTGTCTGTGTGTGGTTGGTTTTACTTAAAATGTTATAAGTAAAACTTATTTTGTTTGCTTAAAGCAGTGGAATCTTGCAAATTCAACTTCTTAGTAAGTAATGGGGATGTCAAACATCATCTACTTTAAAAACAAGTTACTAACCCTAACAGGATGTAACAATTTTAAACAGTCTCTCCTGGGATCAGAACATATGATGGGACTCAAGTAGAATTGCAACTCCACAGAGAATATGTGCTAGAATTTGCTGACGTTAAAGCTTAGATTTGCCCAGTGAATATTACTAAATTTACTGAAAACCAAATGGGTGTCAGTTGTTATGTCTTTTCTGGAAAAGGGAGATTTATACAAGAGTTATTTTCAAAATTAACCAAGGCCAGCTTAAAAACACATGCTGGGGTGGAATGTTGCAACAAGGAAGACAAAGAAGAGTATTGGTGCAATGACACAGCCTTACTTGACCCCAGTTCATAGACTACTGGGTCTGTTGTAGATCTACTGGTGATGTCTACTGGCTTTTGTGCAGCTGGTAGATATTGGTAACAAATTTCTGCAGGCAACCAAAAATTTGACAGGTTTGCTCCATTTTCCCCCCTTGATGCAGTGTTGTTCTCTGCACTTTCCCTTGAATGAGTCTTGCTGTGAGGATCACATCCACTATGTCTCTTGATGAGTCAATATAGTCTTCCTTCCAACAGGATCTGTTCAGCCAGCAGGAGGAGGATTTTACAATGTGATAACTATGGAAGTCATAGCAGGCCAATCAGTCTAATTTTCTTTCTTAAAGATGGTCACAATTGTGGCAGCTTGGAGACCACCTGTCGTGCAACCCCCTCCCTTCCAGATGAAGTGATGTAGATGAGCCAAAAAAGTGATTCTCCACTGTATTTTAGTATCTTGGCAGGGATTCCACCCATCATGGATGGTGCTGAGATGGCAAGGAGTAACATGTTGTAGAATGTGGCTGAGGGCACTCATGCCATGTCAGCCAAGAAGCATCATAGTCTAGGAGATCCTTGAAATGCTCCTTCCAATAGGCTCACTTACTTTGTCATTAATGAGCACTACTCAAGTGGAGTCTCAAGTGGAGTATCTTTCAAATAGGCAGCTCTTTACGTTCTTCAACCACAGATGGTCTTGATGGTGCTGAGGAATCTGCACATCATGGCTGTTGGTGTTTTGCTGTATTTCCTGTACTCTTTCGATTCACCATCTTTTCTTTAGGCCAAGGTTTTGTTGGACATCACCTTTTGTTTATATGCAGACCTAATTTCTTCCCATTTAGTATTGGTGAAGTTTCTAGTTGAGAAACACCCCGTGCTTGTGATTTAGTAGCTCCTGATCATTCTTGTCAGGCTGACCTTGATGTTAGAGTGTCAAACTGTAATGCTGGAAAAGCACAGCCTGTCAGGCAGCACCGAAGGTGCAGGAGAGCCAACGTTTTGAGTATAAGCTCTTCATCAGGAATGCCTGATGAAAAGCCTATGGTTGAAACGTCGACTCTCCTGCTCCTCAGATGCTGCCGGAACATCTGTGCTTTTCCAGCACCACACTTTTTGACTCTGATCTCCAGCATCTGCAGTGCTCATTTCCTCCTGGTTCAGAAACAGTAAGTTTCTTTGGAAGCATCGCTTGAAAATTTTAAAAGGGAGACCATGGACATTGTGGTTCTTGTCACTGACCATCACCAGACTACTCCAACTTGTCACTGAATAACAATTTGCTGATGATACTCGGATGTGTACATAGAAACCAAGCTTCAAACTAGTATCAAGGCATTCACAGGGAACAGAATATGGGTCTTTGCTAAACATTTAGAACGCCAAAGCTTCTTTACCAGCCTGCTCCCACTGCACAACACTGTTTAATTACCAGGATGAATGACAAGTCACTGAAAAATACAGATGAATTTCCACACCTTCGGAGCCAGCTCTCAGAGTGTAGATGTAAACTGTGAAATTCAACAGTTGCTAATCCAGTGTTGTATCAGTCATACATTAGAAGAGAGAAAAGCAATCTTTGATCCAGATAAACTGTTGAAGGAGACTTGATGGTTATGAGCATGTTTCTAAAGCACAACAATTGAAATTAAATCTTTCCTTTAAAGTTCAAAACGAGAAGTTTGCAGAATTTGCTAAAGAGAAAGAAACATTGTAGGATTGGTAGTTTTGGGAATTGAAACTTGAATGAAGAATGAGTTCATGATAGTAAGAGTTTTGGAATAGCATCACAAAAAACTTGAAGATAAGGCTTCGAAAATAATGAAAATGGCAGTTCTGATAGACGGCAATGACAAAATCAGAAACAAAAACAGAAGTTGCTAGAAAAGCTCAGCAGGTCTCGCAGCATCTGTGAAAAGAAATCAAAGTTAATGTTTCGACCTGGTGACCCTTCTGAGAAAGTTCTTTCAGTTTTTATAGGATTAAAAATCAGAGCCAGCTTGGAGACAGTGGTTGTTACTTTATAAAAGACTTTAGGGAGAAGGCAAAAGCTGGTCTAGTTAATAAAAATGATAGCTGAGAAAATAAAAGTGATATAAATAAATCAGTATGTTTTCACATACTTAAGACAGGTCATTAAAAATAAAACTGATGGAAGTAGAACTGTAGTGTCAGTCATAGATATGGTCAAGGAGGTTTCAGGGAAGTCTGTACCAGAAAAGGAAGTGTGAGTTAGAACAGTGGCAATCTTACAGATGCAAGCATAAGAGGTACAGTTAATAAGTTTGCAGATGAAAACAAAATTGGAGGTGTAGTGGACAGCGAAGAGGGTTACCTCAGATTACAACAGGATCTGGACCGGATGGGCCAATGGGCTGAGAAATGCCAGATGGAGTTTAATTCAGATAAACGCGAGGTGCTGGATTTTGGGAAAGCAAATCTTAGCAGGACTTATACACTTAATGGTAAGGTCCTAGGGAGTGTTGCTGAACAAAGAGGCCTTGGAGTGCAGATTCATAGCTCCTTGAAAATGGAGTCGCAGGTAGATAGGATAGTGAAGAAGGTATTTGGTATGCTTTCCTTTATTGGTCAGAGTATTGAGTACAGAAGTTGGGAGGTCACGTTGCGGCTGTACAGGACATTGGTTAGGCCACTGTTGGAATACTGCATGCAATTCTGGTCTCCTTCCTATCAGAAAGATGCTGTGAAACTTGAAAGGGTTCAGAAAAGATTTACAAGGATATTGCCAGGGTTGGAGGATTTGAGCTATAGGGAGACGCTGAACAGGCTGGGGCTGGTTTCCCTGCAGCGTCAGAGGCTGAGGGGTGACCTTATAGACGTTTACAAAATTATGAGAGGCAAAGATAGGATAAATAGGCAAAGTCTCTTCCCTGGTGTCGAGGAGTCCAGAACTAGAGGGCATAGGTTTAGGGTGAGAGGGGAAAGATATGAAAGAGACCTAAAGGGCAACCTTTTCACGCAGAGGGTGGTACATGTATGGAATGAGCTCCCAGGGGGAGTGGTGGAGGCTGGTACAAATGCAACATTTAAGAGGCATTTTATGAAAAGGAAGGGTTTGGAGGGATATGGGCTGGGGCTGGCAGGTGGAACTAGATTGGGTTAGGATGTCTGGTCAGCACGGACAGGTTGGACCGAAGGGTCTGCTTCCATGCTGTATATCTCTATGACTCTCACCATTCTCCCTCAGAATGTACTGGGCAAGAATGGGGATTCTTCTTTGCTGAAGTGAGTCAGATATACATGTAAGCCTCCAAAAAGAAAAATAAACAATTAATATTTTGCAACAGTGGAGCAGTTCAGTCTTGACTGGCTGATATGATGTGTGATCCAGATGGTTTGATGGGAGTTGTATTAAAAAAAAGAGTAGGCAGGGTATTTACCCATTTATTCTAAGTAAATGAAGAGATTGCAGGAATTCTGCCTCATTAATTTACTGAAGAATAGACTTTGTAACGAGTAATGTTTTGACCAGTATAGATGGCAACCATGGTGAAGTCCATGTCACACAGCATTTGCTTGACCATGTTGATCTTGCCAATTTCCATAAAATCACTGAAATCAAACATAAGAAATATATGGTCATGAAACAATTTTAAATATTGCACCCAAGTATAATCTGTATTTATTTTAAATAAGGATGAGACAGGTGATATTGAAAAACTAGCAGCAAGAGTACAACTTTAAAGTTTGGTGGAACAGTTTCAGGAGGAAAGATTAAAGCACTAGTTATTGAGGCAGCCTAGGTTTGAATGGAACTTGAGGGTGTTGCAAGGTGAGATCTTTAGAATTGAGGAGTTAGAATCTCTTGTGAAGGAGGCAAAGTCTTAATGCGATTTGGTGACTCACTGTCATTAATATCTGGATGGGTTGCTGAGAAATCCATGGGACCTGTCTTGACAGCATCAGCTACTTGATATGTTCTGTCAGGTGTACAAGTTTATGCGTTAACCCAAACTTACTACATACTCCAACATCCAGATGGTAGATTGTATAACAAAGTTAGACAAGTAAAACAGTTTAGCTTATTTGTTCAAAACCAGGAAATCTTGTGGTGTTAGCCCCGAATAGCTGGGATCTCAAATGCTGGCTTAAGGTTCACAATACTGAACTCACCTCGTCCTATCTTGACTCCATCCTCTCCCCCTTGGTTCAGCCACTGACCACCTACATCCGTGACACCAATCACACCCTCCATCTCTTTGGGAACTTGCAGTTCCCCAGCCCTCATCACTTTATCTTCACTATGGATGTGGAGTCCTTATACACATCCATGCTCCACAAGGATGGCCTCCAGGCCCTCCACTTCCTTTTCTCCAACAGACTTATTTGGGAGTGGCCATGAGCATCTGGAAGGGCCACAGTTACACCTGCCTCTTTGTCGGCTATGTTGAACAGTGCTTTTTCAGTACCTACACAGACACTCTGTTCCAACTCTTCTGCCGTTACACTGATGACTGCATCGGTGCAGCGTCCTGCACACAGGCTGAACTGGAGCAGTTCATCAACTTTGCTCACAACTCACACCCCACCCTCATATTCACTTAGTCCATCTCAGACACCTCCCTCACCACTTCCATCTCCAGTGACAGTCTCTAGACGGATGTTTACTACAAACCCACAGACTCTCAAAACTACCTTGATTGCACCTCCTCCCACCCAGTATGCTGTAAGAACTCCATCCTGTTCTCTCAATTCCTTTGCCTCCGCCACATCTGCTAGAACAAGGAGACATTCCACTCCCAAGCATCCCAGATGTCCACCTATTTTGAACAACATGCTTTTTCCCCCTCTGTCATCCAAACGGCCCTCCAATGCAGCATCACCATTTCCCATTCCACTGCTCTGAAGCATATCCCCTCAAATGCAACAAAGACAGAGTCCTCCCTGTCTTCACCTACCACCTCACTAGTCTCTGCACCCAACGCATTATCCTTAAACACTTCCACCAACTCCATCTAGGCCCCACTCTCTTTGCCTTCTGCAAGGACTGTTCCCTTCGACAGTCCTTGGTTTGTACTACTCTCCCCACCAATCCCCCTGAACCCCTAGATACCCACCCCCGCAACCAGAACAGGTGCAAAACCCGCCAGTACTCCAGCCCACTCACCTTCTTCCAGGGCCCCAAACAGTCCTTCCAGGTGAGATAGAGGTTCACCTGCCTCTCTTCCAATCTAGTTTACTGCATCAGGTGCTCCTGATGTGGTCTTCTCTACATGGGGGAAACTGAACGTAAACTTAGGGAATGGTTCGCCAAGCATCTCAGCCGGGCCCCTAGGGGCTTACCAGACCTCCCAGTCACCGACCATTGTAATTCCCCTTCCCACTCCCTTTCTTGCATGACCATCTTTGGCCTCCTCCATTGCCACAACAAACCAAACCCCAACTTTGAGGAATAACACCTCATCTTCCACCTCGAAAGCCTACAGCCCGGAGGACTCAACATTGAGTTCTCCAATTTCAAATAACCTCCCTTCCCTTTCCCTGACTTCCTTCCCAGCCCCACCCTTCCACTCCTCCAAGCCACCTTCCTGATTCATTCCTCCCATTGATCAACCAGCTCGTACCCTCTGCCTGCCTTCAGCTATTCCCACTTCATCACCCTGCCCCGCCACCTCCTTTATCTGCAGCTCCCCTTCCACCCAGCCCCAGTGCTGAAGAAGGGTTACATCTGAAATGTCAACTTCTCCACTTCCAGACGCTGCTTGGCTTGCTGTGTTCTTTCATCATTCTGCTTGTCTACTTATGATTCACAATATAGCAGTCATTATAGATATCTACACTGGGTGAGACTTGTACTTCTAAAATTATATTTGCGCTAGAGATTTTCAAAATAAAGATAATCTTATCAATTTAGCATTAATGCCACTGGTACAGTTACACTATATATGTTCTTTTTATTTCCACACATTCAGCATACAAGATCACATTTTTCAAACATATTCACATATATGATCACACATTTGGTTCAGCCACACCTGGAGTACTGTGTACAGTTCTGGTCACCGCACTACAGGAAGAATGTGATTACATGTGCAGGGGGCAGAGGAGATTCACCAGGATGATATTGTCTGGGGTGGAGCAGTTTAACCATGAAAAGGCGTTTGGATAAGCTCCCACTGTTTTCAATCATGCAGAGAAGGCCAAGAGAGGACCTAATTGAGGTGTTCAAGATTATAAGGGGCATAGACAGGGTAGATAGAAAGCAGCTGCTTCCCTCAGTTGAAGGGTTAATAACACAGAGGTATAATTTTAAAAATGTGAAAGCCAGGAGGCTTTGAGGAGATTTGAGGGTTTTTTTATATCCGAAGAGTGGTGGGAATGCACTGCCTGGGAGGGGACCTGAGACAGTTAATCTCACAATCTAAAAGGTACTTGGATAAGCACTTGGAAGTATCATAACATTCAATAGTTTGGCCCTGGTGCTGCAATAAGTAGGACTATTGTAGATTTAGTGTACATTTGGCAGTACAGACTCAATGAGCAAAAATGCCTCTTCTGAACTGTACGATCTTATAATTTCTTTGGCGAAATGATGTAGTTTTACATAGTAATAAATAAGCAAATATTTTAAACTATAATAGATGGTTCAGGCTATATATTTGACAAGCTATTTGGTTTCAAATTTTCACAAGCACAAATCCCCATATAATTAGATTAGATTCCCTACTGTGTGGAAACAGGCCCTTCGGCCCAACCAGTCCACAATGACCCTCCAAAGAGTAACCCACCCAGACCCATTTCCCTCTGACTAATGCACCTAACACATGGGTAATTTAACATGGCCAATTCACCTGACCTGCGCATTTTTGGACTGTGGGAGGAAACCCACGCAGACACAGGGAGAACGTGCAAACTCCACACAGACGATCACCCGAGGCTGGAATCAAACCCAGGTCCCTGGCGCTGAGAGGCAGCAGTGCTAACCACTGCTTTTGTACAGTTTATACTTCAGATAAGGGTGTATCATTTCTGCATATTACTGCAGGGTTTGACTAATTTCATACATTATGAATGAAATTCAAAACCATAGATAACATATTGTAAGAGGAGTAACTGCAGTTAATTTAACAGACAATAATGGTAGTATACTGCTGAACCAAGAGGCTTTTTGTTAGAACTATATTTAACTGAGGAAGGATTGACCCCAGCAGAGAAGCAAAACTTGAACTCTTCAAATCACAAAAAGTTGCGTTTGAGTCGGGACCTTAAAACAGGAAAGAAAAGCATCAAGTGAAAGAGAAAATTTAACTAAGTATTTTTATGTAAATACAGATTAAGTGATTATACATATAAACTAATAAAAAGCAATTTCAGAACTGATACCCTGATGCAATTCTTCATAACAAGTGATTTTACACCTGGAATACAGTCTTTTAGGTTGGCTGGTAAAGACTAGAGCGCTGAAACCATTAAAAAAGCCATTAAACACAATTATAAAGCAAAACACTGCAGATGTGTAACATGAAATGAAAGCAAAGTGCTGGAAATACTCTACAGATCTAGTAGCATCCACGGAGAAAGAGACACTCAAGTTAAATGTAGAGTTAAATAAGTCAGTCAACTTGAAATGTGAACAGTTTCTCTCTCCGTAGATGCTATCAGACCTAATAAATATTTCCACCACTTTATACTTAACTGAATTAAAAACAATGGAGGGAGAGAGTGGGGGGAGATGAGAAAATGAGGAGAAAGTAACAGTATATTTGTGTAAAAGCAAGAGCAACTGGATAAAATTATCTTCCTCTTCTGTAATTGTTCTCATTAGGTAAATCTGCAGTACCACAAAGAACATGCAGAGCCAAATCAAATCTCACTTTTCCAATAAAATCAAGGATGGGCTTGAGGAAAATTACTGAAGAATAAAATTAATCCTTATGCACCACAGGCACAAACTGAACCAAGGCTAATTTTAACTTAGCTTATACCTAGGTGGTGCTGCTCGCGGTCGGAGTTACTGGAGATTGAGCTGAGGTTTGAGGAAGGTCGGGAACCAACACGTTCTGTCTGAGCCTCATGCAAGTCCTGCAGCAACTTGGTGGTCTCATCCAGATTTCTCTGGTTATCATCATGATCAGGTTCCTTCTTCACTACTTTCCCTAAAAAGGTGACACATTTTTAATTAAGGTGCAGTTTAGGTAGCTTAGGAAACTGGACAAACTTTTAAGGGTCTGGGTACGTAAACTGGGTACAAATACAGATACATTCTGCATGTTAAAAAACTGTCAATTTTCTGGGGCAAGGCACGTTCATGATGTGACATAAAAGACTTCATTCAGCTACAGTTGTGATTAAGCATGTCTCGTACAAGTAAAGCTCCATTTATTCTGACCCAACAATCTTAGCTTCTCAAGGATGTCTTCTAATGCATCACTGATTTCAAACCAGTCATCCTCTGGTTTTAGGATAAGGATGCTCACATAGCACTCAATTAGTGCTTTTTGTACTTAGTAGAAACTGGACTGATAATATACAGACTAACTTCAATTTTAAACTTGGATTCCAGATTTGAAAGAAGAGTCTGCTACCCTACTGCATTACTCAATATGGCAATATAGCAATGAGTGAATTTTAGCAGTCGATGAGTTGGATACATGATTCCTGTTTGCTAATAGTTCAGTGCATTTCATGCTGCTTTTCTGAAGCATCTCAGATGGAAAATCTAAGAACTTCCAAACTACAGACATAATCAATTATTTATGCAAATGACCAGTAGTTTGATATACAGAGGAACCTCGATTATCCGAATACCAATTATCCGAAAATCGGATTTTGCAAAAGGAGATCTCGAGGTCCCGACAGAAACATTATATCAAAGACGTCTGATTGCGTCTATTGTTTACAGTGATTAAAAGTGCTGCTGAGAACAATCCTGGACTGATGGGAGAGCAGGCACTGTCTAAATGACTCACCTCCCAACTCTGCACAACCCCCCCCTCCCCCAAAAGGCAGTAGAAGCATCAGCAGTGTTGTTGGGTGTGTCCAGCCCTGCTCCCCCGGAGGGGGGGGGGAGGAGGAGACATGCAGGGGCGGGGTGAGGGCGGGCGGTGTTGAACGGGGTTTGGGGGCGAGTGGGCGGACGGCAGTATTGGATGGGGCTGGGGGGAGGGCAGACGGCGGTTGGGGGAGGCGGGCGGGTGGACGAGGGTGTTGGACAGGGTTGGGGGTGAAAGGGGGGCGTTGGACGGAGGATGGCATTGAACGGGGTTGGGGGGCGATGTTGGACAGGGATTGGGGGAGGCGGGCGAAGGATGGTGTTGGACGGGGATTGGGGAGCGCTGGCGGAGGATGGTGTTGGACGGGGATGGGGGGGGCGGGCGGAGGATGGTGTTGGACGGGGATTGGGGGGGCGGGCGGAGGATGGTATTGGACGGGGATTGGGGAGCACAGGCGGAGGATGGTGTTGGACGGGGATTGGGGGGCGCGGGCGGAGGATGGTGTTGGACGGGGATTGGGGCGCGCGGGCGGAGGATGGTGTTGGACGGGGATTGGGGGGGGCGGGCGGAGGATGGTGTTGGACGGGGATTGAGGGCGGTGGGCGGAGGATGGTGTTGGACGGGGATTGGGGAGCACAGGCAGAGGATGGTGTTGGACGGGGATTGGGGGGGGGCAGGCGGAGGATGGTGTTGGACTGGGATGGGGGCGTGGGAGAGATGGTGCTGGACAGAGATTGGGCGGGCGGAGGAGGGTGTTGGACGAGGATTGGAGAGCGGACAGAGGATGGAGTTGGATGGGGTTGGAGGGGCGGGAGGAGGATGGTGTTGGACGGGGTTGGGGCTGGATGGGGGGCATTATTGGACGGGGATTGGGGTCAGGCGGAGGATGGAGTTGGATGGGGATTGGGGGGGGCAGGCGGAGGATGGTGGGACAGGCGGAGGATGGTGTTGGACGGGGATTGGGGGAGCAGGTGGAGGATGGTGTTGGACGGGGATTGGAGGCAGACGGGAGGCGGTGTTGGACGGGGATGGGGGGCGCGGACGGAGGATAGTTTTGGACGGTGATTGGGGGAGTGGGTGGAGGATGGTTTTGGATGGGATTGGGGGGGCGGACGGGAGGTGGTGTTGGTTGGGGATGGGGGCACGGACGGAGGAGGGTGTTGGACGGCGTTCAGGGGGGAGGGCGGAGGATGGTGTTGGACGTGGATTGGGGGGCAGGCGGAAGATGGTGCTGGACGGGAATTGGGGGGTGGGAGGAGGATGGTGTTGGATGGGGTTGGGGGCGAACGGGGGGGCAGTGTTGGTCGTGGATTGGGGAGTGCGGGCAGAGGATGCTGTTGGACGGGGATTGGGGGGTGGGCAGAGGATGGTGTTAGACGGGATTGGGGGTGCTCGGGACCGGGCGGTGTTGGACGAGATTTGGGGGCCGGCAGAGGATCATGCGCATTGTGCTGCTGCCTCAACTGAACAGGGAGCAGACTTAATAGAAAACCCGGAGCCCCAGAGGAAATGCATTGAATCGATGAACCGAATAATCAATTATCTGAACGAAATAGTGCTCGCCTATCTCGTTCAGATAATCGAGGTTCCCCTCGATTGTTCACTCAACTGTTAAAGGATATGCGGATACAAATGATACAAAGAAAACGAAAACAGGAAAAGAAAAATTCATTTGAGGATTTGAAAATTCTTTAGATGAAAGTGAAGTCTTCAAGAAACACTGGAGGTCTCAGCAATATACATAAAAGTTGTCAGTGTTTGAAGATACCATAAAAAGGTAAAGAATTGCATTTAAATAGCACCTTTCACAACCTCAGTATGTTGCAATGTGCTTTACAAGGATGGAAGTATTGCTGTATGAAGCTGCAGTCAATTTGAGTGCAGTAATCTCTGACAAGCAACATTTGATAATATCTAATCAGTGTTTAATGATTTGGACTGAGCAAAGTATCAGCCAGAACACCAAGAACAATTTGCTTGCTCTTCAAATGTTGTTGGTTCTTAAACGTTCACCTGACAGTACAGACATAATAAAGGGCAAGTACTCTTTCTATACTAGAGTGTTGCCAATATTGGTGTTTTCAAGACACTGAAGTGGAACTTGAGCCCACAGCTTTCTGATTCAGGGAAGTGACATTATCCACTCAGCTACAACTGACAGTACAGGCATCAATTATTTCTTCAGCGATCTTCACTGTTTTGTTTCATTTGATGTATTTTTGCTTTTAAGAAAACAGTGCTTGCATACAAGGCACTATCGAGCACACGCAAACATCACAAAGTCATGGTTTTGTTCCTTACAACATTACTGATGGTACAGATAGATTACATTCTCAACTTTCATTCTCAACAGCTACCATCCATTTTTCTGACCACAAGACAACTTGGAGTGGTAGATTAGGAGTAAAACAGCTGCAAATCTTGAAGTTCGGAACTGAAACATACTTTGAGTACGGCAGTTTCAACTGTGACTCTCAAAGGGAATCAGAAAAACAACAGAGAAAAATATGTATTCTGCACTGGCACCGGTAGCTGAACAACTACTACAAAAGGGTAACTTAAGTTTAACGGCTAAGCATCACAAGAACACTCCAGATATGAACTGGCATTTAGTTATATACATAGGTTACAAACTTAAAAGTGCATGAAGACAAATTCCAGAAAATGCAAAACAAGTCTGGTGAACTCAACTCTATGTGGTCAGCAATGATTTTTAGCTAAGTATTTCTCTTAAAACAAAAATTTTGGCATTGATTGCATACAAGTATCTGTTAAGATAAACGTACACCTATCCAGTTGAAGGCTTTTAATAAATAGACTGTGAAGAGAGACCATGTACAAAGTGCAACTCACCTAGTGAGTTCAATAAAGAAATATCCAAGGAGACATCAGAATAAGACTTTACAGGGATGAAATCCAAGCCAGTCCGGTTGTCACCTGCACTACCATTTGCCCCTCCGGCCTGTAGTAATTAAAGTATCACAAAGTTTTGTTTTTAAACTACAAAGTTTAACCATAAAACACAGCTTAGAGTTATAATCCTGTAATGTCTCTCAAAAATGTGCTGCTTCCTCAATATGCAGTGAAGAAGCAAACGTTTTGAATACATTTAAGACAGATGTTGATAGATTCTTGGTGAACAAGAGGGTGAAAAGTTATTAGGGATAGGAAGAAATGCACTCTTACACCAAACTCATATGTTCATAATAATTCTCTCAGGTTGTGGACACATAGCATTTCACACTTCAGTAATGGTTTTACGCAGACATTATAGGTGTGAATCTCTTGGTACAGGTAGATCAATTCACAATTCATGTATTTAAAAATCTAATCAAGCGATGGGTAAGATTAGAACTGTTTTGTTAATATGTTTCCATTCAAATATAGTCAGAGTCACACAGCATGAAAACAGACCCATCATTCCAACTCATCCATGCCAACCAAGTTTCCCAAATTAAAGCAGTCCCACAAGCCTGCATTTGACCCAAATCCCTCTAAACCTTTCCTATTCATATACCTATCCAAATGTCTTTTAAATGCTGTACCTGTACCTGCATCTACCATTCCTGTGGCAGTTCACTCCACATATAAACCAACTCTGTGAAAACGTTGCTCCTCGGGTTCTTTTTAAATCTTTCTCCTCTCACCTTAAAAAATGCCCTCTAGTTTTGATCTCACCCACCATACGGGAAAGACTTTTGCTATTCACCTTATCTATATCCAGCCTATCCTTGTAATTCATACCACCCCCAGTCCTAGCAACATCCTGGTAAATGTTTTCTGTACTCTCTCCAATTTAATAATATCCTTCCTATAACAGGACAACCAGAAATGTATACAGTACTTCAAAAGTCAATCTTAAAATATTACATTTATTTCTACTTAATGCTTTTTGTCCATTAATCGTCCTCATTTCTTAAAACAGCAGAATTAAGTATGTGATCTTCTAATCACTGAAAACTATTCTAGAATCCCATGAATTCTGGAAGATCAAAACAAATGCATCCTACTCTCCAGCTATACCTTTTAAAACACAAGGACTCCTTATCCAAAAACTGCCACTACTTAATTCCATTTATGGCCTATCCTTTAAATGCCTTTGAAGTCACTGACTTGCTTGGCCATTTCAGCTTAAGATATTGATCTAAAGTATATAGACAAGCAGGGAAACTTGCACAATAACTTCCTGATTTCCAAGTTTAATTGCACTTTTGTGGTTGCTGGAAGTTGCTGTGCAATTTAAAGTTCAAACAGTGAGTGCTGACAGCCGTCTCGTTATTTTTATCACACGTCTGGGTGTAGTGTTCTATTTTTTTGACAGATGCTGTAGGGAAAAAAATTGAAAAGTGATTTTTCTGTTCATGATGTAAAATAGGGCTATTTTTGGATAGCAGGAACATTATGGCACGGTGGATAGTACAGCTGCCTGAAAAGCACCAGGAACCCAGGTTCAACTCCAGCCTGGAATTCTGTTTAGAATTTGCATGTTCTCTCCATGTCTGCACAGGTTTCTTCCAGGTGCTCTGTTTTCCTCCCACAGTCCAAAGATGTGCACGTTAGGTGGATTGTCTGTAGTGTCCAGGGATGTGCTCTGTATTATCGATGAATCATCCTGCTTATTGCGTGCATATTGAAATGATATTACCTTGGACTCAAAACCTCCTCAACAATTCAATCTATTAGACAACAGCACAGAATGAAAAGAATCTAACTCAAAGATGATAAACATCTGCTGCACACATCAGATGGAATTTAATCTAGGGGACAGGGGTCTTGTCTGGCAGCAAGTGTGCCAACAATTGTCCCACAGCGCCTTCTTTTGAAAAAAAAGTCTGCCATTTTAAGTGGTAATGACCAATGTTTTTCACTATTTTCACTGCTGTCACTGCCACAAGGGAGAAGCAGAGGGACAGACCCAGGATCAGCAAGTCAGGTAGGCCACAACTGCCAGAGTATTGGAAAGAGATTGTAGAATGGGATTGGAAGAATGAACTGGGGTGGATTTTGGCTCTCTTTCCCAATCCAGATATTGGATATCTCAAACCAGCCATCCTATACCCAACAACAAGGGGCCCCTGCAGAACCCTACATTTGGTCTGAATTCCCTGCCAGCAGAGTTGAAAATTGAGGCTTTTAAGGGGACATCAAACCCACAAACTCACCTTTGCGCAGATTTTGTCAATAAAATTGTGTATCAAAAGACACACCATTCAAATACTCAAGAGGATACAAAACTTAGTAGAATTTGTAAAACTTTAATGCTATCCATCTTGTAAAACTTCTTTAAGCTACAGCAAGCTCTTCTTGCTCCAAATCCTTCCATTCTTGATCTTTTATGTTACAAGTATTTCCATTTTAGCTATACCACCTCTGGTGGACTTGAAGCATTTGCTGAAGGTACAAATATTTTACCGTTTCCTCTTAGTCAAATAATTTAGAAGAACTTACTTTTTATACAGATATCAAGTTAGTGGTGTACCAGGGAGATTTGTTGCATTGCTGTTTAGTCTTCCAATGCCACCATTAAACAGGTGACATTGACCATGATCTAGTGTCTGACCAACACCAACCACAATATTTGATGTTGTTATCAAGTGTAAAATCAGAGGCCAAAGAACCAAACATTCCTCTTTGGTCTCAAACCAAACGCAAGTCTCTCAGTGATACAAAACTACCACACCACAGATGTCATTTTGGTTTGAATACTCATTAGCTTAACTTCTAAAAAGCCTTTTAAAGGTAACTCAATGGTTTTCTCCACTCCAGTGCTTCTCTGGGTTTCTAGGTTATACCTTAACCATACGTTCTGCAGCAGCAAGGTGAAAGCTGAAAATGTCATGATAAATCACTCATTCAGACTGATTCATTAACAGGAAAATTAACTTCCTAATTCTTTTCCACCTACTTGTGCTGTATTCTGAGCATTTTTCACCTATAGCTGCAGGATGCACCTCTAGTGATTGCCTCACAGAGCCTCAAAACATTCCAAATGCAGCCCCAGACATTCCATGAAAAATGAGGCTTTGTAGAGGAATATGAAAAATCCCAGATAAATGTAAGGTAGCATTCAAAAAGTTATGAACATTTGAATTGTATTAAATTATAATATGATCTTTATTCTGCTCTTTTTCACATTACTGTTTGAGAGATTGTTGTGCATAAGTTGGATTATACTTCTTATAATATAACTTATACTTCAAAAATGTTTTTCATTGGTTGTATTTCATGTTGAGATATCCTGAAGTTGCAAAAGGTACTATATAAACGTAAGTCTTTCTTTCTACCTGAAACACTTATATGCATTACACTTTTAACATAACCTCAGAACAGTTAGATCATCTCACCATTAATGGTTTAGATGCTTCTGAACAAGCAGGCTGCAGTTTAGGTTCCTCTTTAATGAAAATTGCTGGAGCCTACAACAAAGCAAGGAGTGGTTAAGATGATGGCAGAGGTAGAAGAGATAAATATACGATGTAGCTGAAATCAGAAAATAGAGCAATATACAAAAAAAATTCTCTATTGAACATCAAAATTTATGAAGAGAAATCTAAAATTTGTTTATAGATTAGAACTAACTATAACAAAAGTACAGGTCACTTAACTAGCAAACATTTTCATAAATTTCTGTCATTCCAAAGCTCTCAGATTACAACAGTTTATGCCAAAGAAATTCTATGTCATAAACACAATTTTTAGTTCTTTCTAGATATGTCAGTAATCCCATAATCTATCCCTTAACTCTTGCATGCAATTCTCACTTACTCAATTGATTAATAATTGCACAAATTAAGACACACCCCAGCTCCCCAGTCCAGGTGTTATCAAAGCTCTCTTTTCTAAGGATCAGAGGTGTTCAAAATCATGAATGGTCTAGACAGAGCAGATACAAAAAACTGGCTCCATTGGTGGAGATGAAGAGAACCAGAGAGCGCAAAAGCAGCAATGGAAAAACCAGGAATAATTTATTTCTCTTTTAAGGAATGTGGGGTTAGGAACTGAAATATACTTTGAGTATGGCAGTTGCAACTGTGACTCTCAAAGGGAATCAGAAAAACAACAAGGGAAAAATAGTTTGTGGGATCATAAAGGAAAGTGCAGGGAGTGCCACTAACTGTAATACTCTCACAAGAGAGCTGTCATGGACCTAATGGGGCAAGACGCCTCCTCCTATTCTACAGTGATTCCACATATTTTTATTTGCATATTCTACATTAATTTCACATAGTCAAATGAATAAATAATATGAATGAATGCAAAAAAAGATGGGACATTAAAAAGATCAATTGGTTCATCCTCCCTACCTCATACAGTTATGGTGCAATACGAACAACATCTTGACTCAATTCACATATTCTCTTTCAACCTCAACCTCCTGGAAGAGATTTTAAAAAATGCACCAGAAAAATACACTCAGCCAATTCAGACAGGGTGAAAGCCTCACTGAAATCACAAAATGTGCTCAAACATTCCAGGCCAATGTCCATGAGACAGATTTCCCTATACTTCACTTACCTATTGCATGTCAACAAATTTTTCATTAAAAAATTAATTATATGTGGGATTTGGCATTGACTGCCAACCACTGCAATCCCTGGGATGTAGGGACACCACATGTTTATTGGGAATGGAACTCCAGATAACATTTATTGTATATTGTTCCTACTTATCAAATGCTTTTTAGATATTATCCTTAATGGTAGGTTCAGTACTTGTTTTCTTTTAGTGAAATATGCATTGAGCACCCATTCTCTGTGGCATACTTCTTTATCAGATTAGAAGAGTCCCATAAAGGCAAAAGTGAGGACTGCAGATGCTGGAGATCAGAGTCTAGATTAGAGTGGTGCTGGAAAAGCACAGCAGGTCAGGCAGCATCCGAGAAGCAGGAAAATCAATGTTTCGGGCAAAACATTCCTGATGAAGGGTTTTTGCCCGAAACATCGATTTTTCTGCTCCTCGGATACTGTCTGACCTGATGTGCTTTTCCAGCACCACTCTAATCAAGAGTCCCATAAAGCCTACCAATTAGAAAGAAAGCCAAAAAACCTGACCTGGGACATTTCTATGCTTTGGTCTATTTGATCAGTGAATTTAAAGTCTCTGAATACAGTTTACCCCAGACACAGCCAAGAACAGACCCTATAAAATTGCAATAAGTTGAATTTCCCAAGCTTGTTCATAAGATTCATGCTGAACAGAAGTTCACTATCGGCAAGGGAGCCCTTTGTAACCTGATTTATCTACTCATGTGCTTTATGTTAAAAAAAATCAAAACAGTCATCCAGGAAACTTGTGAAAATATGTTTATTTCTCAAGTTGCCCACACCATATGGTATTGGCATAGCTTGGATGGCTGATTGCAATGTAGACTGATGTTAACACATAAGGTCATTGTCCATGCCAGCTGAGACTTCAATGAGACTGTTCTTCTCAACCTCTCCTCTCAGCCTGAGGCATGGTGGCCCTCAGGTTAAACCACAACCACCTCTCTCTCTCTCTAATGAGACAACAGTCCTCTGGTCCAGTAGGATTATAGTGCTTTGACTTTTTTATTTGAATTCATTGCTTACAATGGCCTGATCTTGTACAAGAGGCATAAAAAAGTACTGGCAGTTAGTCCTGGAAATCTCAGTAAGCTTTCTCTGCTTCGCATGCTATTTTCAGATAAGTCCACCACATCAGTGTATTAAAACACAGTTTCTGTGCTTTTGTGCTATAGTGCATAATCCTGAAGCATCTCCAAGGTCTCTGCAGCTTCCGCTAAGGAAACAGGCAAGTGTGGTGGTTATTCATCAAGCTCTTCAGGATCTTCCCTTCAGACATTTTACCTACATTCCCAATCCATGCCTCTGAAGTGCTGGAGGTCACCTCGTGGTTTTGTTGGCTTCATGTTGAAAGAGTTTTGCCTTAACATTCACAAAGCAATCACAAGACACAATCAGCACAAACTACACCAGTTACCTATTCCTTGCTATACTTCCAACTAGTACACTTTGCATCTTCAAACATTATAGAGCAATCTTGTAAAAACAGTCAAAAAGAAGACCTATCAACTCCTAGACTCAATGCACTGACCAATAAAGGATATTAAACTCTTTCTTCACTATCTTACCTATCTGTAACTCCATTTGCAAGGAACTATGAACCTGCACTCTAAGATCTTTGTTCAGCAACACGCCTCAGGATCTTAAGCGTATAAGTCCTGCCCTGATTTGCCTTTCCAAAAGGCAGCACATCACATTTATCTAAATTAAAATCCACCTGCACCCCTCAGCGCATTGACCCATCTGATCAAGATCCTATTGTACTCTGAGGTAACCTTCTTCTCTGTCCACTAGTGTCATCTGCAAACTTTCTAACCATTTCTATTTCATATCCAAATCATTTATATAAAAATGACAAAAAGCAGTGGATCCAACACCGATCACAGTGGTACACCACTGTCATAGGCCTCCAGTCTGAAAAGCAACCCTCCAACACCACCCTTTATCTTCTACCTTCGAGCCAGTTCTGTATTCTAATGGCTAGTTCTCATCGTATTCAATGTGATCTAACCTTGCTAACTAGTCTACCATGAGGAACCTTGTCAAACACCTTACTCCAGTCCATACAGATCACATCCACTGCTCTGCCCTCATCAATCGTTTTCGTTACTTCAAAGAAACAACTCAATCAAGTTAGTGAGACCAATTTCCCTTGAACAAATCCACACTGACTATCCCAAATAAATGCAAATTCTGTCCCTCAGGAATCCCTCCAACAATATGTTCACCATGACTGTTAGACTCACTGGTCTATAATTCCCTGGCTTTTCCTTACCACCCTTCTTAAATAGAGGCACCATATTCGCCAACCTCCAGTCTTCCGGCACCTCACCTGTGGCTATCGATGATACAAATATCTCAGCAGAGGGCCTACTAATCACTTCCCTAGCTTCCCACAAAGTTCTAGTGTACACTTGATCAGCACCTTTATGCATTTTAAACCATCCAGCAGCTCCCCCTCCATTTTCAAGATGTCGCTATTTATTTGATTGATTTATTGTCATGTCTTTCAAAGTACAGTGAAAAGTCATGTTTACAAGCAGTACAGGCAGATCATAGTAAGCAAGGATGTATAGATCAAAAAGAGTTAGAGGCATATATTTTCCCATGTTTTATATCTTCTAGTCAAACATCCAGGAAACAAAAACAGGTTAAATAGTATGACTGCTTGGTGTCTTGTAGGTCATTTCAGAGTCTGATAAGCAGACTAGTTGAGCTAGTGATTCAATCAGCAAACTTCTCCTGACCGATCTTTAAGCAGACGAGTGAGCAGTGATCTCACCATGAAACTTTTCATAAATTCAAGACATTGTCCAAATATGTTATGGTGATCAAACTGATTCAACATCCCATGTTGTGGGTCAACACTTTTGAAGCCTAGCTAACATGTTACCTTGGCCAATCACTCCCATTTGCCACAAATTGGATTGGGTTTCAGTCTCCTCTTTTGTGCAGCATGAACCATGGAAATAAGCAGTTTGAACTTTAAGCAACTTTAAACTAAGATCTGTTAATTCCAAAGATGGCTGTGAAATATCTTCATCTATATCCAACTTAATAGGTATTCATGAAAGACTCAATATGGTTTGTGGCCCAAATGGCAACTGTCACACGATTTGCAGAAGCCACCTTAACAATTCATTTGAGCTCACATTTTAAAAAGTACTCTCTCAAAGTTGATTGTGAGATGCCTTTATTGAGAATGCTGAGCGTTGTCATAATATTTGGTTTGAACATTCTTACACTTAAGCTGCAAGCGTGCTTAGCTAATGCCTTACACACAAGGAAGTACTAATTGAGAAATACCAAATACAAAAATGCCACTTTGAATTAAGACCTGCATCATTTCACTTCACTAAATAGCTTGGGCCTGTGTCTTTACCATACACTGCAATCTGCATTGAACAGCTATGGGTGACAAAGTATTTTTTAACTCCCGTAAAAGTGAATGATGCTAGTTCTTTATACACTCACCTGAACGTCAAGACTCATATCAATATTTTTACTTGCTTTTTGTTCAACATTTCTTTTCTGAAAGAAAAAAAATGCTAACATTGTAAAATAATTTTGCAGAAGGTAAAACACAGAAACAGTCCATTCAGGAATCTTTACCAAAGTTATGCTCCACACAAATCTCCTTCCACCCTACTCAGTATATCCCTTGATCCATTTTTCCCACTAGTACTTATCCATAGTTCTACTAAAACATCAAAGCTATTTGCCCCAGCTTCAGTACGTGGTATCTTCATTTGACAACCTAACCACTCTCTTGGTAAAAAAAATGTTTCCAGTTTATGACTGAATCTTTTATATTTCCGGACTTTTGAAGGCCAACAATTATTCTCACTTCAACACACAACATTTTAAAAAATTACATTGCAATGGTTCTGATGGAGGGGTCAATTTTTATGGTAGTTTACTTTTAAAACAAAAGTAAAAATATGATGGAGGTCAACTGGCAGAAAAATTTATTTTCACGTGGGACCCTGTTGACTTCATTGTGAGAGACATTGGATTAACATCATGCTTAGACAGACTTATATTGCATTTTTCACCAAAAAAAGTGTTTTCAAAGAACTGTAATGCTAATACAGTACTTTTAAACTGTATACAATTTGCAAACAGCACATTATCCTCCGCCATTTCTGCCACCTACAATCAGACTCACTAGCAGAGATATATTTCACTCCCCACTCCTATCAGCATTCTGCAGATACCATTCCCTTTGCAACCTCATTAGGTCCACAACACCCACTAACCCACCCTCCACTCCCGGCATCTTACCTTGCCGCCACATGGGGTATAAAACCTGCGCCTGTTACCAGCGCCGCTCCCCCGCTCCCTCCATCCAAGGCCCCAAAGGATCCATCAACATCCTGCACATCCAAACACGTCATCTATGTGTCCATTGCTCTTGATGTGGTCTCCTCTACATTAGGGAGACAGGACACCAACTTCCGGAACGTTTCAGGGAACATCTCTGGGACACACACACCAAACCACCCCATCACCCTATGCAACTCTCCCTCCCACCCTGCCAAGGACATGCAGGTCCTGGGCCTCCTCCACCACCAAATCCAAGCCACCCGACGCTTGGACGAAAACGCCTCATGTTCTACCTGGAGACACTCCAATCACACTGCACTAATGTTGATTTCACCAGTTTCCTCATCTCCCCTCCCCCTCACCTCATCCCCGATCCAACCCTCCAACTCGGCACCACCCTCTTGAACTGTCGTACCTATCCATCTTCCTTCCCTCCTATCCACTCCACCCTCCCTTCCAACCTATCACCATCACCCTCCCACCAGCATCAACTTATCACCTTCCCAGCTACCCTCTCCCACACCACCTCACCCCCCCTATTTATCTCTCAGCCCCTACCCCTCCCCCACATTCCTGATGAAGGACATGCCTGAAACATCAACTCTCCTCCTCCTCCTCAGATGCTGCCTGTCCTGCTGTGCTTTTCCAGTGCCACACGTTTTGACTCTCACCTCCAGTTCTCACTTTTTCCAATTTGCAAACACCAAAAAAAAAGCATTACGACAATATGACACATTTCTGTGATATCGGCCAGGACACTGGAAAGAACTTCCCTGTTCTTATCTGAAATACTGCCTTGGAATGTCTTATGCCTGACAGAGGTCAGCCACGTCATTCCAAGGACATCTCCAATAATGCAGCAATCCCTCAAAGCTACAGAGAAGTAGAAGTCTCGATTTTTAGGTTCAAATCCTGGAGTTAGAGGCAAGCATGCTACCTTATCTGCCAAAGTTGGCACTGAGTGAAGCTTCTGTAGAATTTACACTTCAAGTTTGTTCTTGGAATTCAAAATTACTGTGGTAGCATTGAGACTAGAAATCTTCCAAGACCTTAATAATCAGCAGCTTACTCTCTTTGTGTATGTTCCTTCCATGTCCTTACTCCCGTGAGTTGAAAAAGTCAATAACCTCAAGTGTCACCCATTTTCCTCTGCAAAATTGAAACAATTTTGTCTAGTTTGTTCCCCCAAGTGATTCCATTCTCCCCTTAGGTATCCACTCAAACTAAGCATTTATTTTAGTATAATCTATAATAACCACCGTGTCAGCAATGATTAGTAAAGCATGCAAATAAGTTCTTACCTGTGATAAATGATAGACAGCTTTGGAATGTTCTCCTGCAGTGATCTGATTCAACAAATCATCCACCATTTTCTTTGTGGAACTCCCACAGTCTTTAACAAATTCTTGTAAACTGCAGGAAAATATACATTAAAAATCTTGTAAAAGAAGGTTAGGTTTGCAATTTCAACATATTTCTTGCAAAAATGTAATCAATTGAAGGAATCAAATATTGTTGTACAATGAAATTGAAACATGATGTTTCCCATTTGTTGATTTGGGGTCTTGAATGTTGACAAACTGACAATGTAAAGTCTAACAAATACTTACAATATCAAAATTTCAACATAAATCTGTTCTGCAGCAAGGGAAAACAAATTAAATAATACCAACATATTTATATCTAACATTTCCAGTTAAAAAGCTACAAGTTCTTCTTAGTTAATGATCTGCTGCCCTCTGATGCCCTCTTATATTTCTGTTTAAACTCAGGTAATTTAACTCTTCCATATTGTCCAAGTACAGGCAGAAAATCTTTTCGCAGCACTTTCAGCCATTTACAATGATAGCATTATTTAAATGTCTTGCTATTAGCTCTCAAAAACCCTTTGAAAGAATGCATATTCCTGGGCAGGCCTGAGTCACTGCGCTATGATTTTTAAAAGATAAACTTCAGGCACTGGTTAGGGCAGGTTAAGATGGCTCTAGGTGAATCATTAAGCAGCCAGTTGTTTCAGAAAAACTTTACTGCATAGGAAATTATCACAATACTTAAGAGTTGTAAAAGAGAGCATTGTGCATAAAAGGTGGTTTCACACAGTTCCATTAGTAAATTGCACATAGGAAGATGGTGGCAGTTTGTTGGAGGTCAATTATCTTAGCTGTAGGACATCCCTGCAGGAGTTCATCAGGGTAGTGCCCTAGGTAAAATCAATGACTGCAAATGCTGGAAACCAGATTCTGGATTAGTGGTGCTGGAAGAGCACAGCAGTTCAGGCAGCATCCGAAGAGCAGTAAAATCGACGTTTCGGGCAAAAGCCCTTCATGAGGAATACAGGCAGAGAGCCTGAAGGGTGGAGAGATAAGTGAGAGGAGGGTGGGGGTGGGGAGAAAGTAGCATAGAGTACAATAGGTGAGTGGGGGAGGGGATGAAGGTGATAGGGCGGGGGGGAGGAGTGGATAGGTAGAAAAGAAGATAGGCAGGTAGGACAAGTCATGGGGACAGTGCTGAGCTGGAAGTTTGGAACTAGGGTGAGGTGGGGGAAGGGGAAATGAGGAAACTGTTGAAGTCCACATTGATGTCCTGGGGTTGAAGTGTTCTGAGGCGGAAGATGAGGCATTCTTCCTCCAGGCGTCTGGTGGTGAGGGAGCGGCGGTGAAGGAGGCCCAGGACCTGCATGTCCTCTGCAGAGTGGGAGGGGGAGTTGAAATGTTGGGCCACAGGGCGGTGTGGGTGTCCCAGAGATGTTCCCTAAAGCGCTCTGCTACCCCAACTAACTTCAGCAGTTTCAATGACCTTCCCTCCATCTCAAGGTCAAAAAGTGGCAATCTTCACTAATGATTGCACAATGTCCACCATTCAAAACTCTTCAGGTAACGAAGCCGCCCATGACAAAATGTAGCAAGACAACATCAAGGCTTTGACTGAAAAATGGCAAATAACATGCATGCCACAGAAATAACAGGCAATTACCACCAAGCCACTGCCTCTTGAAATTCAAATGGTATTACCACCACTGAAGCCCCTATTATGAACATCCTGAGGGGTTACCATTAAACAGAAACTCAACTGGATTCACACAACAAACACAGTGGCTACAAAAGGCAATTAGAAGCTAAGACTATGGAAGTTATTCATTTTCTTTCTCTCCCAAAGCCTGTCCACCACCTACAAGGCACCAGTTAGGAGAGAGATTGATTACTCCTCACATTCCTGAATGAGTTCAGCTCCAACAACTGCCAAGGAGGTTGAAACCGTCTGGACAAAGCAGTTTGCTTGATTGGCACCATTTCACAAATATTCACTCTCCCCAGCACTGACATTCAGTAACAGCAGTGTGCACAGTTTACAACACGCACTGTGGAAATTCACCAAATATCTTTAGGCAGCACCTTCCAAACCCATTACTGACATCTAGGAAGACAAGGGTAGCAGATACACGGCAAGACCAACAGCTGCAAATTAACCTCCAAGCCAATCACTATTCTGACCTAGAAACGTATTGTCATTCCTTCAATGTTGTTAGGGCAAAAACCCTGAAATTTCCTTCCTAAGAACATTGTGGGTCTCCCTGCAACATTTGGACTACAGTGATTCAAAAGGTAGCTCACTACCACCTCCTCAAGAGAACAGGAATGGCCCAGCCAGCAAGGCCCACAAGTGAACAAAAATAAACATACTGACACCCAATAGCTGACAGCATTGCAGCAGCATAGCCAAATACATTCAAATAAATCCATTTTGAAACTCACACCATTTGTTCACCCTTCAATATTAAAAACAAAGGCTTATTCTGGAGTGTAAATTAATAAATGTGTTTACCTTAAGGCACACTGCACCCCAGTCTCTTCTCCATATGTAGAATACAGCAACTCAGTCTCCTCTGGGGTAAGGTTAGGGAAGATGGTATTGTTTTCTATGGACTGTGCTGTATACACACAGTTCAGGTACGTAACTGTAATAGGTAAAGAAAGGTTTCGAAATGTTTTGACACCCAACAGGTTTCATTTCTAACAAGAGTATTGGGTTGGACACATTCATTTGTAAGTCAGGTTCAATTCACCTAATACTTAGGTTTGTTCTTTTATAGGTTCAAAATATAATCCAAACTATTTTTCCATTAAAAAGATACAAAATATATGTGAGAGAGACAACATTCCCCCCAAAACATGGATAGTTTTTCCTCCAAAAGCTTAGTTTTCTCCCTTCTTGTCTTTGATGATGATTACAAGGTTATAGTGTTCATAAGGAATAAACTAAATGTTGTATAAACACAAACAATTTTGCACGTTAAATTGTTATATTGTAATGGCATACAGTAAAATTGGCATCATCTACATGCAGTGGTAATGGGTCATGCCAGTTGGCACACAAAGGTAGCCAAGGTAAAAATAACCCTTGGAGACAAAATCTTCCTCATCTATACCTCAAATCAGCAATCCCTTATTTTTAAAATTTGACTTCCTAATCTTAACTTTCCCTGTGAGGGGAAACATCTTGGCAGCATCTGTCTTGTCAAGCCCTCTTAGAAGCTTATATTTTTTACAAGATCACCTAATGTTGCTGGAACCTCCACTGAGTATCGGCTCATCTTGCTTAACCTTTTGCTCATAAAAGCAAATCTTTTTATCCTAAGAATCAGCCTAGTGAACCTTGTCAGAGCTGTTTCAAACCAAGTATATCCTTGCTGAACTGACCAGACCAAAACTCTGATCCTCCAGGTGCCACCCACCCTATTAAGTTGTGACAAAACTTCACTATTTTTATCTTCTATTGCTTGTGTAATGAAGATCAGGTTTTCCTTGTTTTTCCAATTATGTGTTGTACCTGCACACTAACTCTTTGTGATTCATATACTGGAATATCCCGATCTCCATGTACCAAAGCACTTTGCAGTTTCTCTCCAATTAAGTAATATTGTCTCTTTCTATTCTTCGTGCCAAAGTAGAAAAATTGATATTTTTCCACACAAAGCCACATCTGTCAAATTTTTGTTCATTCACTGCTGCTTCACAGCACCAAGAATCTGGGGTCAACTCCAGCCTCAGGGAGACTGTCTGTGTGGAGTCTGCACATTCTCCCAGTGTTTGCATGGGTTTTCTTTGCTTTCTCCAGTTTCCTCCCATAGCTCAAAGATGTACAAGTTAGGTGGATTGGCCATGCTAAATTGCCCATAATGTCAGGGATGTGCAGTTTAGGTGTATTAGCCATAGAAAATGCAGGGTTACAGGGAAGGTCTGGGTGGGATGCTTCAGAGTGTCAGTGTGGACTTGATGGGCTTGCTTCCACACTGTGGAGATTCTACTAAATTGGAATATTTTGAGAAAAGCTTAAGCAATACAGGTTCGCACTCAAAAATAAAGTTTTGATTAGTGAAAGCAAAAGCTAATTTTACCTGATAAAGCTTTATTCCTCCTGTCATCTTTAAATCCCATAGTATTAATACCTGGTTGAAGTTTAGTTGTAAGGGAACTTAGATCGACTGGGTGAACCTCTTCCTCTGCAAAATCAATATAGAATACTAAACATAGATTCAAACCGGATACAAAAATCCAAGTGACAAATCTATATGATTAAAAAAAATTCCCGTGTCAACATGTATTTACTGCAAATAAATATTCATCTAAAACTGTAGTAGCTTTCGTGTGTAAATTGTAAAACTAGTCAACACTGAACTTGATCATTTTCATGACCTTTGAATTAGAAACAGTTTGTCTAGGAAAATCTGTAGTTCCTTTAAACGATCATTGGTATTTTTAAAAATCATTTTATACATTCATACAAATGTCAGCTAACCGTAGACCCTGTATCATAATACCTGGTGAAACACCTCTACCCTCCATCTCATATTCTTTTTGCCAAATTCCCTCATCTAAGTCAACAGTTTGGCCTTTCCAGCAACCTCACAGCAACATCAGGTTGCTCTGGGGTACACATGTCCCTTTGTGACCAGGCTACTATCACTAAACACTGGCCCAGATTCATAAAAATCAGCCAGTACTTAGATTTCACTGCATTCTTCCAAGTAGTTAGTGACAAAGCATCTTAATGTCTGTTTTTACCCTATTTAGCAAGGACTCTCATTTGGATTTGATTCATTGAAGACTTCATATTGTAAACAAAAACACATTAGTTTGAATCAGCAACACAAACAGGTTGCCAAATTAATTTTAGAATAATGAATCTAAAGAAGAGACACAGACAAGATGCAGAGCTGGGCTGAGAAGTTGCAAATGGAGTTTAATG
Organism: Chiloscyllium punctatum; assembly: GCF_047496795.1. Taxonomy (NCBI): domain Eukaryota; kingdom Metazoa; phylum Chordata; class Chondrichthyes; order Orectolobiformes; family Hemiscylliidae; genus Chiloscyllium; species Chiloscyllium punctatum. The sequence goes on from NC_092779.1 coordinate 25,628,499, forward strand.
CGGAAAAGTGTGAGAAGTTCACCGGAAGAAGTAACAGGAATGCAGAGTACTGGGCTAATGGTAAAATCCTTGGCAGTGTAGATGAACAGAGAGATCTGTGTCCAGGTGCATAAATCCCTGAAGGTTTCCACCCAGGTTTATAGTGTTGTTAAGAAGGCATATGGTGTGTTGGCGTTTATTAGTAGGGGGATTGAGTTTCGGAGCCAAGAGGTCATGCTTCAGCTGTACAAGACATTGGTAAGGCCGCACCTGGAATACTATGTGCAGTTCTGGTCACCACATTATAGGAAAGATGTGGAAGCTTTGGAAAGGGTTTAGAGGTGATTTACTAGGATGTTGCCTGGTATGGAAGGAAGGTCTTACAAGGAAAGACTGAGAGAACTGAGGCTGTTTTCGTTGGAGAGAAGAAGGTTGAGAGATGACTTAATCGAGACATATAAGAGGGTTAGATAGGGTGGACAGTGACAGCCTTTTTCCTCAGATGGTGAAGGCTTTCAATTGAGGGGTCATAGATTTAGGACAGATATCAGGGGTCGTTTCTTTACTCGGAGAGTAGTAGGAGCGTGGAACGGCCTGCCTACAACAGTAGTACACTCACCGACGTTAAAGGCATTTAAATGGGCATTGGGCATACATATGGATAATAAATAACGGAACTGTGTAAGTTAGATTGGCATCAGGTTAATTTTGAAGGTTGGCGCAACATCGTATGCACACACATGCAGCAACACCATATGCACACATGCAAACAAAAAAAAATTGGTTGTAGTTGGAGGGGTAAAACAAAGATACTGAGGAAGTTGTTCAATAGCATCAATCCTCGAACACTCATTTTGGAATCAAATGAGGGACCAAGGTTGTGACCAGCCTGGCTTAGGCTGCAATTGTTGCTAGGGAGAGAAATTGGGACAGTAGCTCAGGAATGTCTGCATACACTGACTTCAGTGATCCCAATATTTCATTGGGGGAAATTCCCACTGATGAGCAGTCCAATTATTTAATAAAACTAAAGGAGCCCCACTTGGAGCAATGTGAGTAGATGTGAGCACCACATCTTAGGAAAGATATATTGGCCTTTGTGGGAGTACAACGTAGGTTTACAAGAATAATACCTGGTCTTCAGGGGTTAATTTATGAAGACAGAATATACAAATAAGACCTGCCTTCTCTAGGCTTTAGAAAGTTATTGAGTGATTTGATCGAAATCTTCAAGATATAAACAGGAAAAGACAGGGTAGTTAAACTATTTCCACTGGCTGTGGATTCTAGAAATAGAGGTTTACTCTGAGAATTAGGGTTCAGCAGAGATGTTAGGAAGCATTTCTACACACAAAAAGTAGTAGATGTTTGGAACTCTCTTCGATTTAATGGCAACTGATGCAGGATCAGATGCTGTTTTTAAATCTCAGATAAATTTTGTTCAGATATTCAGGGATATGGGGCAAAGGTAGTTTTAAGGAATTAGGACACACATCAACCATGATCTCTTTCAATAGTGGAACAGGCTCAAGGGGCTGAATGGCCTACTCATGTTCCTTTTGAGTCAAGAGAGGTGGTGATGTAGTGGGGCTGAATGTTGTTAGCATACATGTCAAATTTATACTGTGCCGGCATGTGGATGAGAAATAGAAGGCAGACAAGTAATGGGAAATATCAGAAATAATAGTGTGGAGAAAGGAGAATAATGCATTAAAAATGATCTTCTGGTCATGATTAGATCAAGGAGATGACAGTGATGAGGTACTTGAAGACGATGGTGTGGCCATTTATATCAGAGACTGCAGGAGGATGGAAGTTTACCTTTGTCACTGGCACATAGCATGTGATTGTGCGAATAATTATTTCAATGCAGAAGCAGGTGTACAAACCTTAGTGGAGGGATTCAAATGTGGACTTTTAGAAAAGATGGGAGAATTTGGGAGGGGCAGCAACACTTTCCAGAACTTTTGATCTTGACATGAGGTTGGAGTTGAGATAATAGATTGGAAAGAGAATCAGATCGTGTTGTTTCATTTTGAAGACAGGGGTAATGACAATAGTCAACTGTGACCTATATCAATTTCAGTAATGCATTCACCAAGGTTTCTGATGGTAGACTGGTTAGCAACGTTAAATCACATGGAATACAGGCAGAACTAGCCACTTGGTTACGGAATTGACTGGTGGAGGGTTACTTTTCAGACTGGAGTCTGTGACCAATGGTATGCCACAAGGATCGGTGCTGCGCCCACAGTCTTTTGTCATTTATTAAATGATTTGGATGTGAACATAGGAGGTATGATATATATAGTGGACCATGAAGACAATGGGCCAAAGAGTGGCAGATGGAGTTTAATTTAGATAAATGTAAGTGCAATCAGAGCAAGACTTAATGGCAAGGTCCTGGGGAGTGCTGCTGAACAAAGAGACCTTGGAGTGCAGGTTCATAGTTCCTTAAAAGTGGATAGTGAAGAAGGCATTTGCTATGCTCATCTTTATTGGTCAGTGCATTGTTGGGAAGACAAGTTGCACCTATAGAGTGCATGGTTTAGCCCACTTTTGGAATACTATGTGCAATTCTGGTCTCCCTATTACAGCAAAGATGTTGCGAAACTTGAAAGGGTTCAGAAAAGATTTACAAGGATGTCACCAGGGTTGGAGGATTTGAGCTACAGGGAGAGGCTGAATAGGCTGAGGGGCATGGATAAGCTATGTAGAAAAGGTATTTTCCCCAGGGTTGGACAGTCCAAAACTAGAGGGCATAGGTTTAAGGTGAGAGGGGAAAGAGATAAAAGGGACCTAAGGGGTAACTTTTTCAGGCAGAGGGTGGTGGATGTATGAAATAAGTTGCCTGAGGAAGTAGTGGAGGCTGGTACAATTACAACATTTAAGAGGCATCTGATGGGTATATGAAAAGGAAGTGTTTAGAGGGATAAAGGCCAAGTGCTGGAAAATGGGACTAGATTGGTTAGGCTATCTGATCGGCATGAACGAGTTAGACTGAAAGGTCTGTTTCCATGCTGTTTCTGAGCTGTACATCTCTATGACTGTATGAGTCTATGACTGACTAACATTGAGGGCCGATCTGTACTGCACTGTAACATTCTCTGTTCTAATTCCTACAATTTGATCAATGAATAGCAATTTTACAATAACAATTTGATTCTCAATAGGCTTACATTTCATTGTTTGAACAAGATTCTTACTTCTGCCCTCTATTTTCACAATGCAAAGTTACTGACAGTGTAAAATTTTAATTTAAAAAAGTTTGCAACATGAGCTTTGATTTGCAAAAAAGTTAGAGATTGTTTCTGGAGAGTTGAAGTCATCAACCATGGCATTTTCCCTTCTGGTATACAAGTTTAAAAAGGTCACGCACTTGACTGGACAAACATCAACAAATTTGAGAGCTTCCAGTTGTGACACAGCCATTTTCATCTCCTGCAGCCATAGTCTTCTAGTGAAAAAAAGATCTTCTGCATTAAGCTTGGGCTCCACGGCTTCCCTGCATCCCCACCAGTCTTGTGGCCTTCTGAACCCCAAATCTGCTGTTCCCCTGTACCACCCAGACATTCCTTACTCCTCTCCCTAAGACCCCAAAAGGCCCAATCCTGACTGCACTGCTCCCTCCCTCAGGTCTCCTGAATCTTCAATCCATTTTTCTATCCACCTCCCTCTTCATCTCTCCCTAATCATTTAAACCCTGTGGCTCATCAAATGGCCGGCAGCAGAGTGTGCTATCTCAAGAGGGAGCAGCAGTCAACAAAAGACAGAGGTGGGAAAGAAAATAATACTAAAATGGCAAAATACCATTATTCAAAAGTTGGAATTCTGTCAAATGAGGGAAGTGTGTGTGTGTGTGTTCCCCATCCTCTTATCTATCTCTCAGCCACTTTTCCCACTCCACATTCCTGATGAAGGACTTATGCCCAAAATGTTGATTCCCCTGCTCCTCGATGCTGCTTGACCTGCTGTGCTTTTCCAGCACCACATTTTTTGACTCTGATCTCCAGCAACTCCAGTCCTCACATTCTCCATAAAAATGTAAGAATTAGGAGCAGTGCAAAGCTTTAATCGTGCATTGTGCTTGCTTGGCCATTCACGAAGATTGGGATTGAATTTCTTCACCAACACACTTTCCCTCCTCATCCTGCCATTGCTTGATGTTCTTAATGCCCAAAAATTGATTGATCTCAGTTCTAAATACACTTACTAACTTATTCTGAAGTACAAAATAACAAAGTTTTACAACAAACGTTCCTTGTTTTTTTGCAGAAAAGCAGAAGTCATTCATCAGCACAGTGTTGACAGAATGTTGCTGATAACTCTCTAATTTAAGATATTCCCCTTTACCTTCTTCTGGCTCCTAGTTTTGGAAAATAGTCTCTCAAATTCTGCTCTTTCAGCCTTCTGTGAATTTTGCACATTACAATTTAATTATCTCTTATTTTGCTAGACTTCAGAGGACATGGGCCTATATTTCTTAAAGAACTCCTCAAAAGGACCGCTTGCTTCTTGGAATCTGTAATGTAATAAACATTTGTTGCATTCCCAAGGCATGTACCTTCCACCTGAGGTAAGGATACTAAATCTATCTACAGTATTCGAAATGTGGTCTCACCAAAATTTGATATAAGCAAGACTTCTTTACATTAAATATTTAGAGGTCTAATACAATCTATGGCATGGATGCAAATAGCTGACACCCAAGCACTAAACCTTGTGACATTCCACTGTTAGACCACCCTGTCATGAAAAGGGTTCACTTAGACCAATTCAGTTTTCTTACTGATATCCAATTGGAACTGATGTTGTATCCCTGGTCCAATGAATCTTAAACGATCAGTACTTATTGTTGGCTGCATTATGCTTAGTGATTCAATCAAAATCAGGTTAATTCGGCAATTAATTTATTCTTTTCTCCTCTCAGATGAAAAAAAATATGAAGATGGTGCATTTTTTTTTGTCTGTGAAGTCATCATACTGGACTGAAAATGTCAACCATGTTTCTCTCTCCACAGATACTGCTGAGTCTCAAACATTTTCTGTATATACCTCAGATTTTCAGTGACTGCAGTATTTGATTTTATTAAGGGGTGAAATTGTTCTGAGTCAGAATACCAAACATGTTCATTAAGTTGACAGCCCACTCTGCAATAAGCCCACTTGAATTCAGAACTGAAACGTTTGTTCATAATGCTACAAGTCTCAGCTTGATTGGAGATGATTAGATAATTATTCTATCAATCATGTTTGAAGACTGCTGTTAGCAATGGATTTGACTTTACACAATTTAACTGCCTTCTACTCTTACACTTTGCTGGGAAAATCTTTGCTATACTCAGCAAACTGATTTTGCTGAAGTTTTGGTATGAGTTTGAAGAAACCATCTGAGAGTGAATGAAAACTACAAGCCTAAACTCAAATCATACAGCAATGTCAATATCCAATGTGAAGAAAATCAGGAATGCTGTGAAAGGATTTGTCACATCCTATTTTGAGGTTGTGCACACATCAAACTATGCTCCTCGAATATTTTAAATATAATCAAACATTAAAGTCAACTTGCCTTCTGTTTCTGGATCTGACTGGTTTACAACAGCAAAAAGCAGAGGCCCTTCACCTTCCTTTTTGAGATAACCAATCTGCAGGAAAATAAATTACGTATTGGGTCAAATATACAGTTAATTATTCAAAATAGAAGTAAAATCAGATCAAAAGTATCCATCGAATTCAGATTAAAATTGTTTGCTTAGCAGCTCTTGGGGATTTAGGGTACTTGAGTGCTTTAATTTACTCATTCTATGGATAGTTCAACCAATTTAGTGAACAACATCATCCATTCAAAACCATATTTGAAGATGCTGCAATGATGTGTGCAGGTAACTAGTGTCATCAAGTATAGGTCTATGCCATTGTTTTTGTTAAGTCACATCAACAATGTACAACTAATAATTGTGTTACATCCACTAATGGCAATCTCAAAACGTAACATTTTCCAGCAAATAAAGATTCAATGTAAATTGGGATAAATTCTTAAACTAGTTAGTATGTTCGTAAGAAGAGGCCATAAAATTAAGTTCAATGAAAGAACAAAGGGACTAGATGTAGGTTTGCTCGTTGAGCTGGAAGGTTCGGTTTCAGACATTTCATCACCATATTAGGTAACATCAACAGTGAGTCTCCGGATGAAGCACCGGTGGTATGGCCCACTTTTTATTTATCTGTTTAGGTTTCCTTGGGTTGGTAATGTTATTTCCAGTGGTGATATCATTTCCTGTTTTTTTTCTCAGGTGGTGGTAAATGGGATCCAAATCAATGTGTTTGTTGATAGAGTTCTGGTTAGAATGCCTTGCTTCTAGGAATTCTCACACGTGTCTCTGTTTGGCTTGTCCTAGGATGGATGTGGTGTCCCAGTCAAAGTGGCGTCCTTCCTCATCCGTATGTAAAGATACAAGTGGGAGTGGTTCATGCCTTTTTGTTCCTAGGTGATGTTCATGTATCCTGGTGGCAAGTTTTCTGCCTGTTTGTCCAACGTAGGGTTTGTGACAGCTCTTGCAAGGTATTTTGTAAGTGACATTAGTTTTGCTTGTTGTCTGTATAGGGTCCTTCAAGTTCATTAGCTGCCATTTTAGTGTGTTGGTAGGTTTGTGGACTACCATGATGCCAAGAGGTTGGAGTACTCTTCGCAAAACTCGCTAACAAAGGGACTGTCTAGAATTATTTTTATTCAGAGAGATTTGTTCACTAGTGAAACAGATACGCCATTCAAAATGCTTTTGTCCAAAATCTAGATTTTTGTCTGCTAATCCTGGAACACAGTCAGAACAGGAATGACAAGGCCATTCTCATATTATCACAAAGGTTCTAATGAGCAAGAGTTGTACCCAGACACAATACTGGAGTCCATCGCAGCTCTTTAAAAAGTACCTGCCTGCATCCCACCATACCAGTATGTTCTGGTTACAAAACTATCTGTTTACTGGTAGAACAGAATTTGGGATTCTTTCTTAAGAGGTCAGCAGATCGATGAAATTCTCAATTAGAGTTACAGTAGTGCGGGTCCATTACATGACCAGTATTCCCAAACTAATGCTAGCATACCCATTCAGTAAAGTTTTTACATAACCCTCTTGTGAATTCAATAATTCCTTCAATAAAAATTGGAATCTCTACTTATTTTCAATAGATTCCAGTGACTAGATCATAGAAACAACAGAGTTTTTGCTGAGCAGCAATGACCCTCCAACATTGTTGCTTTATGAATTCTAGATCACTTATCTGGATAGTTTCATAACAGCAGAAAATATTCTGTTCACTCCTCCAATCTAAAAGGTGGGCAATTGAAAAATCGAGGAAAATCTTAAATTTGACACACAGTCCGTAGGATGCTAGATTTCAGACCTTGAACCTGCACCTAATAATAGCAGAAGCAAAACTCATTGGAGCGTTTACAAGAGAAGTGATTAAAAAAAGAGAAACTTGAATAGTTATGGGGAAGAGGCAGGGGCATGAGACCAAGGATAGCTTTTTTTTTAAAAAAAAGAGTTATGAAACAAAATAGCTTCCTTTTGCCCTGTATAGTTCAATGATTTTCCAATATCAACTTGTTCAGAGTCCAAACAAAAGCACAAATGACAAAACAGGACTCATTAGCTACATACATCCAGTTTTTATTGTATTAGTGAATATTACTTACAGTACATTAAAATTGTTTACCCATTGGTCACACAGACATACCTTGCTATTGGCTGCGTTTCTGCTAATTCTGTCTCGAGCTTCATCTGCTGCATGTTCCACCAAGGCTAGGACATGTTCTTCAGCTGTACTGTCTGTCGAGCTGCATGCATTTCCTTCTGGCTCATACAAGTAACTGAAGACAGAAGAAATTGTGTATGTAAAGCTGGATGATGGGACATGAGCACTGTGGTAATTAGGAGCATCCATGTTATTCAACTCTAAGTATACTGTCTACTGTATTCTCCAATCTAGCTAACATAGCAGGACCAAGACAGTTCAAAGTACTTTTTCACATTTTGAGATCCTATAACAGAGTGCTTAGCCCAAAGGTGGTCAAGCGGAATTCCTGTCTATAAACAAGGAAGCTTATCTCTATCAACACAGAGAAAGAATTCTTAAACTGGCTTCAGTATGAACTGATGGCAAATGGAACATGAATTAGCCAGGTACACTAGTCTTTATAAGCATTCAGTGTATGCACCTCAACTGAGAAAAAGACCAAAATTACCGATGACACTCATGGTCAATGTTGTACAAATATAGTGATCACTTGAAGAAAGGTGACCAACATCATACAATTACATCTTAGCAAGCAATGTTTCAGAAGAGATTGGATAAGAAAACTATATGTTCTCAGGGCCAGGTAACTAAAAAGCCACAGCAGCTAGAGATACTTCTAGACCATAAATCTTACATCATTACATTATTGGGTACACTACTCAATATTATATACTGAACTGTCAGATTATTAATAAATTGTCATCTGATACTACCATCAGATAAGGCAATCAGATAGGCTACTCAAACAAGGCTATTTCAATAGGATAACATGACAGTCATCTAAAGTTATTACTGTTAATCAACCATTTCTAATCAAACGCACTTCACCTTAGTGGTTTTTTGAAGTGACAAACATTTTGGCATTAGGGAAGACAGTGGCAAAATATTAACATTAATAGACCGGTAAGCCATTAGCCCAGGCTAATGCTCCAGGGAACAGGAGTTCAAAACCCATCATGTCAACTGGTGAAACCTCAATTTAATTGATTGAATTTATTATTAAATTTAAAGAATTCTGGAATTGAAAGTAAGTCTAAGTTATGGTAACCATGAAACCATAGTTATTTTTAGAAAAACCCATTCGCTTTACTAATGTCCTTTAGGAAAGGAAATCTGCCATTTTTACTTGGTCTAACCTACATGTAACTCCATACCAACAGCAATACGGTTGCTCTTCAAGGCAATCAGGGATGGATAACAAACTGGCCTTGCCAGTAATGCCCACATCTCATGAATAAATAAAAATCAGCTAGAATATTGTATCAAAGTGTATATATTCTCTCCTCTTAAAATGCATCAACCCGTTTACAAACACTCAAAAGCTGCTTCAGAAGAGGGTCAATAATTTCAAATTGAAATCAATTACCTTATGACTTCTTTAATTTGTTTCTTGGATTTCTTGGTTGTTGTTTCAACAGGTGCTACAGTAACTTCTGCAACAGTTTCCTCTTGTGCTATATCTTCATCCCCTAATAGTGCTGCCTGCTGAGAAAAATCGATCTCCTGCATGAATGTCATGCTGCGCTTCAAAGCTAACAGACGTTCCTGTAAGCAAAGAACACAGAGGGCACGCTTTTTACTTCTCCCCAAGTGCTGGGGTGAATTGCATGCACATGCACAGCATTTAGTAGTAGCTGGTCATTGATGTGCATGGTGTTTAATGACTCATCTTTGCGAATGAGAGCAATTACAGGTGCGTGCTGTTGCGCCTCAATGGCTTAGTGGAAAAAACCCACTAGTGGTGACATATGGATCACATACTATGGCATGCCTTGACAAAAGACTCTATAGCCATCAACACCATAACACAAGATCGTGAAAGTTATGGAGTAAATAAAACACATTCAGGGGAATGCTGAACACATTTTAAGAAACACTCCACAAAAACAAAAGAAAAACACTATGATATTATAAACCATGCAAACAGGATAAAAGCTTTAAATGTCAACTTACTTCAATTATGCATCATGAAAAAATGCATTTCAAGTAAACTTTGTTTACAGTCCGCTTTTATGTTATGCTTCTTAATAATACAAACTATGGTGGAATAATTAAACGATGTACACATTAGTTTAGTCATGCTAGTGACGAGTCAACACAAATATCAGTCTTCTTTGACTATGTGCAAATGAAACGTGCAGCACAGTAAATCAACTTTATGTGGAGATGTCTTCCAATATGGCGTGAACACCAGGATAGTTTACAATTGCCCTCCCCCTCCAGTTAGCATGTATGACAGCACCAATCACTTGATGCTTAAGCTAAATGAAGATTTAATCAGATCAGTGATGGCCCCTTATTGGGCAAATAGCAGAATAAAAATCTGCATTCGTTGGTCTGTTCAATACAATACTGTGCTGATCCATCACTAGTCATATCATACATGAGACACACAAGTCACAAAAATCATCTTACTTTACTCATCATCTTAAATCCTGTATGAAGGAGCTTCTTTGCTGCCTTGTAGTACACTGTTTCAGGCCGGTTGTAAGTCATTGCATTATCGCACATTAGTTTGAAGTCACCCTAAAAGTAAAGGAACGTGACTAAAGTTACTTTTTTTCCACTATTTCTACATTAACATTTAATATAATCTATTTTATGCAGTTGGTAGAAGGTACATGTTAGCGTAAAATTCTTGAAAAAAGTGCACTAATCGAATTGGCTGTGTCTAGATTATAATATGATAAACAAACCAGTTAGTCTTTGCCATGCCAACTATTTTGTTATCATTCTCCCCATCTCCTGTTACATCACTGACACTAAACAGGCAGCCTCTGGGTTGCAAACATGTTCCATTCTGGAGTCTGTTCACAAGTCATAGCACAATTCAGGACAATGAAAAGCAACTATGTACAAGTACAGGAAATGTTTGTATGCCAGATCTTTAAATTTTAAAGGCATATATGGAATTGCATTCACAAATAGGGGCATTCATAAGTTTGTACATTTGCAAATGAAGGACCGCCTGTATAGCCAAATTTGATTTACAATCTTTTTAATATTTTAATTCTCTAAGGTCACTCTGCAGCTTCATATATGAACTTGATACAACATCACTATAATTATCAAATTATATTCAGACTGTCCTGAATCAATCTGGCTGCAAACTTGAAGGATACCTCTGGAAGGTATTCAACGTAAATGATTGAAGCACGCAGGGACAGGAGTAGGCCACGGACCATGGTACATCATTCAATTAGACCAAGGCTAAACTGTTACATAACTCAATCAGCCCACCTTGGTTCCACAGCTCTCATTACATGTACCGATTGTTGTATTTGCAATCTCACTTTTCAAATTGTCAACTGACACTCAATGGAACTATATACTTTATATTGACAATCACCCCTGAACTGAACAATTATAATTTTAAGGTTATTTCCTCTTGTTTTGCATAAAGTAAACCTTTCTTCAAAAACCCTATCAGAATCTTTAATCATCTTAAACACATCTTAAATATGATTGCCCCTTAAAGTGAAATACAAGCTTGATCTTCACAACCAATCCTCATAATTTAACTTTTTGAGTTCCAATTGCATCACCTCACATATGTAGCCATAAAGCAGCGAAAGAATGAAACTCCAAATTTTACACTGACTCTCAAATTCTGCAGCCAGGGAATAGTGCAACAATTCCTAATTATGTCCAAATTATGCATTAATGATGCAACTGACACATTTATACATGCCACGCTATTCAGACTGCTAAAAGACATTAGGAAACAAATGCCCACTAATAAAATGCTATCAAGGCATATTCCACCTTTAACGAAACAGAACATGAACTACAGGAAAAGCTGCAGGGTTTGAAGTTTTCTGCTATGGATAGTTATGTTGTTTACTACAATTTTATTTTAAAAGAGGTGGTAAAATTATGTAGTCAGTTATAATGCTAACTCCTTCATATTCCACAAATATATCTGGCAAGTGCAATTTTCCTTCACAATGGGGAAAATAATTTGAATGAATTTCACACAGTAGAAAAAAATGTCGCTCAGACCTCTTCAGCTCAACTCAACTGGATAAAACAAAATCCAAGGTAAAAAAAGTTTGTTGAAACTTAATGGCAGTTAATGACAGGACATCAAACAGATCGAGTAAAACAATTTTAGTTACACCATGTAAAGTTTACTCTGAAAGGAGCAATCGCTACCTAAATGGAGTTACTTTGAAGAATTCTGAGGCCCCACATTTCAAGCAGAATATATGACCAATTAACTGAGGGAATGACTGGAACAGATGAACGAAGAAAGGAGTGTCTGGAGGAATAACTGGAACAGATAAAAGAATTGCATATAGTGGAGAAAGGGAATATGGGTGGGACCTTAATGCTGATTGGATAGCCTATTGTGTTTGAATCAGTCTATACAAAATAATATTCTTTCTGCTGATTGGTCATTATGATGAAGTGCTGTTGATAAATATCATTAGGGAAATAGGGTGAAGCATCCACTCTAGAATCATGGAAATCAAACCGTGTCAAGCACTGCAAATTGAAAAGTCAGCTATCAAACACATTCAGCTTAATAACCACTACAGCCAATAGTTCAACTCTCAACTTCACTCTTACATCACACAGCACATTTATATCAGCAAGGCCATGGAGAGCAACTAACACCATGACACCCCCAGGCCAACTGTCTTATCATTGACATATGCCACCCTCACACAAGAAAATCATTATAACCCATTCTTCATAACTTTGCACAGTTGACCAATCAGCAGCAAAACAGTTGCCATATACTAATCTATTTTCTACTGACTGCACTTCTTAAGGAATCTTGTGCTCTAATGGCAGTGTCCTTATCTGTGGACCAGGAATTGCAGGCTGAAATCTCACCTCAGCATTCAATGGCAACAGAGGCATGTCAAAACACATCCAAAAAGGTTGATTAATAAAAAACAACCTATTAGAAACACCACAACCTGGCCAATAGAGGGTTAACACCTCATCCATATTCCCATCCTCCACTATATGCAATTCTTTCATCTGTTCCAGTTATTCCTCCAGACACTGTGAAGAGTATGCTACTTGAAATGTTGAGGCCTACCAGTTCTTCTAAGAAACTTTTTATAAAGAAATAATTACTCTTTTCAAACAGGTTTTCCACACTGAAAGAGCTGTTCTCACTATGAAATTCTTCAGACAATTCTAAGAAGCGCTCATTGAGAAATTAAGAATGCACAAGTATGTTTGAAACAACTGCTACCTTTTGAATTGGTTATTTATGTTTATTTCTTGTGTTAACCTTACCTTAAATTCTGTAATAGAGTTGTATTCATTTGCCAGGATTTTATCTTTCATTGTGCTGAAATCCATTGGATGTTTGATTATCATAGAATAACCAGGTGCAATGCTATCCGTAACAGGGAACGCAAAAAATCCATGAGGATCTTTCCTAAAACAAAACAATTTTTGATTATAATTTAAACAGAAACAATAAGAATACAAACACTCATTCCTCTTTCTCCCTTCTTCATCTCTCTAAACACTCGTGGATATTCCAATAAGTAAAATAGAAGATTTTAAAAAGAAACATGTACTGTGTACTCCTTACTTAATATAGTAGTATGTTACTCAACTAACAACACTATGGTCTTGTCAAATTTGCAGATCTCTGTGACGTTAGTGTTATGGGTGATGTTGTGTTTCAGCAGCCTGAGCTATGGTAAGCAAAGGAAGCCAACAAGGGTTCTCTCCCAAGAGGGAAAGACATCCTCAGGCTGCTAAGCATTACCAGCAAATTAAACAAGATGGCAGGATTTATTTGACAATATGTGAACAATTTTACCAGATTTTATGGTCTGTTTACAATGTTCAATGTTCAGTCATAGAACGCTTTCCCTTCCCATAATGTTATTAAAAATTTTGAAGTAGAGGTGTGCATAAAGAGTTTGTGGTTGAGGACAGGGTGAACATTAATTGTAATTCTCTCCTCCAACATGCAATTCAATAACTTCTCATACTCATGATCTAGACTCACAGATGAAGAATGGTCACTTTTTTGAGCTATAGCATATATAATGTCGTACAGGTACTTATAACAGTACAGATGCAAGTTCGATTTACTAGCAAGTCATTGCCCTCAAAAGGTTAGTGTACACAGTAACATTTTGTAAAATACAAGATTTAAAGATTTAGCAAACTATACTGCTGTGCAACACGCTGGGACGGAAGATCATGCTCACTATGGTCACACAATATGTCAAATTTGAAAATAGGTAGAAAGCAAAGGTCAGAATTTACCCCACCAGGGAGAATGGGTGCAGGAAAATATCAAAACTCTGACACCTTGTACTAGACTATGCACAATTCTGGATACAGCTTAGATAAATCAATCTATCCTCCCAATGTAGGAAGACAAATATAGTTAAATAGTTCTATAAAAAGACAAACTATTTAATTGCTGCTGACTTTGAGTGAATATATTTTGAGACTGCATGTCATAGTACGGCTTTAAATCATACCTTTGTAACTGGCGCAAAAAATGCTCCAATAGCTGCTGCAGAGGTGTATTCTCACTTTCCACTTTTAACACAAACAAAGGTTTTATTAGTATTGAAAGATAATGGCATAATCTGTAATTGCTTACTTGTATCATCTTACATTAAAAAGTAATGCAAAAGTAACATGCTTCATGATCTTTATTGTGAATGTCACTACACGAATGCAAATATCTACGAATATTATGATGAAGGCTTAAAATTATTTTGGAACTTGGGCTCTAAAATCAAGGTACATGGGTTTTGGTTTTGCATTCAGTGAAGGTGATTTGCTTTTTTAAAAAAAAGCAGCAGGACATTTTTTAAGTATTGGATCAAACAGTTTTTCGAAGAAATCATGGGACTTAAGGTAAATAATAGGCAAGCTGCCTTGTGAGATCATTGCTGAAGTGCTAACTTGAGCTTTGACAACATGCAGAAAGAGGGCTATGGGTCCTGAAGCAGCTTCAGTTCACCAAGTCCACATCATCAAATGTGGTACACTATGGAATCCTCAAAACAATGAGCATCAGGAAAACATCAGTATTTCAAGGAGAGAAGAGAATTACATTTTGTGAACGAGCAGAAAGTCAGTGAAAGGAAACACTTGTAACCTAATCAGTTGAGTAATAAATTAAAGAGTGAAAATAAGAATGATATTTCACTTGGGTTGGGTGTCTTTAAAGGGTACTGATGGGAAAATGGCTCAATATTTATTTTTTGCTGTTTAATGTTAAGATCTCTCCAAATTACTCTGCAGCTTTGCTTTTTTTTTTGCCCTTGTTTTATGTAGTAAACTTATGTTACTTTATTTAAAGTATATTGGTAATCATGCGTAAATATTCACTATCCAACCACTGTAGTAAACAATTTGCGAAAGCAAAACATCTAGTCCATAAAACCAGGTTTCACACTGAAAATTGTCCACTATTGTTATTCTCATCGCAACTCATGACAAAACATTGTCAAAATATGTTAAATTATTTAGTAATGGTGGCAGGAAAACAATTCAGGAATTTGTGCAATTAAGCGACTAGCATGTACAAGATTTAGTGATAGTTCACTAACAGGCTGGCAACAAGACTCAATGTGGACATCATGACTGAATGTAGACAATTATTTGTTCGGTTCATCTTGGATACTGGGGGAAGGAACAAACAATTTAGAGTCATAGTCATAGAGATGTACAGCATGGAAACAGACCCTTTGGTCCAACTCGTCCATGCCGACTAGATATCCTAACCCAATCTAGTCCCACCTGCCAGCATCCGACCCATATCCCTCCAAACCCTTCCTATTCATATACCCATACAAATGCATTTTAAATGTTGCAATTGTACTACCCTCCACCACTTCCTCTGGCAGCTCATTTCATACATGCACCACCCTCTGTGTGAAACAGTTGCCCCTTAGGTTTTTTTTTTATCTTTCCCCTCTCACCCTAAACCTATGCCCTCTAGTTCTGGACTCCCCCACCCCAGGGAAAAGACTTTGTCTATTTATCATATCCATGCCGCTCATGATTTTGTAAACCTCTATTGGGTCACCCCTCAACCTCCGACACTCCAGGGAAAACAGCCTCAGCCTGTTCAGCTTCTCCTTATAGCTCAAATCCTCCAACATCTTTGTAAATCTTTTCTGAACCCTTTCAAGTTTCACAACATCTTTCCGATAGGAAGGAGACCAGAGTTGCACGCAATATTCCAACAGTGGCCTAACCAATGTCCTGTACAGCTGCAACATGACCTCCCAACTCCTGTACTCAATATTCTGACCAATAAAAGAAAGCATACCAAACGCCTTCTTCACTATCCTATCTATCTGCGACTCCACTTTGAAGGAGCTATGAACGTGCACTCCAAGGTCTCTTTGTTCAGCAACACTCCCTAAGACCATACCATTAAGTGTATAAGTCCTGCTAAGATTTGCTTTCCCAAAATGCAGCACCTCGCATTTATCTGAATTAAACTCCATCTGCCACTTCTCAGTGCTTTGGCCCATCTGGTCAAAATCTAGTTGTAATCCTGTTGTAAATTAAGCCTTCAAAAGAGTGGCTTCATTTAAAAAAAAACAACTTAATTGACTATAAAGTGCGTTGGGACCTCCTGGGGTTGTGATTGGTGCAAATAAATGCAGATTCTTCTTTGTTAATGAACAATCTTTTTTCATAATCTCAGTAGGAACTTGTTTATTTTTCCTCCTTCATGAAGGCAGCTTCGTTTGCTGTACTATGCTCTCCAGAATCCATTAAAGCTTCTGGTCTTTAAATACAACCTTGGATAGTAACTGGTAAATAATTATTTGACCACTTATGTCATCACAGCATACTGCCACACGTTATAGCCACAAAAATCTATTTACTGCACCAGCATCACTGGAGAATGATCAGGACTGGGATTCTGGACACCATAATTTCTCCTCTTTGGTTCAAATTAATTCTAAGAACTTCGCAACTGATTCTACATGGGTCAGATTGAATTGAAAACCTTGCCACTTGTGATTCATTGACTGAGTGACACAATTTTTACTAATGGTATTGCTATACATTTTCTTTCAAAGTAGGTGTGGTATATACTTAGTAGTTTACTAGCAGTGACACAAGCTTCTTACTCCAACCTGTAGTCATGTTAAGCAATCACACAGAAAAATTAAGGAGGAAAGCAACAAAATTTTTGAAGCACTATTAACTAAATTAGATATTCCCTGGTTCATGTCTGTATTCTGCTATTTCACAACAATATTAAGATATCACCAAAAGTCCCAACTAAAGGCATTGGAAATGCAATACCGCTTAGTGAAAGTTTTAGTAAAACATTGCATCCCTGATCCCACGCTAATTTTGCATACATCACCCTGCCTCACTGTGAGTAGTGAATTTGCATGACCAAGCTCCAAAGAACACAACAGGAGTTGTAAAGGAGAATACAAACACCTAAAAAAGATACAGCTCAACACATAGCATTTTAGAAATGTTCATTTTTTAAATTACAATGAATGATACTAGGAATGGCCAGTAATTAGAATCATTCAAGTACATAACCATTTACATTCTCTCTTTTATATCTGACAATATATTACAGATGAAACTAAGTTATATAAAAAATACTGTGAATGCTACTGATAATTTTGAGACAAAACCAGAAATTGCTGAAGAAACTGAGCAGGTTGAACAGCATCTGTGGAGATAGAGCAGAATACAGAAGGGTCCAGTAATCCTTCTTCAGAATTGATGTGTAAAGATGCTGCCAGATCTGCTGAGTTTTTTCAGCAATTTCTCTTTTCATTTTCAACTTCCAACATCTGCAGTCTATTTTTAAAAAACTTGTACCTTGTTCCTTTGTCCTGCACGATCGGACTGGTCGATCTGTTGGGGGTTCAACTTCAATCCTTTTTCCTGGATCAAACTCATCTGCATCAGCCTCACTGTCTAAATGTTCTTTTTCACGTTTTCGCTTCTTCTCTTCCTGTCACAAAAGATGATCAGTCAAATGATAGAATACATATTTGATTACATTAAGGAATGTCATTGATATAGATGCCCTGTGAATGGTGAGGTCTAACAAATCTACAGAAGAATATGATTAGTTTTTTGCCACAGAAACAATAAATGTGCAAAATGAGCCAATTTCAAGTCTTTTCATTCTTATTGACAAACATGCAAGAGTAATAAATCTCAGAAAGCACATGCCAAAAGGTTCAGTTTATTTGAAAAGAATGTATAAGAATGTATAAGTAATAACTTTTCCTGACAAAGGATAGTGCATTGTATTTTCAATTTTATATCCATCAAGTAGGTAGACAGATGATGAAGGTTGGCTGGTATTAACATGGCATGGTACTTAATAATTGCCTACAAGTATGCAAGCTTGTATCACTGCAGCACAGCAAGCAGATTGGCACTCAGCTTTCAGTCTTGTAATGCAACAAGTCTATGTAGATGTCAAAAACGCATTCAGCATTTTCAGTTTTTTTATATTAAGTGAGTTGTATCTTCAAAGTTTGGGAGATGATTTGTAGCTTGGGTGCTCCTTGTTGTGGTTATGTTCGCCGAGCTGAGAATTTGTCTTGCAAACGTTTCGTCCCCTGTCTAGGTGACATCCTCAGTGCTTGGGAGCCTCCTGTGAAGAACAATACTGACCAAGGGACTCAACTACAACCACAGGGACGCCAAGACAGCAGACTTCCTAGCAGCACTAGAATGCACACTCAGGAACAATGGACTGACAGAAGAGACACAACAAACAGTGAGACAAAGTATCGTACCGCTGATAACAAGAAAAAGACAAACACATAACCTTAACACCAAGGAGAGGGAAGCACTAAAATCACTAAGAAACGATAAGAACATAATCATACTACCAGCAGACAAAAGCAGAATGACGGTCATCCTGGACAAAGCAGAGTACATCCAAAAAGCACAACAACTACTTGCAGATACCAACACCTACCAAAAAAGGGAGTTTGACCCCAAACCACAGCTCACCAATAGGATAAACAACACACTGAGGAATCTACAAAAAAAAACGGACAGATAACCAGGACTGACCTACAAAGAATGAAACCTGAAAGCAACAAAACCCCCAGATTCTATGGACTACCAAAAGTGCACAAACCAGACATCCCACTCAGACCCATAGTATCACTACCAGGGACACCATCACACAAACTGGCTAAGGAACTACAGCAGAAACTGAAACACCTGATCAGCGGATCCAGACAATCTATACAATCGATACAGGAATTCTTGGACATCATCAGAAATATACACATAGACAAGGAAGAAACTATGGTCTCATTCGATGTAATGGTATTGTTCACCTCTATCGACAAAACCCTAGCCAGAGAAACAATAGCCAACCTGCTGGACAGACATAACAGACAACAGGACGTTGAACCTATCAACAAAGACGGCATACTTAAACTACTGGACTTGTGCCTCACAACACACTTCACATTCAACAACCATATATACGAACAAATCAACGGAACACCCATGGGCTCACAAATCTCTGGACTCATAGCAGAAGCAGGAATGCAAAAGTTAGAACAAACAGTCTTACCGCAAATTCAACCCAAACTCTGGGTCAGATATGTGGATGACACCTTTGTAATAATTAAAAACACAGAAATAGAGAACACACACCAGATCATCAACGCCACACTCACAGGAATCCGATTCACTAGAGAGGAAGAAAAGGACAACCAACTCCCATTCCTAGACGTGATGGTACAGAGAACACCGAACGAAGAATTCACCACAAAGGTTTACAGGAAAGCCACACACACAGACCAAGTCCTAAACTATGAAAGCAACCACCCCAACACACACAAAAGAAGTTGCATCAAGACACTGTTCAAAAGGGCCACAACACACTGCAGCAGAACTGCAAAAAGAGGAAGAGGAACACCTATACAAGGTATTTGCCAAAAACGGATACCCTCGCAATTTCATCAACAGATGCCTAAGGGAAAGACAACGGAACGAGGACATGCCACAACCCAAAGGAGTAGCCACACTACCATACATCAGAAGCATTTCCGAACTGACAGCCAGACTACTGCGACCACTAGGACTCATAACAGCACACAAACCAACAGCCACTCTCTGACAACAACTCACCAGAATGAAGGACCCGATACCCAACATGAGCAAAACCAATGTAGTGTACAAAATCCCATGCAAGGACGACACAAAACACTACATAGGACAAACAGGAAGACAGCTAACGATCCATATCCATGAACACCAACTAGCCACAAAACGACACGACCAGCTATCCTTAGTAGCCACACACACAGATGACAAGCAACATGAATTCGACTGGGACAACACTACCATTATAGGGCAAGCCAAACAGAGAACAGCCAGGGAATTCCTAGAGGCATGGCACTCATCCGCAGATTCAATCAACAAACACATCGACCTGGACCCAATATACCGGCCACTACAGCGGACAGCTGGAACTGACAACCGGAAACGGCAGAGACAGGCCACTATAAATGCCGGAGGAAACAGCACAGAAGCGCTTCACAGGAGGGTCCCAAGCACTGAGGATGTCAGCTAGACAGGGGACGAAACGTTTGCAAGACAAATTCCCAGCTCGGCGAACAGAACCACAACAATGAGATGTATCTTGTTCAGAATGGTGCAAATGTATCATAAGTATATTTATGTTCAGGATACTTAACAACCAGTTATATATGACATGTAAAGGGCTCGTTCAAATAGTTAATACTTTTTCTAATGTGATAGTGGTGCAACTACCCAAGACAACTGATGTGACTCGCAAATTGTACTGAAATCAGTCAACAGGAGAACTTATGGAAACCTGAACAATTTCTAAAGTCAGAAAATATTCGTATATAAAGTGCACAACCATTGGTCTTCATGTCTTGACCAGCCAAAATGCAAGTGAAAGGCCTCTGCATTTATGAAGTGTTCAAGCTTTCAGCTCAAGATACTGTTTTGAGCTACCACAACACATATCTGAGTCTTCAAGATGTAATACCAGTGAACAAAAGTTACTGGTCTTGAACCTGTAACTAAGTGCGATTGTGTATTTGTTTCGTATTTAACATATCTCATTTCTTCAGGAAAGGTATGCAGCCACACAAGATCCTATGGCAGTGGAAAATTATATATTACACAAAATATCCAGAAAATATTCCTACATTCAAGTTTTGAACACATAGCTTTATAACACCATTTTCCACAGTATAGTCCTGGGTTAATTTGGATGTTACACTCCTTCACGCCTCCATTATCTAGGTGACAGATGTAATGAGCAAATGTGGAATGCAAGAATTAAAGTGACAAATGTGATCTCCATTTATTACAACGTGGCCTCTAAAAATGGGCATTTGTAAAATATTTTAAAACACTATGTTTCAGAACTTTAAAGTCTCAAATCAATATTCATTACTGCAATCTCTGCTAATAGATCTTCACAGACATCATGGATACTATAGCATTCCATCAGGAGCCACAATAGGAAATATCCAAAAACAGGTTCTCTCTAGTTTCCTCAGTCTTAAGCACCCTCTCAGGTCAAGGCTGAAACACTAACCTGGAACTTCTGTGATTATTGAAGTGTGGGAAGAGCAACACAAGTCAAACATCAGTGAATGTCAAAACATTACCTACCTGGGATTCACAGACATACTTTAGTCTCTAAAATGTGGACAAGTAAGAGAACATAATATTAAACCAGCAATCAGATAGAAAACATTTACTGATATTACAACACAGGGATGACAAGTCAAACTAAATCAGCCTCTCTAATACTGGATTTGCAACATAGTGAAATTAAAATATTTAATGACTCCCAAAATTTCCCAATTGTTCCTAACCAGACTTGTGAAGACAGATCTCGAACACCAAGTTCAACAAAAATGAGGAATTTATGGTTAATGCTGTAACTTTATCAGAGCAAAGCTAAACAACAAGGTAACCTAATTAAGACGATAAGAAATAAGAACCAGACTAGGCCATTCAGCTCCTCAAACATGCTCTGTCATTCAATAGGATCATGGCTATTCCAACATAACTCGCATCCACTTTCCTGCCTTTCCCCTGTGGCCCTTAATTACCCTAGTGATGTAAAATCTATCTATCTCAGCCTTAAATTTACACAAGGACTCTCAACCCTCAGATGAAATACTCAACTCACTCTTAAACTGGCATTGCTTTTTTCTGAGACTGTGCCCTCTGGTGCTAGACTCTTCATTGAGTTGTAACATCCTCTCAGCATTTACCCTGTCAGACCCCTCAAGAATTCTATGTTTCAATATGATCAGCTCTCAGCCTTCTAAATTTCAGTAAGCAGAATCCTAACCTGTTTAGTCTTTGCTTATAAGACAATCTCTCCATACCAGGGATCATCCTTCTGAACCTTCTCTGAACCACCTCCAATAAAACAATATCTTTCCTTAAATAAGGGGTCCAAAACTGCTCACAGTACTCCAGATGTGATTTTTCCAGCATCTCATACAGTTGCAATAAATTTCCCCTGATTTATATTCCAACCCCCTTGAAATAAGGGCCAACTTTCCATTAGCCTTCCTGATTACCTGCTGCACCTATGTGCTAGCCTTCTGTGTTTCATGTACAAATAGCCCAAGTCCCATAGTGCGGTAGCTTTCTGCACTTTTTCTCTTTCTCCATTCCAAACTCTGCAACTTTGCATTTTCCCAAATTGTAGTTGTTTGCCAACTTTTTGCCCACTTAACCTATCAATATCTGAACTGCTTGTATCCCTCTCACAACCTGTCTTTTCACCTACTTTTCTGTAAACTTGGCTACAGCACATTCACTTCATTCCTCCAAGTCATTAGTATGTATTGTAAACGGTTGTGGTCTCAGCACTGATTTCTTTGGAATCCCACTGGCCACAGTTCGCTAAACTGAAACAGAATTCCTTATTCCCTCCCACTGTTTCTTGTCCATTAGCCAATTCTCTATACATGCCAAAATACGACCTTGAATGCCATATGCTCTTATGAGTTAACCTTTTGTGAGTTATCTTGTTGAACACCTTCTGGAAGTCCAAATACAACACATCTACCAGTTCTGGATGTAAGTTTGCTCGCTGAGCTGGAAGGTTCATTTCCAGACGTTTCGTCACCTTACCAGGTAACATCTTCAGTTGGCCTCAGGCGAAGCACAGCTGATAAGTCCTACTTTCTATTTAGATTTCTTTGTGTTGGTGATGTCATTTCCTCTGGTGATGTCATTTCCTGTGGCAAAGTCACATCAACCAGTTTCCCTCTACCCATTCTGGTTGAGAATTCCTTGAAAAACGAATAAATTAGTCAGACACAATTTCTCTTTCATGAAGCCAGGCTAAGTCTGCATGATTAGGATAGGATTTTCCTAATGTTCTGCTATTAGTTCCTTAATAATTGAGTCCAATTCTTTTTCAACAATAGATATTAGGCTGATCAGCCTATAGTTTTGCACTTTTCCCCTTCCTCCCTTTTTGAATAGGAGTGCCACATTACCAATTTTCTAATCTTCTGGTATATCTTCAGAATCCATAGGGCTTTCGAAAATTACAACCAATGCTTTAACTACAACTACTACTTTTAGGATCCTCAGTTACAAGCTAACAGGGCCAGGGGATTTATCGGCCTTTAGCCCCATTAGTTTGTCTAAAACTACTTCTTTAGGGATAGTGATGGTACCTAGTTCCTCCCCCGTATTCGTTATTTCTAAGTGTCTTCCACTGTAAAGACTGGTGCAAAATATCTGTTTAACTCCTCTGCCATTTCGTTGTTTTTCAAAACATCTCCCCAGATTCCGTTTCTAAGGGATCTATATTCACTTTGACCATTCGCATCCTTTTTTTATATGTTTACAGAACTCTTAATGTCAGCTTTTATGATCCTTCCTAGTTTCTCCTGGTAGTTTATTTTCTCCCATTTTTTAAAAAAAAGTCTCCCACAGCTGGATTCAGAATTTATTCCAGTTTTACAGACTTTGATCTCCTTACAGGCTTACTTATTCACTTAATACCTTAACATCCTTGGTTAGCCACGGCCAGTTTATTACTCTCTTAGAATCCTTCCTCTTTACCGGGTTGTATTTTTACTGAGAGTCATCAGTTATATTGTTAAATGTCTCCTAGTGCTTACTTACTCTAATATATCCTGCTAATCTATCTACCCTGTCCTAGCGTTTAGTTAACTCTAACATCATTTCATTGTAATTCCTTTTATTTAATTTAAACACGGTTATTTCCGACCCACATTTTGAACCAAGTTTAAATTCTATCATATTTGATCATTATTTCCGAGGGAATCTTTTATTCTGAGGTAATTTATTAAACCAGCCTCATTACCCATTACCAGATCCACGATAATTTCCTCCTTGATTGGTCCATGGCATACTGTTCTAGGAAACTATCCCTAATACACTATGAATTTTTGAGGTAGCTACTCCTTCCCATTTGATTAATCCAATCAACATGAAGATTAAAGGCACCAATTATTATTACTCTATTCTATTTAGAAGTTCTTATTTGTTAATTTATAGTCTTCACTACAGAGTAGCTACCCTTTGGAGATTTGTACTCGTACCAAAGACTTACTTCCCTTCCTGTGTTTTACCTTCGCCCCATCACTAACTTGCAATCCTACCTTCTCCTTTACCTTTGATTTTATAATTTTCCATGCAGACAAGTCCCCTATACTTAAGCCCAATCGACAGCCCTCGTTATGCAATTCACCAAGACTCTGGTCCCAGCGTGATTCAGGTGGAGCCCTACCCTCCATCCCCTATAATACCAATGTCTCATGTATTTGAACTTGTTCCCTCATACCAGTCTTTAAGCCACTTGTTGGCCTTTTAATTTTGTTTAGCTTGTACCAATTAGCTTATGGCTCAGGTAATAATGCAGAAATTGTTATCTTTTGAGTTCTGCTTTATCATTTAGTGCATAGCTGCTCGTATTCCCTCAGCAGAACCTCCTTCCTTTTTCTCCCTATATCATTGGTACATACCATAGCAACTAGATCTTTCCCCTCCCACTCCAAGTTCCTCTAGACCCCAAATGAGATATCCTGAATCCGGACATCAATCAGGCAACACAGCCTTCGAGACTCTCAACCCTAGACATACCCCTGATTATATTATCCCTGATTACAAATATGTT
This sequence comes from Chiloscyllium punctatum, assembly GCF_047496795.1. Classification (NCBI taxonomy): domain Eukaryota; kingdom Metazoa; phylum Chordata; class Chondrichthyes; order Orectolobiformes; family Hemiscylliidae; genus Chiloscyllium; species Chiloscyllium punctatum. Next base: position 25,653,415 of record NC_092779.1, read on the forward strand.
TCTCTTTTCTGCCCACTCTTGAATGGTTTATTAAATCATGGTGCTATAATCAGTTTGCTCGGCCTCCCTAAAGCCCATGCTCACATCCACAAAGGGAGCAAGAATCTGAAACGTGTTACCAACGTCAAGGGCTTAGGCTTCATGCACTAGCTCCTGGATCCTTCAATCTACCACACTCGTAGTCACACCCTATCTCTGACCACTGATCAAATCTGAGGTAGTTAATCTGAAGAGTGCGACTGCCGAGTGTGTCACAGGTTGCAGGTAACTCTCCCTCTCTCTGATGTGTTGTAGTGTTGAAAGCTCAGACTCCAGCTCATCAACTCTTAGCCTAAATTCCTCAAGCAACCAACACCTTCTATGGATGTGGTCACTATGAACCACAATGAAGTCTACCAGCTCCCACATGCAGATACAACACATCACTGTATCTCTATTTTATTTATTTAATTCTTAATTTGTTTTTTGAAAAAATTGACTTGTCTTTTGGTTTATAATCTGTAAATAGTTCTCTAATTTACCTTCCAACAGGAAAGTAACTTACAATATATAGTGAAATTAGCAGCTATTACCAACCTATGAACTTACAGTTTTCTTGTGATGTCACTTTGCCTTGTGTTGGACACCCTGGGCTTCAATTTATCAAAAATACCTTACAAACTATGAAATTTTAAAAAACAAGCAAAAATTAACTCTTTCCCTGCACGGAATTTCCATGCTGCTCCAAAATCCCCAAAATATATATATTCACTTCGACTGTGCCTGACTCCGGATATGATCTCTTCTTCTTGATTTAGGTCTATGATTTCAACCCAATCGTCTCTGATCATAACCCTGGCTCTCACACACAGACAAAGAGTTAAGGGATAAGTCAAAAGAAAATAAAAGAATTGTAACTTGGCAGTTTGATAACAGTTACAATGATGAGTACCAGGTCTTTATTGAATCCTTGAATGATGTGAGGTCTTATATGCACATGGATTGTATGTTGCCTAAATTCCAAAGTCAGTACAGCGCAGTAAAGGCACTTTGGCCCACAATGTTGTGCTGAGCATTTATCTTAATCTAAGATCAACCTAACCCTCACACCCCTGAATTTACTGCTGTCCAAGCGTTTGTGATTTAATTGTCCCTAATGTCTCTGACTCCACTACTGCCACTGGCAGTACCTTCCAAGCATCTGTCACTCTCTGTGCAAAGAACCTACCTCTGACAACTCCCCTATAACTTTCTCCAATCACCTTAAAAAATTATGTCCCCTCGTAACAGCCATTTCTGCCCTGGCGAAAGTCTCCGGCTATCTACTCTATTCATGATTTGGAAATGCCGGTGAAGGAGCAGTGCTCCAAAAGTTAGTGCTTCCAAATAAACCTGTTGGACTATAACCTGCTGTTGTGTGATTTTTAACTTTGTACTCTATCTATGTCTTTCATTACCTCTATCAAGTCACCTCTCTTCCTTCTTCTCTCCAGTGTGAAAAGCCCTAGCTCACAATGTAAACAGCTTCTAGCAAGCTCCAACAAATAATCACTTATTGGTTATAAACTGGTATTCTTTTCTCAGAACATTTAATAATTGTTTAACAGAATATAAAACTAGACAAAGTAAAACTCAAACACAGCTTCCCAGTCTAGCAGCTTTTGTACACACAGATTTTTGCCCAAAAAACCCAATCAAAATTTGTTCAATCAATGGTTTCTCTTTTTTTCACATTATTGGTGGTTGGCTGGCCAGCAACATCCTCACCTGCATTGACCAGTGCAACAGTTCTAGAGCATAACACATGAAATATCTGGAATGTTCTGAAAACAGTAATTAACTTGCAATTACCTTTCCAGGCTAATTCTCAAAAATTACCACAAGTTTGTTTGCTCTCTCTTCCTTTCTAAAACAAACCGCTGCTCAAAATTCAAATTCTAACTTTAGCTCAGAGTTCCAAATGAAAATTGAGAACCAGATAAAAGAGAGATAGTCTCATTAGCAAGCAATGTCTGTCACAAACACAAAAATAACTAATCTCAATTTTAAAGTTCACTATCACTAACCAGCAGTAAAATGAAAGTTTCTTTTAGCAGTGATGTTTTTGTGTCATAGCCTATGCACTAGTGATTCCAGACATGCAGTGCTTCCAAACCCTCCTCACCCAGCACACAGACACCTTAGCCTTCACACTCTTCAACCTCAACACCTTGGTATAATTCAAGCCCTGCCAACTACATTATAGACTAACCATTAACACCAACATCTTCCACCTCTTATTTCATTATTCAAAAGCCTACTCTCAGTTAATGTTCTGAAGCACCAGACTCCAATTCGAGTAAGGATTTCTATATACTGCTTGCATTGTGTGGTGCTAATGCCTCACTTTCATTCACACTACATACACTTCCCAATATATCCAACACATATTTTCCCTGCTAGATCTCAGAAGCCACTTTCAATTAAGGACATACTTTAGACTTGCATTATTACAAGCCACAGATTCTTAAACAATTCAAACACAAGGGATCCCAGATCTTTCCAGTTCTCGAGATCAGCTTGCTCCTGTGTAATTTGAACTGAGAGGCCACCATGGAGTGGGGTGGGAGCTGAAAAACAGAAAAGTTTATATTTTGGGGAATGTGAAATTGAAGGGAAATGGACTGCTAAATGGACTATCAGATATTAAATTGTAGTACAGACTGAGACAGTGATGTACCAATTCTATAGGGCTTGAGCATCAGGTGTTATCAGAGAAAGTCACCAACTTAATTTCTTAAGTTTAATACATTCAAAACTTGAAAAGGAGGTGGAGGTACCCAAACACATTAGCAAAACAGCACAATTTTGCTGTGAGGGTAACTTGAATTTCGACCAAATATTTTATATTGGTGTTTAATTCTCTGCTTATTACAATTTTCATATCAAATTAACACCTGACGATTAAATGATTTTATCTTGAATTATCCTACCTCCAACAGGACAGAATCTAACTACCACCCCTGACATTCAACGACATTACCATCACTGAACGCCCCACTATCAACATCCTGACTAGAAACAGAACTGGACTAGCTATATCAAAGCTACAAGAGCAGGTTTGAAGCTAGAAATTCTGTAGTGAGTAACTCAGCTCCTGATCCCTCAAAATTGTTTAACACCAATAATGCACACGTCACAAATATAATGAAATGTTCCCCACATGCCTAGATGCGTGCAGCTCCAACAACACAAGATGATCCATACCACCGAGGACAATGCAGTCTACTTGACTAGTACAGCCACAAACAGTCATTCCCGGTGTAAAGCTCACCATACATTGTTGCTGTTTTCTACAAGGTGCACTGTTCCTTAAGACATCATCTCCAAACTCATGACCACTACCATCAAGAAGGACAGGGCAGAAAATTAACAGGAATGTCACCACCTGCAAGTTCCCCTCCAAGCCACATAACATCCTGTCTTAGAACTATATTATCATTTTTTCAGTGTCACTGGGTCAAAATCCTGGTACTCCCTCTCGAATGGCATTGTCGGTCTACCTACACAAAATGGAGTTCAGCAGTTTAGGAAGACAGTTCGTCACCACCTTCTGAAGGGGCAATTACAGATGGGCAATAAATGCTGGCCCACCAGCGACAACCACATCCCATGAATGATATTATTTTTAATTCTGAAGTTTTTCCCACTGCAGGTGTCGCTCTTCCTGGCTTACACTCCCACTTGGTAATGCTCTGGTACATATCCAGACTCAAATATTCTTTTTATTCATTATCTTACACTCAAAAGATTAAAGGTTTGCCTCCTTCCCAACATGCTATTCCAGTTTTCACCACAAAAATGTGATTATTTTAAAATTATGTCAAAGCACAATGTAAAGTAACGGACTCCACTTTATCGGATGGTGTTTGAGACTTTATACAGGATATAAGGCATCCTGAGAGCATCACCTGGAATGAGCAAATACAATTATAAACAATACTTGAAGATGTTTTGAGAATGAAGATTGCAGGGCAATACAACAGAACTGCTGAAAATTATTAAAGAATTGGACTGCCGAGATAGAAGCAAATTGCTTCCACTTGCTGGGAGATTAAGGATGAGAAGCCAAAGATTGAAAATCAAATCAACAGAACTGAGGACAAAAGAAATATCTTTACAGAGAGAGTTGAGAGGTTGTAGATTCATATCCAAAGCTACTGACATTGAGATATAAAGGCTGAAACATCAATACTCAAAATTAGGCACAGAATATGAATAAAGGATAGAGGGTAAAGTTTTGGCCCAACAGCTTGTTTCTTATTGTGACATCTATATGTTTACAAGAGCAGGTGGCTTTCAGCACTACTTAAAGAAATATACAAACATCTTTAAATGTACCACAGTAGAGGATGGATGCATGCACACACACTTTCATCCGTTGCTAATCTTGCTAAAATGTACTCACATCACAGGAAGAATAAATTAATCATGTGATTATTATGCAAACTGTCAGTGCGCATTGCTTTCTCTGTCTGCTTAACAACCCCCTTTCAGAAAGAGTAACAAAACTAAAAGACAGTCTACACCTCAGAATTACTGAAAATAAAATAATCAATAATTTAAATGTAAGCAAATTAAAACAACCAAGTGTGGAATTGTTGCTGAAATGTTTTGCTTGATCGGTTCAACAGAACTTATTTCTGTGCAAAACCGTAAATTCGATTTTATTTGCAAAATTAAAACCACAATACAAAAATACTGCTTGTAAATAATAAAACACGCAAAAGACAAATTACCAAATTCTGACATAAGCTTATGAACATTAATAATCATTAGACCCATTACAATCAGGTTACTTTCAATTTCAGTAAAATGGGATAGATACACAGTTTTGTCAAAGCTGCAGCATAATTGTTGTATATTTAAATGCAATTAATACTTTTACAACTTCATGTCCTTTTGAGGTCTTCCTTAATCAGTTCCAAATTGGCAGCTACTAGCTCTCAAACTGACTTCACTGAAATTCTTATTTTCCTCAAGCACAATTTCTTTACATTAGAAACTCCAAAATATCAGACCTCTCCTCAAAAACAGCAGTGCCCTTATGTTCCTGTTACAACCCCATCCTAGCTCAAATATTTAATCAATTTTCCCACTTCTATTTAATTATGCTAATATAGCCTTGCTTCCCAATCTTCATGTGTCATCTTGTGTAAAACTCACTAGGTTCTTGATCTGAATAAATACTTGCTCACCTGTCACCTCATCTGACCTAGAGTAGCTCACCCTCAATCCACCAAATTGAACATTTCATCCTAGTCACGACCCCCACTCAACTTTTCAAACAGGCTTTCCCAATACTAGCAATCCTGTCGTGGGTTTAATCAGTTTTCAAGCCTTTCCAGCATCCTCTGTACCCTTGCCTCAACATTGATTGCAAAACCTTCAGTCACCTTGCCACAACATTGTGGAGCTTCCCTACTAAATGCCTCCAGCCCACACTGTCTCATGTGTTAAAACCATCTCAAAACAAACTACATCTGAATCATTCATCTACTTCTACTGAAAAGTATTGAGTCTCTTAGATTAAAGACATAAATACAAACTGTATCTGACCAAACCTGATGTCAACTTACTTTCCTTCTCCTACGTTCTTCATCTGAAATGTGTTTATCTTTTTCTGACTTCTTTTTCTTCTTTTTTTTCTTGTCTTTGTGCCGTTCTCGCTCATGATCAGACCGGTCATCATAATAGCTGGAATCGTGGCCTGAACCAGAGAGCTCAGTAACTTCACTTCCTCCCACCTTCAGTACCAGCTTAAGTGGCTTTTCAGGAGGTTTATCAACAAAGCCTGTAATGAAATAGGAAACACATCTCACATACATGGATAAGAAAAGGTCTGCACCATTTATGCAAAAATTTGCTCTAAATTAGGCCTGTCAGTAAAACAGAGACTATCATTAATAACCAAAGATTAACTGCAGTTCAAAAATCCATTATTGTGAACTTTGTAGAAGTTGTTTCACATCCTCCCCTCCTTTCCTATGCAGACTGGCCCTCTTTGTGACAGGATTGGGTCTTCCACTAGAAAGAGTAACAATCAATTAATTACGTTTGCACATTAATTATATTGTCTTGCATGCAAATATATCTATCAGTTCACACACAAAAGCATTCCACCAACAGCAATGAGACAAATAATTAGCTGATCCATTCTTGTTGGTATTGATAATCTTGGGCTGAGAGACGAGAATTGCAGCCCTTCTCTTCCTTGAAAAGTTCCACAGACATTTTTTTCATCTGAAAGATATAAAGACACACAAACTACAAAAACAAACTATAAAATTCTAACAGGACTAGACATGGTAAGTGCAGGAAGAAGTTCCTGGTAACTGGGGTTCCAGGTCACAGTCTAAAGGTACAGGTTAGATCACTTAGGAGACGAGGAGAAATCTCAGTGGTGAGCCTGTAGAATTCTCTCCCGCAGGAAATGATTGAGGCCAGAACATTGAATATTTTCAAGAAGGAGTTAGATAAAGCTATCAGGGCTAAAAGGATCAAAGGGAGAAACATGAACAGGGTACTGACTTGGACAATCAGTCATGATCATTTTGAATTGCAGAGCAAGTCTGAAAGGCTGAATGGCCTACCCCTGCTCCTATATCTCATAGGTAGACACTGATTTGCTAATTACTGCACTGAACTCCAAGTGGAGCTTTAACCCAAAACCTATTTTAAATGTATCTCACTGCAACTTAGGAGTTTGCAAATCACTAGGAGAAAGTGAGGACTACAGATGCTGGAGATCAGAGCTGAAAATGTGTTGCTGGAAAAGCGCAGCAGGTCAGGCAGCATCCAAAAAGCAGGAGAATCGACGTTTCGGGCGTGAGCCCTTCTTCAGTGCATCAAGTCTGCTCGATCATTCAATGAGATCACGGCTGAGTTGATAATTTTAAACTCTTCATTCCTGTCTTACCCTCCACCAACCCAACTCCCACCAAAACCCTTGATTTTCTCTTGTTGATTAAACTCTGTCTCACCCTCTAATATTATTGACCCAGACAAGTATTTCAAATCAATAAGTACTGATAAGTATTTTATCCCAAACAAGAGGAGGGTAAAAGAAAAATACAATGGGAACTTAAAATCATGATCCTCAACAAAAGATTGTCACTAATAAGTTCTGTAAATAATTCAGGAGGAACGCGTTTATTCAGTGACCAGCGTGTGAAAATCAGTCGCCCTTGAGTAGACCATAAGACATAGGAGCAGAAATTAGACCATTCAGCCCATCGAGTTTGCTCCACCGTTCAATTTCTCAACCCCATTTTACCCATAATCATTGATACACAAGCACCGATCTACCTCAGTCTTAAGTTTACCTGATGTCTGTGAGGGGGAAAGCAGACATATTTGTGAGGGGGGGTGGGGGAGCAGGGAACAGGAGATGTTGAAATAAATGGCAGGAGGCTGTTATGGAGCAGAAATACAATTCTATGATCAATGATAGCTGCTGTCCTGAGCATCTGGGCTAGAAGTATAAAAGCGAAAGCAAAGGCAAATAAAATAAAACAGAGAAGAGGAAGCAACAAAGATTGAGAATTAAAAGTCAAAGAGGGAGCAGACGCTACAACACTTTGTTTCTGTCCAAGAGGTGAATGGAAAGTGTTGGAGCGCCCCTCCCCCACACCAAACCGCCCCGCCCCCAATCTAGTCCTCTTCATTGGACGTCCGCCGCCTCGGACCGGCAGTTCTTGGCGCACACACACACACTGTAAGGGGAAGGAAAGTTGTCCTGGTAGCGGCGTCCTTTTCACATTCACTCACCATCGTAGGAGCGCCACTCGCACTTGTGTTTCTTGTGCTTCTTCCCCATGTCCCGGCGGCCGCCAGCGCCAGCGCACCCGCCTCGAGCCGCCGATTCTGCGCAACCTCGCGCGCCCAACGGCGCCTCGTCGACAGGAGCGAGCACCCGCCTGGCGTCTGCTTCCCGTGGGAAGGGAAGGGAGACCTCCCGAGGGCACCGATTTTAAAATTAATACAGTACGATTCAACGATTCCGAATCATTTCCATCTTTTGATTTATGAAACTTGTCAACTTTGCGCTGCCTCCACGCCCCCTCCCCCTTCCGTCGAGAGTCAGTCGACGGTCTCGGCACACAGCGACCAATCCGGTTGCGGGCGGGTGAGTGTCGGGAGATCGCAGCCAATCGGTGGATCGTCTCCGGGAGGAAGGCGGGGCTGGGCGATGATCGGCGTCCCGATCCGCCAGCGATAGTAAACAGTGCGGACGGCGTCGGCCAATCACGGCGGCATCCCTTGCAATTGGCCCCGCCCCCAGGATGTGACGCAATGAGTGGCTGTAGCCTGTGCTGTGGCGGGCGGTGGATTTGAGTTTTCTGCCGGCGAGAGAGCCGAAGGAACTTGTGAGTGAGATAGGCCGAGGCGCGGGGGGGGGTCTGGCTCCTGGTATTGACCAGATGGTGGGAGAGATTGATCAGTGGGGCTGGATTTTAGGGGAAGTTTACTCTCCGAGTGTCTGTTTCAGTTGTGTGGTTGCCCCCTTTTACCTCAGCCGAAAGACTTGAGCCAAAAATCCCTGCTGGCACTCTATTCAGTACACTGCTGAGGGAGTGCTGGAATGTGGTGTAGGACAATGAAGTTTCCCCGGTTATCTTGTCCAATGTTCATTGTCTTATAGTGATGTAGAGCACGGAAACTGACCCTTCGGCCCAGCTCGTCCTTGCCGACCAGATATCCTAACCTAATTTTGTCCTATTTGCTAGCACTTAACCTGTATCCCTTCAAACTCTTCCTGTTCATAGACTCATCCAGGTGCCTTTTAAATGTTGTATTTGTACCACCTTCACCACTTTCTCTGGCAGCTAATTCTGTACACATATCACACTGTGTGAAAAAGGTGCCACTTAGGCCCCTTTTAAATCCCCCACCTCCCCCCTCACCTTAGACCTATGCCCTCTAGTTCTGGACTCGCCCATCCCAAGAAAAAGACCTTGTCTATTTATCGTATCCATGCCCCTCATAATTTTATGAACCTCTGTCATGTCAACCTTCCATGGAAAATGTATTCATTCCCTAACTGTTTGTGAAATCATGCAGCTTGTGAGTTTGGCTGCTGTGTTTCCCTTACATCAGTGATGACCTTATAAATGGGTTTCATAGATGTAGAAGTGCTTTCCCAGTTGAAGCATCTTCCATCTGGTGCAGCCTTCCTTCAATTTGATTAGGGGAGTTATCTTCACAACTTCAAGTCCATGGTGAGCAAGCTAAATAGACTCAAAAATAGATGGGGCAGTAAATTGTAATGAAGAAATAACCTTACAAATGGATATGGATAGGTTAGAAGTGGCCAAAATGTGGCAGATGGAGCCTAATGTAGATAAGTGTGAGGTCATGTGTTTCATTGAAAAAATGAGAAGGTGGTCTGTTAACTATGAGAAGGTGGGCGGCACGGTGGCACAGTGGTTAGCACTGCTGCCTCACAGCGCCAGAGACCCAGGTTCAATTCCCGCCTCAGGCGACTGACTGTGTGGAGTTTGCACGTTCTCCCTGTGTCTGCGTGGGTTTCCTCCGGGTGCTCCGGTTTCCTCCCACACTCCAAAGATGTGCAAGTCAGGTGAATTGGCCATGCTAAATTGCCCGTAGTGTTAGGTAAGGGATAAATGTAGGGGTATGGGTGGGTTGCGCTTCGGTGGGTCAGGGTGGACTTGTAGGGCCGAAGAGCCTGTTTCCACACTGTAAGTCATCCAATCATCTAATCTAAGTGGGGAGAGACTTCAAGGTGCGCCAGTACAGAGGGATCTGGGTGTACTCATTCAGAGTCATAGAAAACTAGTGCACAGGTACTGCAGATAATGAAGAAAGCAAATGGAATATTGGCTTTTATAGCTAAAGGAATAGAAGATAAAGGTAAGGGAGTACTGTTCCAACTAAATAAGGCATTGGTGAGACCACAGTCGGAGTATTGTGTGCAATTTTGGTTCCCTTATTTGAGGAAGGATGTAGTGGTAGTGGAGGCAGTTCAGAGAAGGTTCACGAGTTTGACCCCAGAGTTGAGGAGTTTGTCATGTGAAGAGATGGTGGGACGCTGACTCAGTGGTTAGCACTGCTGCCTCACAGCGCCAGGGACCCAGGTTCAATTCCTGCCTCGGACAACTGTCCGTGTGGAGTTTGCACATTCTCCCCATGTCTGCGCGGGTTTCCTATGGCTCCGTAGTGTTAAGTGCATTAGTCAGGAGCGAATGGAGAGGAATGGGTCTGGGTGGGTTGCTCTTTGGAGGGTCGGTGTGGACTTGTTGGGCCGAAGGGTCTGTTTCCGCATTGTAGGGAATCTAATCTAAATTTTCCTGAACTAATAGTCTGTTATTGATCCCACTCAATGAAATTATGACATTATTATATTCAATCAGTTGTTTAGATTTTTCTTTTTTAAAACACTTTAGTAATTTATAAATGGATGCAGCAGCTGGAGAATTAAAACAGGCTTTACCATCTTTTGACTCCATGAAAATACATGTGGAAGTCTGTGTGAAACAGAACAGGTAAGCCACTTTTGTTTCATGCAGTGAAACTTGTAGTTTTTCTTTCCTTATTGCAGTAACAAATAACGAAGAAAAATAAATACAGAGCTATCTTTCAGCGTAGCATGTGTGAGGATCACAAATCTATGGGTATTCAGCCGTGTTCATTGTCAGCCTTTGGTTACAATTGGCAGGTGACTAAAAGATCTATGGGATCCTGGGGGGGCTGTTGGAGAGGCCAAGCTGCTTCGTGCATGCATAGGAAGAGAGTTTGAGAAGAAAGCTGCTATGTGAGTGCAGGATGAGAAATTGCTGATTTGCAGTTGTGGGCTTGTGCCGTTTAAACTGGCTAGACAAGTGATATGTAATGTAGTCTGGGTGGGTTATTTCCACACTGGTTGAATTGACAATGATGAGCCCTCCTTTTTAATATCTTCCCTTGCCTGAAATTTAGTTAAACCACCAACAGTTGTGTGTCTTTATTGAGAGAGAGCCTATGGTCCAGTAGGACTGTAGCAACTTTTACCTTTCAGACCATGGAGAGAGTTTAGGGGACTGGGAGGATTTTCTTGAGTTTTTAATGTGCTAAATTCTTCAGTTTATTATTGGTGCTTTATTACTTTCCTCTACTTGTGCCCTAATCTCTGAATCCGTTAAAACTGCTTAGCTTTATTAACCAACAACAAGGGTTTTAATTTAGTTGTTCAAATTTGACAAATGATTGAATGGACTGCTTTAGAAAAGAAAAAAGGCTGAGGAAGGAATTGTTGTAAAAAGCATGTTACTGGATTGCATTGAGAGTCATGGTTATACGGCTTTGCAACAGAGGAAGAAGGTACAAGAGTAGACATAACAAAGTGAGATTTGGGCGATAACAGGTTACCAATTTTAGGTGTGAGGCATTGTGACCAGCTATGGATGCTGAAGATCATCAGAATGACAAACTCTAGTTCTGGGATAGCTGAACAGCTTGTGGGTATAAACAATACAATGAGTGAAGAAGGTTATTTCTGAATACAATGGGACCTTGATCAGATGGGCCAAGGGCTGAGGAGTGGCAGGTAAAGTTTAATTTAGATAATTGAGATGAGTTGCATTTCGGTAAGACAAACCAGAGCAGAAGTTGTACAACTAATGCAAGTGTCCTAGGATGTGTTGCTGAACAAAGAGACATGGAGGTGCAGGAGTAGAGCTCTTTGAAAGTGGAGTCGCAAGTAGACGGGGTGGTAAAGAAGGCTTTTGGCACACTTGCCTTCAACGGTCTGTGCATTGAGTTTAGGAGCTGGGTTGTCATGTTGTGGCTGTACAGTACATTGGTAAGGCCACTTTTGGAATACTGCATTCAATTCTGGTCTCCTTGCTGTAGGAAAGATATTGTGAAACTTGTAAATCCTTTCTGAATCCTTTCAAGGATGTTGCTGGGATTGGAGGATTTGAGCTATAGGAAGAGGCTGAGGGGTGACCTTATAGAAGCTTTCAAAATCATGAGTGACATCGGCAGGATAAATAGCCAAAGTCTCTTTCCTAGGGTAGGGGAGTCCAAAACTAGAGGGCATAGGTTCAGGGTGAGGGGAAAAGATGCAAAAGAGACCTGAGGGCAACCTTTTTCTTGGAGAGTGGTGTGTTTATGGAATGAGCTGCCAGAAGAAGTGGAGGATGCTGGTACAATTACAAATTTTAAAAGTATATGGATGGGTATATGAATAGGAACAGTTTAGAGGGATATGGATCAAATGCTGGCAAATGGGAGTAGATCAGGCTAGAGTATCTGATTGGCATGGACAATTTGGACCAGAGATCTGTTTCATTGTGACTGTGATTCTGGAGTGGGCTGTGGTCTGTGTCTCTTGACAGTAAAATTGCCTGGGAAAGCTACTCACTTTCGTCCTCCCATATTGTAGTTAGTGCACTTCTGGTAGAATCGATGCATTACCACAAACAGCTGAAATTATGACATGTAATATTTATATATTCACTTCATATATAAAACCCTTTGTTCATATTTATAATGTAAGAACAGTACACCCGTTTTATTTTAAAATGGGACTGAATTATGTCTGCAAAGTCTGGGGCCCTTGTCAGAAATTTATATTTGGTCTTGAATCATGTGCAATGCCATGAGTGACTTACTGACTATGTTCAATGGGTAAATAAATGGGTAAAATTAGCACTACATATCAGAAGAAAGTACGTTGTTCTATAAAGATACAAGCACAATGAATACAAGTTCCTAGTAATAAATCTACTTACAAAGCAAGCCAATATTATCTTATGACACAGCTGTTTAATTAAAATGCAAAAAGCAACTCTACAAATTTGTAACAATTGTTTTGCGTGACTTTTTTTTTAACATGGTTTCGTTCTGTTTCGATAGTACTGCGAAGCAGGAAGATGTGCGGCTGTGTGTATTGCAACTACTGAGCAGACACCAAGTGGTATTTGGAGATTATGTCTGGATGGAATTTGATGATGATTTTCTAACGAAGCATGTAAACTCTGTATGCATCGTGGACACGGATCTTACATTTAAGGACAGACAGGTAAGGGATTGACGGGGGGAAATGTTAGAAGTTGAGTCAAGCACTTTTTTGTAATAGTCATACAGCATAGAAACAGGTCTTTTGGTACTGAAAATGGGCCAACCAGGTTTCCTAAACTGAACTAGTCCCATTTGTCTGCGTTTGGCCCAAATCCATCTCAACCTTTCCTAACCATGTACAAGTCCAAATGTCTTTTAACTGTTCTAACTGTACAGGCCTCTACTACTTCCTCTGGCAGCTCATTCCAAATATGCACCATCCTGTGTGAGGGGGTGAAAAGCTACACCTCAGATACCTTTTTATCTTTCCCTTCTCATCATAAACCTAACCTTCTAATTTTGGACTCCCCTACCCTGGGGGAAAAAGACCTTGGCTATTCACCTTATCTATGTCCCTCATGAGCTTTCAACCTCTAAGGTCACCCATCAACCTCCTATGCTCCATGTGGGGAAAGAAAAAGTCCCAGCCTATCCAGCCTCCTCTTAAACTCAAAGTCTCCGATCTCTGTAACATCCTTCGTAAATATTTTTCCTCCCTCTCTTATAGGAAGGTGATCAAAATTTGTATACAATAATCCAATGTGGCTTTACCAATGTCTTATATATGTGTAACATGGCATTTGTACTCCTGTACTATTAACAATGTCAATAATTTGTTATAGTGGTGTATTGCAATGGAATAATCTGAAATGTATCACTTAATGTCATGAAAGTGCTTCTCTTTTACTTCCCAGTCAAGTATATATGGAAATAAACTGTCATTACAACTTAATTTGTCATTTTGTGGAGAAGGTAACAGTTGAAGTTCTAAACTGGTGGTCTGTTATAACAGAAGTAAGTTAATGTAGCAAGTTTAAGCAAGCACAAGGCATGTTATGTGAGGAAGAAAGTATAGGGCAGATTAAATTGCAGAGCTGATAATGAAAGAGGTAGTAATTAGACAAGAAAATAAAAGATCGGTCTAGAAGAGATGTAAAGAGGTAAAGGAAAGTTATCAGTAATGGCTGTCATCTGAAAACCAAATGTTCACATTGCATAATGTTCAGCTGTTTGACAAAGTTGAGCATACTGTGAATACTTACTATTGTGACATACAGCAACATTTTTAATATCTTTAAAATATTTTGTATTTTATCATTGTTTGATAAATAGTTAATTCCAGATTTAATTGCGTGTTACTATATAGAAAACGTCAGATACTTTTGAAAATTGATTCATCTTCTGTAAAAGAGATAAAAGGATAAAGTGAATGAAATGGCCAGTGCTGCCACTAGTACATTGACCTTGCATCTAGGGTCACTTTGTGTGCTAGAAGGAAACTAGGACTAGGGAAATTGGACAATTCCAATTTGGGTGAATTCTTTTATTTCAGAAGGGAAATGTTTCACTGTTCCACTACAATACCTTTCATGAAAAGTATTTACTTTCCCAGTTGATGTTAACTCATGTATACAGACTGTGAATCAGCAAATGTGCTTGCTGCTGCTAAACTATCTTCATTTTCTGTCTCAGCCTATTGACCTGACAAAGTCCAACATTTCAATTTATATATTTCGTCTAAATGAGGAAGGTCCATCCTCTGATGCTTTGGAGGGAGAAGAGGAGAACATGCCAGCCTCCAATAACTGGCTTCTACCTGCCGGTATGTACCACAAAACCCTGTTGCGGACTAGGATGTTGTTGGGGATGGGGGTTTTGAGTTGTTAAAAATAGGCTAGGACTTTTATTTTTCAATGGTGCGTAGGAGATTGATGGATGACCTCCATAGAAGTTGATATTATTATGAGATAAGGTGAATAGTGGTGGTGAAGTTCAAAACAAGGGGGCACACTTTTAAGGTGAGATTAAAAAGATTTAAAAAGGATATGAGCAGTAACTGCTTCAGAGTGGTTAATATGTGGAATGAACTACCAGAGAAAATGGTGGATGCAGGTATTGTTATGATGCTTAAAAGACATTTTTGATCAGTACAAAAATGGGAAACGTTTGGAAGGATATGGGCCAAATACAGACAGACAGGTGTTGTTTTGTTTGGGAACATAGTTGGTGTGAACTAATTGGACTGACAGATCTGTTTCCAACTTGTATGACTCTATTCCTGTGTAGTGAAATTTAACTAGGACCATTACTTTTTTTAAGTGTTAAAGGGTTTGAAGAATTCCCCTAAATATTGAAGCAACTGCCTTGTTTGGTAATGCATCTGTATCTATGTGGAAATTAAAGTTTTACATGTAGGAAATGTGAAATTAAAGCAGACATTGCTGGAAACACTTAAGATATTTGCCTACATAAATAAAGAAATGGAATTGACATTTCAGGTTAATTCTTTTAGGATCAGATGTCGTAATGCCACTTATGACAATCATGGCTCAGCAGCAGTACTCTCACTATGTATTGTAAATGTCTTTTTATATTAATTTGTGGCATATGGATGTCACTGGCTGGGAAAGCACTTATTGCGCATCCCTAGTTGCCTTTGACAAGGAGCTGTCATCTTGAAGTGCTGCGGTCCATTTATAGTAGACCCATTAGAAAATGCGATTCCAGGATTTTAACCCAACAGCAGTGAAGGAATGGCAATATATTTCTAAATCAGGCTGTTGAGTGGCTTGAGGGTGAGTTTGCAGGTAATGGTGTTTCATGTGCTTGTTGCCCTTGCCATTCTAGATGGAGTAGTTGTGTATTTACTTTAAACAGATAGTGGAGTAGGATTTTGACCCCAGGGCTCGTCTGCTCTGTTTTATTTCTCTCCCTTTTTTATTTTACGTACCCCTTGAAGAGCTCTGTCATAGCAAATGAGGCCAGTGCAGACTAGTGGCGGCAATGGAGGCGACCTTAGGTTCCCATTGGCTTCTGCATTGCCGGGATGGTCCTAGCGCCAACTCATGGCTGCAGTGACAGAGGCAAGTTTGGGTCCAATACAAAACCTATTTGCATTGGCAAGGTGGCCCCAAAGCAGACTCATGGTGATGGCAGAGTTGAGTTTGGGCCATTTGTACTAGGTGTCATCAGTGTTTGCATTGGTGAGGGTGTTGGTGAAGATGATAACACTAAAGAGTGGAGACTTTTGTTCCAGAAGTGATGCAGTGAAGGGGACTTGTCTGGCCAGCAAGCCCATAGCGGAGCACTTAACAAGAAGGGCTATAAAGTTGAACAATTTTTCTTTATTTTTCTGTCTATTTTCTATGTTTCTTTCTTTTTAAGATGGCGCTGGAGGCTGGTGACACTGTACAACATTTTTCACCATATTTTGTAGCTATAAATAAATCAAATGTACAGTCTGAAGAGCTTTTTGTGAATGTATGCAGTGTATGTTTTAAATGGTGACACTACCTATATATTGAGCATCAATGGTGAAGGGAATGAATGTTTGTAGATGTGGTGCCAAAATCTTGGGCTACTGTGTCCTGGATGCTGTCAAGCTTTGAGTGTTGGGGTTACATTCAGCCAAGCAACTGGGGAGTATTCCATCATATTCTTGACTTGTCTTGTAAATGGAGGATAGACTTTAGAGAGTCAGGAGGTGAATTATCGTTGCAGGTTTCTCTGACCTGCTCCTGTAGCCACAGCATTTATGTCTGGAGCAGTTTAGTTTCTGGTCAATGGTAACACTCCCAGGATTTTGATAGTGGGGAATTCAGTGATGATATTGCCATTGAATGTAAAGGTGATAGTTCGATTCTGTCTTGTTGGAAATGATTATTGCCTGACATTAGTGTGGCAAGTAACAATTGTGCCATATTTTAGCCTTATTGTCCAGTTCTTGCAATGGGGCATGGACTGCTTCAATATCTGAGGAAGGTGAATGGTAATGAACATTTGTGCAACTATTATTGAACATTCAAATAAAAGCAAAATACAGTGGCTGCTGGGAATCTGAAGCAAACAATACTGGAGAAACTCAGCAGGTCTGGCAGCTGAAACAGTTAATATTTTGATTCTGGTATGACATTTTGGTGAACGTCACTGTTGACCTTATGGAGTGCAAGTCATTGAGCAGCTCTACATGACTGTAATAGTTGGAAAGACACCCTCGAAGAGTGGTGGAAGCTGATTCAGCAACTTTTCAAAGGTACTTGGCCTTTTTTTTAATATAGAAGATTTGCAGTGCTATGAGGAAGGAGAAAGGAAGTAGAATCAATAAAAGCGCACCAGCAAAGGCACAGCTATTAAAATAGCCTTCTGTGTTGTACATATCCATAACTTGGCAAAGACAACTATGCTCTGTAACACTTTTTAAGAAATATCCCCAGCACGTCACTCAAATTTATAGGTAAAATTGCTATTCATCATCATTATCTTGGGTGGGGGAGAAAGTTGCCCATCTTACTACAGTAAGTAAGAGTACTCTGATAGTTACAGCACCACCTGGAATCAAACATTCTTTTATTCACCTGGAATAATGTATGGTGAGTTTACAAACCTCTTTAGCATCTAATGATATAATGTTATGTTAATGTAAAAGGCCACTTGCATAATATGGGCATTTATTTATATAGTTAACTATAAAAATCATAGCCAGCTTATGATTGCACTGGCTATTTGTTACCTTTTTGTTAAAAGAAGGTGAATATCAAACTTTCTAGTAAGTATGGCAATTCTTGTTGAAAAAGAACTGCAGCTGTTATGAGTCTGAAATTCTCATTTTATAATATAATGAACTTTGCACTCTGCTCAATATAGCTTTTCGTTCCATATTTGTAGGTGAGTTCCATGGACTTTGGGAGAGCTTGATATATGATAGTGAGGTTAAATCACAAGTAAGTGCTTTTAAAACTTATCACTATATTCTGGCTATGTTGGAATAAACTGCTTGGCATGCCTATGAATAATCCATTTTTACTGATAATGTTGCAATATTTAGTTTATCAAGATTTGCTGACAGATTTGAAAATAGCTTAATAATTTAATATTTAACAAAATCAACTTTGAGTGTATATCAGTGTCTTTAAAAATATCTTTGATTCTTCAAAGTCATCTGTCACAGAATTGTCCCTTAAATATTCTTGTTTTTTTCCCATTGAAGTCCTACCCATTTATGTTTATCCTCACGTGGTTCAGCATTCCATTCCTTCATACTTCTATTTATCTATTCTATTTTTTCTCATTATCTTGACTTTGACATAAAGGATTGCTCTGATAAATCAATAGTCAGTCTGTTTTTCTGCCCATTATTATCTATTTTAAAATAAAGTTTCTATATCTCAACATTTTCTTTCAATTTGTTTTTGACTGTGTTTCAAAATAACTGGGCCAGAATTTTTTTGCAGTGGAGGGCCCAATCTGCAGGCCTTTTAAAATGACAGGCAGGACCCAGATGAGGTGTCTACTCCTCATTTTCAGCAAATCCCATTTGTGGTAGAAGGGAACAAAGCCTTAATTCAGTGGGGCCTTTTGAAATGTCAAACAAACTGTCTTGGCCCAGAAGTGTTGGCATGTTCAGGTGCACCTGTCAAAATGCTAAATCAGCTTTAAATAAATTTTCCAGAGCAGTGTCCTAATTGGAGAAGTCAAATGCAAATCATTCAAATTAACGTGTAATCAACAAGAATATTGAGGAAAATTAGTTTTTAACCTTTGTTTCCTTTATACGTATTTCAAAATATTTGAGACTTTACACAGGCTATATTCAAACTGAGATTTTTTTTAAAGTTTCAATCTATTATCTAATCTTTTTTGTATATTTTGAAGGTTATTATTTCTGCAGTTTGTATTTAAAGTAAATTTAATTTGACCTTTTTGGGTAATTGATAACTTATTCACTTTGTTCCTGCAGTTGCTTGACTACGTCTCAACTACTTTACTGTTTTCTGACAGAAGTGTTGATAGCAATTTGATTACCTGGAATCGAGTGGTACTACTTCATGGTCAGTCTTGAATCTCTAACAATCGATTATCTCTTGTATTTTTGTGCTGTTCCAGTGCTTTCAGCTAGTCTTATCTCTTGTTAAAATTGTTATCTGCTATATATCTGGGTACCAGTCCTGTTTGCCTTGGCATTTGCTATTATAGATCTTAAATCCTGCCTGATCTCATTAACTGTATTGATAATTGCATCCTATCCAACTTTGGAATGTTCAGAACTTTGCAAGAGCATACTGTGAATGGTAGGACTCTGGAAAATAGTGAAGCTCAGAACATCCTTGGTATGCATAATCACAGATCCCTGAAGGTAGATAAAGCAGTTAAGAAGGCATATTGGGTACTTGCCTTTATTAGCTGAGGCACAGAGTACAAGACCAGGGAAGTTATGCTGAAATTGTAACAATGCTGGTTAGGCCACAACTACAACCACATTATAGGAAGAATGTGATTGCAGTAGAGGGTAGAGAGATTTACCAGAATGCTGCCTGGACTACAGTGCCTGAGTTAGTAGGAGAGTTTGGACAGGCTGGGGTTGTTTTCCTTGCAGCAGCAAAGGTTGAGAATGGACCTGTTAGAGGTGTTAAAGATTTAGTGGCAAGGTTAAGAAAGTATTTTTTTTCCCTACACATATTGTTTTTTTTCATCCATGGAACCTAGGCATCTCTAGCTGGTCAGTATTTATTGCCAGTCCCTAGTTGCTTTGAGGTAATGGTAAGCTAACTTCCTGGAACCTTTGCAGTCCTTGTGCTGTAGGTTGACCCACTGTCCTTACGGTGGGGGTTCTAGGAATTTTACCCAATGACAGTGAAGGAATAGCGATATATTTTCACATCCGGAAAGTGAGTGGATTAGAGGGGAACTTGGAGGTGATGGTCGTCCCATATATCTGCTGCTCTTGACTTTTGAGGTGGAAATGGTCATTAGTCTGCAAGCTACTGATTCGTGATTTTTGAATTTCTGCAGTGCATCTTCCAAATAGTAGCAACTGTGTGTACTAAGCATTTGTGTAGGGACTGGATGTTTGTGGGTGTGGTGCCAATCAAGTCACTTGCTTCTTGAGTGTTATTGGAGCTGCATCCATCCAGACAACTCAGTATTCTATTATGCTCCTGACTTCTGCCTCAAATATGATGGATAGGCTTTGGGGTGTCAGGCGGTGAGTTACTTGCTGCAGTATTCCTAGCATCTGACCTGTTCTTGTAGCCACTGCAGCTATGTGGCGAGTCATATTAAATTTCAGGTCAATGTCAACTCTCTGGATGTTAATTGGGGTATTCTGTGATTGTGACACCATTGAATGTCATGGTGTGATGATTAGATGATCTTTTATGGAAGGTGGTCATTGCCTGGCAGGAGTGTGGAATGACTGTTAGTTGCCACTTATCAGCAAGATTGTCCAGATATTGTTGCATTTGAACATGGACGGCTTGTGTCTGAGAAGTCATGAATACTGCTGAGCATCGTGCTCACATCGGCAAACGTCCCCACTTCTGATCTTATGGAAGGAAGATTATTGATAAAGTAGCTGAAGATGATTGGGCTAAAACCAAATAAGTAGCAGGGTCAATAATCAGGGAGCATAGACTGATAGTTGGATATTTGTTTCAATGAGGACTATGATAGTTGAAAACTTGCTGTCTGAAAGGGCAGTTGAATCAAAACTTTCAACATTTAAGCAGTATTTAGATTTCACCTTATCTCCAGGAAAATGATTATTAGAGTAAAATCATTGTTGACTATCATGGATGTTATGGTCTTCTGTGCTCTAAAAGTAGTTTCATCAGCTGGAATCATAATGAAAGTTACTATCGCATCTGCTTTCCACCATCCTTTTTATAAACAGACAATTTTAGAAAATAACTAAATTTGTAACCACAGATGTCAATTTTTTTCCTCTTTAACACAGGTCCCCCAGGAACTGGTAAAACATCTTTATGTAAAGCACTGGCTCAAAAACTTACCATT
Organism: Chiloscyllium punctatum; assembly: GCF_047496795.1. NCBI lineage: Eukaryota > Metazoa > Chordata > Chondrichthyes > Orectolobiformes > Hemiscylliidae > Chiloscyllium > Chiloscyllium punctatum. The sequence goes on from NC_092779.1 coordinate 25,674,286, forward strand.
CGATTTTCTCACCGGTAAGTTCAACCAAGGTGTTGCGTTGTGTTAAACAATTTTATGGAAGTTTGTAGTGTTCTCAATTCATAATTGCTGACTTTTTTTTGTAAAAACGGATTCTTCGCTGGAAGGAAAGCATATGTACACTAGTGTGTTTTAGCCTTTACTTAACTGGCTTTTTTAATGGATTTATAGGAGAGTGATGAATCTTTGTTTCATTAATGCAATTGGTTTCTAAATCTAGGATCTACATAGTATAGCAGTTTGAATATGCAAATTAATCGTTCACCTTTTGTGAGCTGGATATGAATCCATTACTCTGAAGAAATAGCATTCACATTCTCATGAATAGGAATATTTATTTATGATGTGGGGTGGCGAGGTGGTCACAGTGCCAGGGACCCAGCTTCAATTCCAGCCTTGGGTGGTTGTCTGTGTGGAGTTTGCACGTTCTCCCCATGTCTGCATGGGTTTCCTCCGGGCATTTTGGTTTTCTCCCACAGTCCAAAGATATGTAGACTTATGAGTTGACCTTGCTAAATTGCCCAAGTGTTCAGGGATGTCGGTTCGGTGTATTGGTCAGGGAAAATGTAGAGTATTAGGGTAGGAGAATAGGTCTGGGTGGGATTCTTCGGACGGTTGGTGTGGACTTGTTGGGCCAAATGGCCTATTCCTAACAATAGGGATTCTATGATTTCATAAAGTCTGAAATTTCCAGTTTGTTATAATTTAAATTTATTAGTTATGAATTCAAGTGCAAATTTGACCTCCAACTTGTAGTGTAGCAGTACCATTATTCATTTTTATCCTTTTACTCCAGTATTAAAGCTACTGTCAACTTTCATCATGATTAGACTAATCCACAGATCCAAGTAATCCTCTGGGGGTCCAGGCTCAAATCCCACTGTGGCAAATGGTGGAATTTGAATTCAATGAAAATCTGGAATTAAGAGTCTGATGATGACTATGAAATCATTGTCAGTTATTGGGGGAAAAGTCAACTGGTTCACTAATATCCTTTAGGGAAGAAAACTGGTCTGGCCTGGTCTACATGTGACTCCAAATTCACAGCAATGTGATTGACTCTTATCTGCTCTCTCGACAATTAGGAATTGACAATAAATGTTGGTCTAACCAGCAGCACCCACATCCCATGTATATGGGAAATTGCTCATTGTGACTGGGAGTTTTCAGTGGGTGTGTTTTTTTTTGCGCTATCACAACATCTTTAATCAGGGAGTTACATTTATGTCTGAATAAAGATTTTGTAGTTGGGAGCACAAAATGGTCACAATTTCAGAGAAAGTAACAATTCTCAGCTCATTTCTTTTTTTGTATTTTTATGATCGTGTATGTAATCATTAATTGTAAGGGCTAGATTGCCAATGAACTTTGATTTTTTTTTAATGGTCTTCAAGAGACTGCTTCCACAACTGTGTTTCAGGTACCGGTATGGACAGTTGGTAGAAATCAACAGCCATAGTCTCTTCTCCAAATGGTTTTCTGAGGTAAATTCTTCCATTCATTTTCACATTCAGATTTTTTTTTTTACAGCTTCTCCTTTTCGAAGAGGAATCTCTTTTTGCTAAAAGTATTAAGGCCCATTACATCATATGTTTTTCATCCTTTGATGCCAAAAATGATTTTCTTATTATCTAACATTTCTTAATTTAAGCCCTCATTCCGCATTATAAATTTTGTGATGACATTAATGAAAAATTGATACTTTCTGTCTAGGTCAACATCTGCGATTTGTTGCACAAAAATATAATTTCTAGTACATATAGAAAACCAGTAGTTATCGAGAGTGTGTTATTAAACCCTCAGCTTTATATTAATGCCTGAATGCAAGGCCAACCACACAAACTTTGATTTGAGTCAATTGGTTTAGCACCTATCAATTTACCCTCAGTTATTGATTTGTCTTGCAGAAACGGAAGTTGGACTAAAAGATTTCTCTCAATTAAGATAGAATTTTCAAACATTTGGTCTTTTATGTAGAGAACCAACTACAGAGCAGCAATAAATATAAATTATGAACTAAGTTTTAATTTTAAAAAATCTTCTCAAACAGAGTGGCAAACTTGTAACAAAGATGTTTCAAACCATTCGGGATCTAATTATGGACACGGAATCTCTGGTATTTGTTTTAATTGATGAGGTAAGACCATCTGTCCTAAAGAACATCTAAAACTAGCACTGCTGTGGCAAGTTTGAATCTGCTCATGAGACCTTTTTGAAGTTTTTGTTTTGACTATTATGAGATTGAACTAAGGTGAGAGGAGACTCATATGGAATATAAGCAGTCACAAACTGAAATGACGTTTCTGTGCATTTAAAATCTGATTTTGCTCAGTACCTGTTTTAAAAATTTAGAAAACTAAACCTGGTAATCTGCCACTAGGTGTCACTGGACTGTTATGACTGTCGTGTTAACTGGCAGAAAATTGGTAGTGAAATTTATTAATAAATTCCATGTTTTATTACTTCAGTTTAACATTTAATTTAACATATTGCACTGTTAATACTTAGTTTTAACATCTCATTGCAAAATGTTTCAAAGTCTGGTCATCCAAAAGATTTTCTGACCAAAGTTATGTAAATGAACTTGGTGCACACCATGATTTCAAACAGCAATGTGACAAGTGAACATTTAGTCTTTTTTTAGTTATTCCTCTAACCAATTTCACTATGGAGAACTCCCTGCTCTTCATTTAAATATGAATAGTTTCCTCATATCTGTACAAGCAGGTGAGACTTCACTTTTCAATGTTCTCCACAAGTCAGTATCTTTGTACTACACTGCAGTGTTGGCATGGATTATGTTGCCAGTCTGTTGAGGGGTTTGAACTCTGGCTACCTTGGTGAGATGCAATCAACTGAGCTAGGATACTAAACTTCCCTTTTCTTCAAACTGGCTTCAAGGGATCTCTTACGTTCTTTTGAGAGGATACTTGAAGCTTTGGTTTAATATCTCCTATGAGGGTGCAACCTCCCACTGTGTAGTACTCCCTCAATATTACACTGGACCATCAGCCTAGTTTTATTGTGCTCAGTGCTGGAGTAGAATCTGAGCTCACAACCTTTTGACTTGGGAAATGAGCGTACGTCATGACTGTAATGTGGGACTTTGAGAGGTAGACCAGTTGAAAAGCTCACATCTGGGATGGAATTAATGAATAGACATGAATTTGAGGTACTAATTAATCATGGCCTCATAAAAAGGTGAAACACACATGAGGAACTGATTGTGCACAAGAATAGGAGTGGGCCAATCAGCTTTTTCTTAGAAAAAATGAACATACTGGCAGTTGAAGAGTAGAGTGTTACTTCATTTAAGTATTGACATGTTACAAACTTGAGCTAGAACCTGGAATTGGGGACATTTTGGAATTCAATCAAAAAAACAAAGTGTAACCAAGTGGGAAAGAAGAAAACAAAATTGCAGGGAGTGCAGAAACTAAAAGTAAAATCTTTTACTACTAAAGAGAAAATGACAAGGAAGTGACACTGGAAATATTGGCTGCATTGGAGTCATCTTCCAAAATTTTAGACTCTGGAGGCCGTTCCTACGGAGGGTGTCAAATGCAAACTCATTGTTTTAAAAGGGAAGGAGTGAGAAAACAGAATTACAGACCAGTTTGCCTAATATCAGTAGTGGGGAAAATGCTGGAGTCTGCTATAAAAGATGTGATAAAATATTGGAATAAAGCAGCATGATTGGACAAAGTCAGCTCTGAAGTGTCATCCAGACTCGCAACATTAGCTTGCTGTTTCCATGGGTGCTGTCTGAGCCACTGATCTCCAGCATTTGTTGTTTGCAATCTTGGACAAAGAATGAATTAGTGGAAGGCAAATCATACTTAAATCAACTGGATATTTTTGAAGATGTAACCAGTGGAATAAACAGAAAGATGGGATATCTTTCAATTTTCAGAAGGCTCTGGAAATGCATCGTATAAGAGATTAGTGGACAAATTGAAGTACATAGAGTGTAAGAAATTGGAATAATTGTGATTGGTCGACAGACAGAAAATAAAGTGTGAATAACAGGTCTTTTTCCAGGTGTCAGGCAGTGACTAGTGGGGTTCCACAAGGATTGGTGCTTGGGCCCCAGCTATTAATGATATGTATAAATGGCACCTAGATGGGTGTCAAAATGCACCATTTCCATGATTTCTGACAAAACAAAACTGGACAGGGTTGATGAATGTGAAGTTTTTCATGTGTGAAAAACAAAGGCAGAGTCTTATTTAAATGGTAATATTTCATACATCTACATTTCCCAAAGAACTCTGGGTGTCCTTGTCCTTGTACACCAGTCAGTGAAAGTAGGCAGACAGCTGCAGCAAGCAATTAAGGCAGCAAACAGTATATTAGCGTTCATTGTAAGAGGATTTGAGTTCTGCAGTGCCTTGGTGAGATTGCACTGGAGTATTGCATGCAGTTTTGGACTCCAAATTTGAGAGAAAATATTTGCCATAGAGGGAGTGCAACAGGGGCTTATTCAGCTGATACTGGGGATGGCAGGACTGTCTTAATGAGGAGACATTTGTTTAACTGGGCCTGTATTCTCTAGAGTTTAGAAGGATAAGAGGGCATTGGATTGAAATGTATGTTTCAAACAGGGCTGGACAGATTAGATGTAAAGAGAATGTTTTGCTTGGTGGGGAGTCTAGAGCCAGGGGTCATAATCTCAGGGTTGAAATGAGGAAAGATTTCATTGCCTAAAAGGTAGCGAACCTGTGGAATTCTCAACCACAGAAGGAGCCCGAGTCGCTGAATATATTCAAGGAAGAAATAGATACTTCTCAATGTCTTTAAAATCTAAAAATGTAACTGGGGAAAGCAGGTATATGACATTGAGATAGAGGATCAGGCTGATGCTATTGAATGGCTCAAAGGGCCAGAACATCTTCTCTTCTAGTTTCTGTGTATCATGACCTTTAGAATTTGGGAGGGCTTGTTCAGACTTGGCTTTCCTTGGAAATTGACATTCTTAGTGATTTGCGTAGAACAATTCCCTGGACTTTACTGTCTAATATGCAGTTAGCACTGATTGCCTACTTGCTTCCCATTTACGTGTGCTTGTTATTAAATCTTGGCTTTTGCTATTGTCATCACCTGAACCATTCAAAATGCAAGTCCTTCCTGTCAACCTTGGAAATCCAATATTGTCAATCATAAGTGTTCAAACTGGAATCCCCATATTTTATTCAATATTCAATATACCCCCACTTAGTCAAAATCATACCATAGGAATTTGTAAAAGCACCTAAAAGGTGTATCAAATTTCTATTGGTTGCTTTGCTCCTGTTATCTCTGGAATATAAAAGTAGGAGCAGGCAATTTAGTCAATTGAGCCTGTTCCGATAATCAATGAGATCACGGCTGATCTGTGATCTTAATTCATATGCTTGCCTTTACCCATATCTCTAAATATGTTTTGGCCAACCAAAATCTCTCAATCTCTGCTTTAAATTTAATAACTGATCTGGTATCAATTGCTTTTTGTTAGAATTTACAAATATATTTTTGTATAAAAGTGTTTTCTTTTGAAATGTCTGGCTTTAATAATTAGATTGTGCCCTAAGTGCTGGACTTCCCAATTATTGCATATTTCTGTCCATCCTATTTGTTTCCCTTAAATCTTTAAACTTATGATCAAATAAACCTTGATATTAAAGCTCAGGGAATGCGAGCCTTATTGTTTGATCTCCTCTTGGAATTTAGCCTTTAGTATCCAGATATAACTGAAATTTACACTGCAATTCCTCCAAATGTATCCTTTGAGATTTTGATGCTCAGAACTGCTCACAGCACTCCAGTTGCAGTCTAAAGCATGATTTTTTTTCACCTTGTATTGAAACTTTCTAAAGGCCAACATTCTATTTGTCTTTTTGATTACATTTTGCATTTAGGTGTGACGTTTTAATGGTCAAGGTAACTGGACTGCCAAGTATTTGTCACCGATGCAAAATTTTTAATGCATTAAATTAATCTGTACAGAAGCTTGTGACAGCACTTTAAGTGAGAATGAAGCATTGATAATAAAAAGAATTTGGAGGAATTTGAACAGTGAACATACTTTTGAAAGTAGTTAATTATTTGCACTGAAGGGTGAACATTGTGGGCCATGACCTGGTCTATGGGTTAACAATATGGTCGTGTCACTTGTGCTGCAGGTTGAAAGTTTGACAGCAGCTAGGAATGCTTCGAAGTCTGGCACAGAGCCTTCTGATGCCATTCGAGTAGTTAATGCTGTGTTAACACAAATTGACCAGATCAAAAGGTAAGTTTCTTTTTAAATTGTACTAGCTCTTTCTATATAGCAGATTTACTTTGGGGCTGTTTTCCCTGCAGCGTCTAAGGCTGAGGGGTGACTGTATAGAGGTTTACAAAATTATGAGGGGCTTGGAGGAGTCGGAGTGCAGAATAAAGGGCATAGGTTTAGAGTGAGAGGGGAAAGATATAAAAGAGACCTAAGGGGCAATGTTTTCACACAGAGGGTGGTACATGTATGGAATGAGCTGCCAGAGGAAGTGGTGGAGGCTGGTACAATTGCAACATTTAAGAGGCGTTTGGATGGGTATATGAATAGGAAGGGTTTGGAGGGATCTGCGCTGGGTGCTGGCAGCTAGGACTAGATTGGGTTGGTATGTCTGGTCAGCATGGACAGGTTGGACCGAAGGGTCTGTTTCCATGCTGTACTTCTCTGTGACTCTAATCTTTGTTTTGTCAAGACTGATCTCTGGATCTCTTGTATAGTCCTGTGGATTCTGACATTAGTTGGCCTTATACCATCAACTTTTTATTTGCTCCTAACAGTTGTGCATTTTGCCACATATTGATCATTGTTTTGCAATTCAAAAATAGCAATTGCTGCCTGCCTAGTGGTTAAAGAGCCTGTTGTTTTACTTTTTTGTTCCTAGGTTTTCACAGCTGTATCAGGAGGGTAACATTGGTTAATGTTAATATATTTCTGTTCATTGTGATGCAGGCTAAGAAGTCATCTAGCCGCATGAGGCATTCTACTCAGACATTGAGGAAGCAGATGTGGGTAGGCCTATAGGACTGAAAAATTGCAAATGTTAGAATTTTGTTCAAAAAGGTCTAAAGATAAATCTAGCAACAGACAATTTAACTTTGATAGGAAAATTTTCAGTCTTATCCTAGATTATTGTTTCTTGAATCAGTGTGGACTGAGGAAGGATAACGAGCATAGATTTATTTACAGTAGTCTTAGTTAATTATTATGGATGAGTTTTTTAATGTGGTAGCAGTGGATAGGTGAGGGCTGTATTGGGTTTTGTGATCTAGTGATGTACATAGATTTCCAAACTATCTTTGACAAAGTGTCACATGAAAGGCTTACCTCTATTGTGAAAGCTCACACAAGAAAAGAGACAGTAGCAGCATTGGTGTGAAGTGAGATGATAAACGGGAGACAGAATAATTGGTGACCGGTTGCTTTTTGGACTGCAGGAAGGTAAGCAGGTTCCCAAGGAGATTACACACCTGTCACTTTTTAAATGGGACCATGCCCAAATTTGCAAATAACACCAAACCTGGAGATTTTATGAACTGGGAGTTGTTATATTCTTTGAGATGTCATAGGGTGATGAAATGGGCGGACAGTTGGCAGGTAACTAACGTTGTGTTCCAAGAAAATTGGAAGAATGAGAAGAGATGACCATTTTTAAAAAGTACAATTCCTAAAACGTAGAGGGGCAAAGAGACCTCTGGTGTGTGTGCACAATCCTTTGGGGGGCAGATTGAGATGCAGAATTTTCAGTTCTATAAATGAAAACATGAAATGCAAAGTCAAGGAAGGTAGGCTGAACCTGAATAGAACAATGGTTTCCCTTCAGTTGGGCGGATTTGTATCCATTTCCCTTTAAGAAGAATTTGTGAACTTGAAGCTGTGCGCAGAAAAGATTCGTGCAAGTCTTCAGTTATGTGAATAGGGTGGAGAAACTAGGTATATTCACCTTGGAGAAGAGCAACTTGAAATTAGGTTTGATAGAGATATTCAAACTCCTGAGGACTGTAGACAAAGTCTATCAGAACTGTTTCCATTGACCAAAAAATTTAATTGGAGGTCATCAATAAAAGGTGAATGACAAATTAACCAAAGGCAACTTGAGGAAAAACTGTTGTTAGGCTCTACAGTGTACTGCTTGAGTGTGGTGACAACAAATTCAATCATGGCTTTCATGAGGAAATTGGAAAAGCAACTGAAGAAGGGAGAATTTCCAGCACGCGTGAAAGAGGTGGAGATTGAGATGAATTGATTTGCTCTTGCTGGGAAAAGCAAGAGCATAGTCAAATGGCCTCCTTCTATGCTATAACAATTGCTTAACAATTTTCTACCTCTGCTGCACCTTCCCGCACAGTAGCCTTATCCCTTGATTACATTATCTAAAAATTCATAAATAATCAAAATGTCTCCATATCTCAATCTTAGCTGGTATTTTATTCTGAGACTATATCCCTTCGTGTTAGATTGAAATCAGAAAAACCATTGTTTTTTTTTCTCTCATCCCTGGTGAAGTCTGTTCTCGATGATTAGGCTGCCATGGTTCTGAACTCTGAGTTGGTGCTGCACTACTGAAAGATTGCCCCCATAGACGCTACTGTTTCCACTCTTAATGTTCCGCATCTGTTTTTGCCTTACCTAGGTAACTCCTGTCTCATTCTTGGAAGTTCCAGTATTATTTAAATACTCCTGCATAATGCAAATTTCTCAAAGCTGCACTATAATAGTGTTATCCCTTGTGTGTCTGTCTCTCCTGCTCTCTACAGTTCCGATAGCATGTGACTGTGGAAATTGGTGTTTGTCATTAACAGATGCATTCTCATTATACTGTAACAGTCAAACAGGAATTTTGCATACTTTCATGATGTCACCTCCCATTCTTAATTCCTCACATTCTTAATTCCTGCTGCCTCACAGTGCCAGAGACCCAGGTTCAACTCCCACCTCTGTGCAAACTTCACACAGACAGTTGCCTTTCTCCCCGTGTCTGCGTGGGTTTCCTCTGGGTGCTCCGGTTTCCCCCCATAGTTCAGAAATGTGCAGGTTAGGTGAATTGGCTGTGATAAATTGCCCCGTAGTATAAGGTGAAGGGGTAAATGTATGGGAATGGGTCTGGGTGGGTTGCTGTTCGGAGGGTCGGTGTGGACTTGTTGGGCCGAAGGGCCTGTTTCCACACTAATCTAATCTAATAGAAATCATGACAGATGGAATATAATATTTTGAAACACAACGTTATCAACTTTTTACAAGAAATAGAAAACTGGATGTTTTAAGTAAGAGGCTGGGAAGCAGTATTTGGATGAACTTCAGAGGTGTTGTAAATGCAATTGCTAAAAGTAATTCTATATTATGATTTTGATGTGAATATTATTTTCAACATGACCACTTTAGGAGGTAAAATATCTATTTTCAGAACTGATAATATCATTGCTAAATCATTTCTCATTGAACAAATTAAATTTTAATGTACTGATTACTAGTGAGGATTTTTAGGTAAAATTGAAAATGAAACCAATTTTGAACATGGACTGGGTGGGATTTGTAGAGTGCAAATAGTGGGTATAAATGGTTGCTTTGTTTATTTTTATTTTCTCTGCTGCTGACTTCCCTGTACCATGGTGTCTCCTTGCACAATGCTTCCTCTTCCAACAGCGAAGGATGGTAGGCAAAAGTACACAAATAGAGTCTATTGTAACAGGATGGTGAAAGGCAGTTAGTTTTCCTTCTGGTCTGTTCAGCACCTGATCTTTTGTTATAGTGATGTAGCTAACTACAATTGGAAAATGTCATGATGTTGTCACTGACGTTAGTTTGTCCAAAGAGGGGTAAGGCAGAGGTGAGGAGCTGCCTATAAGAAAGTAAACAATCTGGGAAGCCTTGGGGTTTTTTTAATGTCCTGAATGGGTGTGGTCAGATCCCACCAATCTGGATTTCTAGGTTTTGGTTTGTTCAGTAACAGCAGAAGCCTTTGGGCCCTCGAAAGAGTTGGAGGCTTCAGTGAATGTCTCTTAACTACTACTTTTTTCCTGAATTTCCTCTTGATGTTTTTTTTAAATTAGATTACTTAGAGTGTGAAAACAGGCCCATCCAGTCCACACCGACCCTCCGAACAGCAACCCACCCAGACCAATCCCCCTACTTTACCCCTTCACCTAACACTACGGGCAATTTAGCATGGCCAATTCACCTAACCTGCACATTTTTGGACTGTGGGAGGAAACCGGAGCACCCGGAGGAAGCCCACGCAGACACGGGTGGGTGGGGGGGAGGGGGGAGGAGAGTGTGCAAACTCCACACTCTGTTGCCTGAGACGGGAATTGAACCCGTGTTTCTGGCACTGTGAGGCAACAGTGCTAACTACTGTGTCACCGTGCTGCCCAATGTATTCTAAATTCGTCTTTTGCTTTTATTTTAAGTATAGTATTAAAATTGTGTTTTGCTTAATGTCAAGTACAGGGTAGTTTGACCATTTGCATTGTATCTGGAGCACATCACTTCATGTCTCCTTTTTTTAAAATAAGAAAAAGTTAGGTTCTAGGCTACCTTCTTAAAATACATTGATGTGGTCTAGTCTGGTCCATAACACATGACAATGAACCTACATCTTCATGTATTGCATCGAGAATCATCTGTACAATTATAATAACATAAAGACAGAAGTAGGATATTCAACCATTCTAGCTTATTCTGCTGTTTATTTTGCTCATGGCAGATCTTGGCTCGATTTTTGTGCTCCGAAGCCCTCTGTCAAGCAATCTTTTATGCTGTTGCTTTAGGTGACTTTAGTTAAATTTTCTTTTAACTGCAATCAAATATGTTATTAAGTCACACCGCCAGGTTATAGTCCAACAGGTTTAATTGGAAGCACGAGCTTTCCGAGCGCTGCTCCTTCAGGTGGTACTGGAGTATACGATTGTAAGACACAGAATTTATAGCAAAAGTTTACAGTGTGATGTAACTGAAATTATCCACTGAAAAATACCTTGATTGATTAAGTCTCCTCTGTTAGAATGACCATGTTAGTTTCTCTTCTTTCATATGTAAATTGCAAAAACTTCTTTTTTAAAAAAAAAAGTTACATTCTCAAGTGAACTTTAACAATTGGTGAGATTAAGGAGGGAAACTAACATGGTCATTCTGACAGACTTAACAATCAATCAAGGTATTTTTCAATGTATAATTTCAGTTACATCACACTAAACTTTTGCTATAAATTGTCTTACGATCATGTACTCCACAACCACCTGATTTAAGGAGCAGCGTTCCGAAAGCTAGTATGCTTCCAATTAAACCTGTTGGACTATAACATGGTGTTGTGTGATTATTAACTTTGTACACCCCAGTCCAACAATGTTAATAAATATTAGTGCTATATAAGATGGTGTAGATGAGGGAGTTTCCATGTAACATGTAAAACTGGGTGAAAGGATAAACATTTCTGGAAGAATAAACAATGCTGTTGATGTTGCCTTTACTTGGCAGATGCTCTGGTTATAACAATGTGAGCAAACACAGCCTTGTGTTTGAGTATATGGGTGTGAATATACATTGAATATATCTGCAGTTAATCAGGTCAGAGTTACCTTTCATTATTTGCTTATGAAATTCTTTGTCTAATCAAGTTTTGCTTTACCAAGTGTGACAGGCATATTGAAGTTATTTTAAGCAGCTGAAAGGTACTGTTCCAGAATAGGGGAGGATTAAAAGGTATTGAAAAGAAAGATCTTTTGCCAAAACTTGTCATTGTGCACTTATCAGGACAAATGCAAGAATACCAAATTTCAAATGGTTGCAATAATTTATATCACTGGAGAAGAGGGTTTTATTTTGTTAACATGTCAACTCTAATTAGTAAAGACATTTCCATGGAAAAACAAATGGGGATTTCTAATTGAAATTTATCAACTGAATGCATTTCTCAATACTTGATTTTAAAAGTATATAATTTTGGAACAGAGTTGCCATGAGTGTACTTCAACTTCTGCATTTTTGTTCCCTGACTTGAGAAAAGATAGCAGCAGGTTTTAAGCCACAATTTGTACTGACAAGCTCTTCCCCATGCCTATGATTCTCTTCTCTGAACTCCTAGATTTCCTAATGTTATAATTCTGACTACATCAAACATCACAGAAAAAATAGATTTGGCTTTTGTGGACAGGGCCGATATCAAGCAGTATATTGGGCCACCATCTGCTACAGCTATTTTTAAGATCTATCTCTCTTGTCTGGAGGAACTTATGAAGGTATGGCACCATTTCTTTTTGCTGAAAAAACTTGAGTTGTTGTGCTGAGATTGCTAAATTAATTTTTGACTTTGGGAGAATGAGTAAGTCGAGATGAAGTGTCTGTGGAATCATTTATCTCTTTGTTTGTTTTTTTTTTAGTGCCAGATCATCTACCCTAGACAGCAACTGTTGACCTTGAGAGAATTGCAGATGATCAGCTTCTTAGAAAATGATGTGTCTAGGTTAAGTTTAGCACTTAAGAATATTGCTGCGTAAGTTAATTTTGTTTGAGTGGTTCTAATGCCTCCTTGCCAACTGTTCATATGTATTTTTCACTCCTCTAACATAAAATGATGTGTGAGGACTGTGTACGTCTGTATTTTGCATAGAAACATTGAAGATAGGAGCAGGAGGAAGCCATTAGGCCCTTTGAACCTGCTCCGCCATTCATTGCGATCATAGCTGATCATCCAACTCTACAGCCTAATCCTGCTTTCTCCCCATAACTTTTGATCCCATTTGCCCCAAGTGCTATATCTAGCCACCTCTTGAATACATTCAATGTTTTGGCATCAACTCCTTCCTGTGGTAATGAAGACCACAGGCTCACCACTCTTTGAATGTAGAAATGTCTCCTCGTCTCTGTCCTAAGGGGTTCACCCCGAATCCTCAGACTGTGACCTCTGGTTCTGGACACAACCACCAGCAGGAACATGCACCCTGTCTAGTCCTGTTAAAATTTTCTAAGTCTCCATGCGATCTCTTCCTCCTGTCTCCTGGTACCTATGTGTTCCACAACCACTGGCTGTTTACCCTCCAACTCCAGAATGTCCGTCTCCTCTCCCCACCCCCACTGCACTCTTTCCATTCACACTGACGTGGTCTCTTGTGTTCATTCATTTGCCCCCTTGATTTTTTTAAAAAGAATCTACAAATTTCTTCCCTACACTAACAGACTTGGGGTCCCATGACGCAGGGTAAATTTGAGAACAGAACCTATCAACTCCTTCCCATCTCTCTTTGGTATATCAGCAATGTATCACAAATATAGATTTTCTTTACTTTCTCATAAATATTGGTGTCCAGTTGACTGAATTTGAAAATTATATTTTAAGCTGTATTTTTAAGAAAATAATTTCACAGTCTGAATCTCTCTCATTCTCTTTGAAATTCTGTTTTATAACTAAAGTGCTAGCAATTTTTTGAATGTAAGAGCTGACTATTTTATGAATCTTAGCTTCCATCTTGAGGATGTTTTTCCTATTTTTATTCATTGTAGGAAAAGTGAAGGACTGAGTGGACGAGTTTTGCGAAAGCTACCTTTCCTAGCTCATGCACTGTACATTCAGGTAAGTTCCTTTTGACAACGAATTTGTATGTCTACTTCACTGATATAGTTTGACTTCAGATGATGATCAAATGATGGTTTCCCAAGGAATGATTCCATTAGATTGCTGCTTCATAAAAGTAAAGCACTTTGGTTGCTGGATGTCTGGAATAGAAACAGAAGGTGAAACGCTCAGCACAACAGTTAGCATATGAGGAGAGAGATTCATGTGAGCTTTTCAGTTCTGACAAAATGTCATCAACATGAATATTAATTCTGTTTCTGTCCACAAGATTGAGCTTCTAAGTAGCCTCTGCTTTTTCTGATAATGCTACACTTTTTGACCCTAATCTTGAATTTGGTTGATTGGGATGACTGTTCAAAACCATCAGTGAGAGAATTCATTGTTCACAAATAGATATGTATGGACTGAGAGTATATTGGTAGTTTTGGTTTTTCCTTGTTCTTTACTTGTGGAGTGCAACTTAAGGTAGGAATCTTACTATAGAATTGCACTCATGGGAGCCATCTGATTTACATTCTACCCTGATGTAAGTGTCACAAAGTTATCCACCTCCACAGGTCCAGTTCCATAGGTGCTCTGATTAATGGCAAGAAACTTCTAGCTCCGTGATCGTGCACACTCTTTCTCTTATTCCAGCCCAAACGTTTGAGTGCACAAACAGACTGACAATTCTGTCACTTCCGCCCCTGGAGTTGCTGTCGCCACATTTACTTCTGCCCCCCATTGATGTCACTCATCTACACAACGACCACGCAGCATGCATCCCCGCCCCCCCCGTTCAACCCCACCCCCACGCCCAACCCCAGCTCCCAGCCCTGCCGTATTTTCACCATTCCTCCAGATCTCCCCCTCTCTGAGGATGAAAGATCAGTCCTCAGAGAAGGCCTCACCTTCATCCCCCTATGCTTCCAGATTAACCAGTTCAACACGTGGCGAGACATTGAACAATTCTTCCGCCGCCTTCGCCTCCGTGCCTACTTCAACCAGGATTCTCGCCCACCCTCTGACAACTCCTTCTCCCACCTCCAACACACCCCATCCACCTGGACACTCTGTGCTGGCCTCTTACCCGCCCTCGATCTCTTCATAGCCAAATGCCGCCGCGACATTAACCGCCTCAACTTGTCCACCCCTCTTACCCACTCCAATCTCACCCTCACAACGTGCAGCCCTCCCCTCCCTCCGCTCCAACCCCAACCTCACTATCAAACTGGCAGACCAGGGAGGCATGGTGGTAGTTTGGCGCACCAATCTTTACATTGCTGAGGCTAAACGCCAGCTCGCGGACACCTCCTCCTACTGCCCCCTTGACTATGACCCCACCTCCCACCACCAAACCATCATCTCCCAGACCATCCATAACCTCATCACCTCAGGGGGTCTCCCATGCACCGCCTCCAACCTCATAGTCCCACAACCCCGCACCGCCTGTTTCTACCTCCTGCCCAAAATCCACAAACCCGACTGCCCCAGCGGACCCATTGTCTCAGCCTGCTCCTGCCCCACAGAACTCATCTCTGCATACCTCAACACGGTCCTGTCCCTCTTAGTCCAAGACCTCCCCACCTACGTTTGGGACACCACCCACGCCCTTCACCTCCTCCATGATTTTCGCTTCCTCTGCCCCCAATGCCTTATCTTCACCATGGATATCCAGTCCCTATACACCTCCATCCCCCATCACGAAGGCCTTAAAGCCCTCCACTTCTTCCTTTCCCACCGACCCAACCAGTACCCTTCGACAGACCCCCTCCTTTGACTGACTGAACTGGTTCTCACTCTGAACAAGTTCTCTTTCCAATCCTCCCACTTCCTCCAAGCCAAAGGAGTAGCCATGGGCCCCAGTTATGCCTGCCTCTTTGTCGGATATGTGGAACAGTCCATCTTCCGCAACTACACTGGCACCACCCCCCACCTTTTCCTTCGCTACATCGATGACTGTGTATCGGCCCTACCTTGTGCTCCCACAAGGAGGTTGAACAGTTCATCCACTTTACTAACACCTTCCACTTCGACCTCAAATTTACCTGGACGTCTCAGACTCCTCCCTTCCCCTTCCTAGTCTCGGGCGGGCGACCGACTCAACATGGACATTTACTATAAACCGACCAACTCCCACAGCTACCTAGATTACACCTCCTCCCACCCTGCCCCAGTTTAAAAAAATTCCCAATTCCTTCACCTCCACCGCATCTGCTCCCAGGAGGACCAATTCCAATACCGACCAGCCCAGGTGGCCTCCTTCTTCAAAGACCGCAATTTCCCCTCAGACGTGATTGACGATGCTCTCCACCGCATCTCCTCCACTTCCCACTTCTCTGCCCTTGAACCCCACCCCTCCAATCGCCACCAGGACAGAACCCCACTGGTCCTCACCTACCACCCCACCAACCTTCAGATACATCGTATCATCCTTCGTCATTTCCGTCACCTCCAAACAGACCCCACCCCCAAGGATATATTTCCCTCCCCTCCCCTGTCAGTGTTCCAGAAAGACCATTCCCTCCGCGACTCCCTTGTCAGGTCCACCCCCCCCCACCAACCCAACCTAACCTCCACTCCCGGCACATTCCACATTCCACTGCAACCACAAGAAATGCAAAACTTGCACCCACACCTCCACCTCCCCCCCCCCCCCACCCCCCCCACCTCACTTCCCTCCAAGGCCTCAAGGGATCCTTCCATATCTGTCACAAATTCACCTGCACCTCCACACACACCATTTACTGCATCAGCTGCATCCGATGTGGCCTCCTCTACATTGGGGAGACAGGCCGCCTACTTGCGGAACGTTTCAGAGAACACCTCTGGGACACCCACACCAACCAACCCAACCGCCCCGTGGCTGAACACTTTAACACCCCCTCCCACTCCACCAAGGGCATGCAGGTCCTTGGCCGCCTCCATCGCCAGACCATGGCAACAGGACGCCTGGAGGAAGAGCGCCTCGTCTTCTGCCTAGGAACCCTCCAACCACAAGGGATGAACTCAGATTTCTCCAGCTTCCTCATTTTCCCCTCCCCCCACCTTATCTCAGTCCCAACCCTCGGACTCAGCACCGCCTTCTTGACCTGCAATCATCTTCCTGACCTCTCCACCCCCACCCCCACTCCGGCCTATCACCCTCACCTTAACCTCCGACCTATCGCATTCCCAACGCCCCTCCCCCAAGTCCCTCCTCCCTACCTTTTTATCTTAGCCTGCTTGGCACACCTTCCTCATTCCTGAAGAAGGGCTTATGCCCGAAATGTCGATTCTCCTGCTCCTTGGATACTGTCTGACCCGGTGTGCTTTTCCAGCAACACATTTTTCAGCTCTGATCTCCAGCATCTGCAGTCCTCACTTTTTCTCCCAGACTGACAATTCTCAATGCAGCGCTGAAGGAGGGTTGTACTGAGATGTTGAGTCTTTCAGCTGACCCAATACGCAGACTCAAGTAGACATAGTACTACCATTCCAGAACACTACTCCAACAAGAAAAGGAGAGTTGTCAGAATCTTAGCCCCTCTGGCCCACAGTCAGCATTAATGAACAGATTATCATGTCATTATCATATTACTGTGCTGAGAACTTGTTCAGAAATTAGTACTGGTTTCTCTACATTACAAAGGTGGCTACACTTCTCAAAGTATTTGAAGTGCTTCAGGAAACCCTGAAGTTGTAAAAGGTACTATCTAAATGGAAAAAGAATCTCTCTTTAGCTTTGAAACCCTTTGATCTTGTGATGGATCTGTTTATTTGGGGACACCTGTCTGAGATTTTAAAGTTTTAAACTTGCAAAATTTCTGATTCAGTGTAATTCATTTGCAATTTCTACTGCTTATTCCCTTTTCAGTTGTTGCAGCTTTGTTTTAGTAGATTGGTAGCAATTTCCCCATTTTCTTCCCGTACTCATAAGTTCTGCTATGTGGAACAAAGAAGCCTGGTATTGATGAGATTTTGTTCTGTCAACATCATGCAATCCAGCGTTCAAAACCAGTGGTGAGGCTAGACTAACTGTTCTTGTGAGCAAGCCAGCATTTGGTGGCCTGGAGGAACAGAGTGAAGCTAGGTCCATGAAGACCAAGGGGGCAATCCTTTCTCAGTGATAAGTGGTGTTCAAGGAATTCCTCAGTGGTATGTTTGTCCCAGTCATCTTCAGCTGATTCAATTACCTTTCCTTATTTTAAAGTTAAAAGTTGGAATATTCACTTGATTGGAATGAAACTAAATATTATACAATTCCTCAGCTAATGAAATAATTGTCTCTCACTTGCAGCAAGACTTAAATCTACTCAGGCTTAATGTGATAAATGGCAAGTAACACTCATGCCATTTAAATACCAGCCAGTGACTATGCACTGACTCTGATTTACTTTTGTGAATGCTTCACTGACTGTCCTGGAACGTAACCATGTAAACAATATGGCTCTAAGATTATGTCACAAACTGGAGACTTAGTAATGGGGAACTCTTCCTTCAAGCCTTGATGTTGCAACTCTAACAATATTCGAAGATTGGCACTATCCAGAAAAAAGCAGCTTGCTTGATCAGTGTCCTTGCACCATTGTAAGTACTTAATCCCTCCACCACTGCCATACAGTAGCTAAATTGTATACTTGATGCATGGCATCAATTCATCAACACCTCCCAAACCTGTGACTTGCACCATCCGAAGTGGAAAGGCAATGGGTGCATGAAAACATCAACACATGCAAGTCTACTCTCACAGGATCCTTATCTGCATCCTTATTATTGATCCTAAATCACTGCTGAGTCAAAACACTGGAATTTACCTAAGAATGCTTTCCCATCATGGATTGGAGCTTTTAAACATTGCAACTTACCTCTACCTTCTTGAGGGCAATTAAGAATAGACATTAGGTAAACATTACCAGTGATTCCCATATGCTCTTTTTAAAATCAGTGGTTTATGAAGGAAATTAAATCTGCTTTAGCACACTGTCTTTTTGAAAATTGTTGAGATACATGGTTGCTAAACATTGAGTTCTACCAGTGTCTAGAGGATTTAGCTGCAGGAATGGCACTTGGCACACTTACAACTATTTCAAAATATTGCACCTCGGTAAACAAAATAAAAACACAACAAAGGGCCAAATCCATCTGAATTTCCTTACAGGAACATTGTTTTGTATATTAGCCCTCATTGTTTCTTCTGACTAAATTTTATTTGTATTTGGATCATTGATCTGTCTTAGTATTTTAAGTGTTTTAGTAACTTTTCTCTTTTTGCCCCCTCATTGTTTTAACAGTCATCATCTGTAACAGTAGAGAAATTTTTAGAAGCTCTCTCCATGGCAGTGGACAGACAGTTTGAAGAACGAAAGAAACTAAGCTCTTTTGATGGCAAGATATAGTATCATCAACCAATTGTCAAAACAGGTGAAATCCTATATACTTAATATTGACCTCCACAAACTGTGTAGTATTTTGACACGAGGCATGAAGATGGCGGTGGTTGATACTTTGGACTTTGTTTCTTTCCAAATTGGTAAACATTTGTTTCTCCTAAGTTACTGAAGGATAACTTTTTCCATCTAGATCCATTACAAGTACCAAGCTAATAACCAAAGCATTCTAGAAACAATTGTTTTGTCTGTCATGCTTGACAAAATTAAACAGAATTTACAGCAAGGAGACTGATTATTCAATCTGAATGAACTATGCCAGTAATTGTTCCACATGAACCTCCTTCCTTATACTTTATCTAAACCCATTAGTGTGTGCTCCTATTCCTTTCTGCATCTTGTACTCCTGTAGCTTTCTTCAAATGAATCTCAGTTTCAATCTTTAAAGACCAGTTGTTTCACTGAAAGTAAAAGAGACAATTGACTACGTGATACCCTGGAGCTGTTTTGCTTCTCACATACCCAATTCAAATTAAAGTTAGTCAAAAAATTTTTTTAAATTCTTGTTACTTGCATACAATGGCAATGCAATAGGTACGTTTATGCAACATCTCTGTCCTTGTGGCAAGATCTGGTTCTGCTTGTAACAACTGGGTGGAAGAATATCAGTATAAATAAAAATACCATTCTACAATAAGAACAAATTGGAACAAGTTCAGTTGATCTTTCTTTCAGGGAGCAAAACCATCTTGAACAGTCATTTTAAAATTGGTGCTTTACATTAGATCACCATCAATATATGATAAATTTGTCCTATGTGATGGACCAACACCTGTAGCTCCACCTCTTAGAAATTATTTGTTAATAACACATGGAATTATTTATTGAAAATCACAGCTGACTTGCAGTGCTGAAACTAGATTTTTGGAAATATTTTACAAAATATTGGAGTGTAGATTTTTGTAGTTTGTTTCTGTACAATACATACTATATGGCCCAAATGGTCTACACTAGGGATCTTCAACTGTCTATTTAACCTCATCTATCCTTTTCTCCCTCTAGCTTCTCCTGAAATATATATCTGTACTATTCATCTCAGTTACTCTTTATAATGTGAAGTTCCATTCTCTAAATGCAATGTGGACAAAGAAATTTCTTATTAATTCCCAGTTGAATTGTCTGACCCCACAAATAATAAAATTCTTTAGTCTTTGGCTTGATCTTACTGATTTTCTCTTTGTGATAGCTTTACTGTGTCAAACTAATACTTTTGAATAACATTAAACTGTTAACTGCACTGTCATGTTCAATACAAAAAAAACAGTAAAATTCTTGTGTCTTTTGATGCTTTCAAGCACTCGATGACACTGAATTGTGAAATGTTCCATTGTTTTAAGTCATCAATTACCTTGTAATTGTGGCACTTTAAATGAATTGGAAAAATGGCATTTGACAGGCTGTTTTTAAATCCAGCTATGTTCACTAAAATCCATTATATTTGTGCTATTGAAAAAAAATCTAGATTTTGTACTGGGTTTTGACCAAAATTGTTAATTTTGGGGACAAGCTGAGGATATGTTTACACAACTTTGAATAACTTAAAAAGGGAAGGATGTAAAGTTTTATGACCAAGTTGACATGAATTTGGTGAATCCTTACCTTAATGACTTTATGTAGACCTAAAAATTAGTAAGCTTTATGAAATAGTGATAAGTTGAAGCCCAAACAAGTAAGCCCAACACAGTTTAATATTATATAAAAGTTTAAGCAAGGCTGTCACAATCTTTGTACTATACAAATGTAGTTTAGGCTACAGATCACTATTTTATTTTATTACCAACATTGTAGGTTAATGCAATTATACTTTACTAATGATTGAAGAGGCAACAGAAAAGAGTTCATTTTTTCAAAATTTTGTTTACGTGCCATACTTGCAGATTGTTGTCAAAAGTAGCAGTTTTTTCTAAATTGATTCAGCTGGATTTTGTAATGGACAAATGTTTAACTATTGCATTTTGTTCAGTTAGCTTGCATTGGTAACATCCTATTTCATATAAATGTGATTGGAAATGATAAAGTTAAGTGAACTGTCAACCTTTTATCTTGACCATAGTATGTTAGGGACTTGGATAAATTTTGTTAATTTCAGGTTTAAACTGATTTTATGATGTTTAAAGGTTGAAAAATATTTTACAGCATTAATTTCCTACCTCCATAACACAACAATAGTTTAACAAGTTAACTTGTCATTTTCTGGCAATGTTTTGGAAATTAACCTCCATTTAGAGAATGTCTTTCATTTCATTAGCGCACACAAAATATTAAGTAATATCTTCACTAAATGTTGACTGGTGTTGAGGAAAAGATTTGCATGTTTCTACTGTAATTGTGTGCTCTCCAGTTTATTGTTTTTGACCTGTTTGATAATCTGAAGTAATTAAAAAGAGATTCAACAAAAAAATGCAGGGGCCCATATTTAGTTTTGGTGTTTCTTTTCAGTATGACTGAAGAATCTTCTCAATGAAAGATTTTCTGTTTGTTCATAATCTAATTCATTACACTGCTGCTTGTTCTCATTTTTTTCTATGTGGCTCTCTGGATGAAATCATCCAATTGCACATTTTATCTTTTCCAAAAATTCTTCTCTGTAAAATAACAAATGTTTTGTATTTTAAAAAGCTTTTGAAATAAACATTTTCAAAACTTAGTGTGAGTGTTTTCATTGGTAACTGACTTGAAAGGTACATCAAAGTTGTTAGACAGTACAACATGATCTTGTAATTTCTTCACCTTTTTCTGTTGCCTGTACAACTTGTACACCAGCCCTAAAATCAGAAATACTTCAATAAGTAAGGCAGAAAAACTAACATAGAATGCAGTGATTATTTCTTCAGGAGTCAGCTTCATTGATAGAATATCATATGTTCCTATATTACAATGTACTGTAGGCTGGGTGGTGGTCGGTCTAGGAGTGGTCATGTTTGCATGTGAAGATGGCTCTCTCGCTTTATTACACCATTCTTCAGATTGCATCAGACGGACAGTTTCACTCCAGAAGGCAGTCTGCTGTCTGCGGTAAGATCTGCTTATCCAATCTGATCTGTCTGCAGTGAAGTTCATGAATTCTGTGCCAGTGGCTGTGTAGTTGGGCCAGCCTGACATTTTGTGGGGTCCTCTGTTTGGGTTACTGTGAAAATGTAAAGTAACATTACGAACAGGAAATATCATTCAGCCCCTTAGGCCGGTTCCACAATTCAGTCAGCTGATAGCTAATGTGCACCTCAGCTCCACACACCCATGACCGATTCAGTTGACACAGTATCTGCGCATACTTTGAGGTGAGTGTTACAAATTGTCATTATCTGAGAAAATTGTGTTGACTAATTTGTCAAAGGTCTAGCTGTGACCAAACTATTATGACAATAAGATGCTCAAAGAAGAGTTGATGGGAAGTGTAAATGTTGCAATGTCATTAGGCTAGCAATCCAGAGGCACGGGTGTTCTGAGAGCATGGTTTTAAATACCAGCATGGAAAATTGTGAAATTTGAATTCAATAATAAAAAAAGCAAGTCTATTGATGACCATATAACCACTTGCCAGTGATGCTCACATTCCATGAATGAACAAAAAATGTAGTGTTTAAATTGTGTCCCCGGAATGCTATTTCATAGATTAACAGCCTCATTCACAGATCTAATGAATGTCACAAAAAAAAACTCATCCCAAGAGTTGTATATAAAGTAAGTCCTTCATTTCAGGGAGGTGGTAGTGTTACTGGACACAAAATACAAATTCCTAGAATAATGTTTTAGGGACATGGGTTCAATTCCCACTGGAGCAACTGGTTAAATTTGAATTTAGTAAAAATCTAGCCAGAGAAACAACTGTCTATTGAGTTTTGTAAAACAAAAACCACTTGGTGAACTAATGTCCTTTAGGGAAGGAAATATTGTCCTTATCTGGTCTGGCCTATGTGACTCCAGATCCAGAGCAATGTATATGTTAACTGCTCTCCAGGTAATAAATGGTAGTTTGGCTTATGCTACTCACATCCTCTGAAATAATTTTTTTTAAAATTCCCAACTGTATGCCTGCATATTGGGAATTCTATAGCAAAAGTAAAATTCTTCTTTGCATTGACAGTAAGAAACCAAAGTGAAATTAATTGAATGATTTCAGGAACTAAGTTCCAGCTGTCTATGGGTTAACTACACAATTTCACTTCAAACTCAGACTAACTTGTAATTGGAGGGTTTTTTTGCGTGAAAGTATGAAACCACTCCATTCTAGTGTTAATGACGTTACAGCAAAGAATGTTTGCTTCCGATAACTGAAATGGAAAGATTTACATTCTCATTTGTGGCTTTGATGAAAGTCCAAGCAAGTGTTTGGTTATCAGGAGCCAAAACACCACCTACTCTCTTGCTGCTACTCGGAGGATTCCAGCTACAGGACAAATCAGATCCCAGAATGAAATCTAGTGTGGTAGATTTTATTTTTAAAATTAAATGTTGAAATGCTAGGCTGCAGATTTGGTTTTAGCAATAGGATGTTTATTATGCAAAAGAAAAATAAAACTTTTCAAGATGTCTACAAATACTCCCCACCACCATCACTACAGGAAGGGGAATAATGAGAATTGTGCAATGTTGGCAGGCATGGAATGAAATAAGAAGGACTTTTTGAAAAAACAAATTGGAATACTGTCTTACCCACTGTGTGCAAAATTAGTCCAGTAAGCCATGAGGCTAAAAGATAGTTGTTTCTCTGCTTCATTATATTGGTGGGTTGGATTTTTGGCAACAGGATCTCCTAGTAGGTAAAGCAAATCATCCAAATGAGAAGCTCCAACCCAAAGAGGGTTTTTGGAAAACGAGGAGCTATGGCTGGAAAGAAAAGTAGCATATGTTTATTTGTTGTTTGTTTTTAAAATACACAAGCATTAAACGTGCCATCCTATTCCTGATAAGTTCAAGTTCAGCTACAAGTTCAGAACTACCCCTAATATGAACTGATTTTGAGGACAAAAGCTAGTTTATTGGGGACCTTGCAAACTTGTCCCAATGCTCCAGTAAGGAACAGTTCTAAACTGAGACTGAGTCACGTGTCTCTTTGATAGTGCTTTACTCCATATCTTTTTGATGGCTTGACTGGTGTCCACTTCAAAATTATATTGAGGAGTTTGAATAAAGCAGGAAGGCCATGAATATTAACTTAAGCCTTTTCTTCCCCCCTCATTGCAGTCATTGTCATAACACAACAAAATCCCAAAGACTAGCAGATTGTTTTTTGGCACTGCACTTTAACAGAGGAGTCATCCAGGCCTAAGAATCAAAATGCCAATTTTGAAGATCTGAAGTGAGCTCCTTTTTGAGTATCTTACCTTTTATAAAGGGTTTTTTAAAAATTGGAATTGATTTGGAAGTAAATATTTCCTATCCAATTCTAATCACAGCGATAGATCAACTCATGAGGCTAACTCAAGTTATGTCAACTGGTTGTCAAGCAAATTGAATTAAGCTGCACCTGATTTAGGTATATAAAGCTAAATTTGAATCGCAGCTGTGTGCTGTGCCTTTAAAAATAGTTTGAGTCTGTAATGGGATGGTTATGGAGAGCATTGAAAGTTATGCAAAAGACCATGAGGTGCAGGATTGCTAATGCAACTTCCGTTGAAGAAGATAGAGAAGGATACATCAATTAGCATAACAAGTTGTATAATCCATGTTTTAAGATAGTGTATGTGTTTCAAAATGCTCTAGTTGCAGACGATCAGTGCAGATTTGTTAAATATATGTTAATCTGTCAAATTTAATTAGTTTTTAAAGAACTAATATCTTTGAAGATGAAAGGAATGCAATATACATGCTTTGTGAATTTCCAGACTGCATTCTTAGTCCCAGTTAATATGAGATAAAATATCCTCTTCAGCCCAAGAATGAACATAAAGGAAGACTCCACTCAGTGTATGAGTGTGTGAGCAAAATCAGACATAAGGATTAAATTGCATAAAGATGGCAGCTTGAGACAGTACTTGAATCTAGTGAGGGAGGCTTCAGAGTTGATCTGTTTCCAGAATCCAGTTAATTTTGCATTAAATATTAACTTAAACTACTATTTATTGTTATAGTTTTTTAAAATTTTTGTTTGTGATAAGAAAGATTCCCATCTTGAAGCACCTGCAGTGTGGTCCATTAAATAACTAGTTAGAATTGGATCCCTAGCCAGCAGCAGC